>NC_134601.1:56547637-56861248 GCF_037038515.1 Microtus pennsylvanicus | reverse complement strand
TTTATAACTCTGTGAACAGACTCCTGTTAGAATAGGCATCATATTAGATGCTTTTCCTACCTGTCTCCACAGAATCGAGACTCTGGGAGGCCATGACACACAACCTACAGAAAATTATAAGCCATAATATTTTATAACAGCACCAGTGCTTAAATAGATGCTCAGTACCTATTGATGGCTGTGTTTAGACATAAGAGAAATTAAACCAGTCCAATGTTTTAATTAATTTTGGTGCTCTGACCTATTAAAAATCATACTTTGAAGTTTTAGTTCACTTCCAATCAGCTATAGAATCTTTTAGGAAGGTAGATACTTGTTAGCAAACGAAAAGGTAGCATATTTATTTAGATTTACAAAAGGCCTTTGAGCAACTAAAATAGAATTCCAAGAAAACATTGCATCCAGGCAGAGGACTCTGGAGATTCACCAACTCCACATGCTAAAAGTCAGTCTCCCCACTTCCTCCAATCTTATGGGGCTTCTTTCTTTGAAGGGCAGGGGCACTTGGACTCTTGTTTCTTGTGGGCACATAGGATAATTGCTTTTCCATACACACAGCTTCTTGATTATGTGTCTAATCCCCCTATCAGGCAAAGAGCAAGAGACAGGAATTGGATCTTATCTCTGGTGTTCCCGTGGTGCCTGGAATAGGACTGTACGTGTAAGTGGCACACACGCAATCAGTGCAGTGCACATATAAGCACGTGCCTTGCTGAGTGCAGGAGGCAGCATGCAAATAAATCCTCGGCTATTTTGGTCGAAGGTGATTCTCTCTGGAATGTAGACAGAAGAAAAGGGAAAGAAGGAAGGCAGCCGTATTTTATCTACCATCTGCGCTTTAAGCCAGCTCATATTCAGGATGAAGAGAAAGGATTTGAGTGTCTACTATATGCCAGGCTCAGCACTATGCTTTTTGATATACGCTGTCTCATTTGTTGCCAACAGCCCTGAGCAGAAGTCTTATTCCACCATTTTTTCCTTTCAACAAATACACATATTCAGCACTTTCTATTATTATTTTCCACCTACAGCCAAGGAAAAGGCACAGCCCCAGACCACAAGAAGTTCACAAGTAGGAAGAAAGACTCATGCAAACCAATGATGAAAATATTGAACAACAAAGAATATTTTATAAAAGGCCTTTGAGAGATTCTATACCTAAAAATGTTTTGAAGCTCATTATGATTGTTATAAAAATAATGTTTTAAAGTCTGGTCTCTGAAACCTAATCTGTCCTGCATTTCCTTTATTCTCAGCTACTAGCCCAGTTTCATCACTACAATGATGCAGACTATCCCACATGAACAATGCAGATACCTATTGCCCCCTTTCAAAGCACACTCCTAAGCCCACACTGGCTAAGCAAAGGTGGTTAGGGCTGGTTGTGAGTGCCTGCGCATCCATAGTATGAGGAGTGGGTTTTGAGTGGATTGAAGCTTTGTGTGTAAAGTAGGCAGAGGGTGCTCAGCTGACTTATGTCAAATACAAAAGCAATTGCATTGCCAGAGCTTTTGAATTTCCAAGAGAAATCAGACATCTGGATACTTTGAGTAATTGGAATTAAACTCAGGGCCTTACATACGGTAAGCAAGTGTTCGACCACTAAGCAATACCCAAACCCTGTTCTAACTTTTATATTCCTGCCTCAGCCTCCCAAGTAACTGGAATTATAAACCTACACCATAAAGATTCTGATTTTTTTTAAAAAAATGCCAACAAACACTATTTTGTGCCCTTTAATACAAGAAAAGAAACTCAAAAAGCTAATTGTCATGGTTTGGATCTCAACATTCTGCACCTTACTGTAGCTTTCCTAGACTCAGAATAGGAAAGACCACTACTATCACTTTATCTGTAGTCCTGGCAACCAACAAGTCCTTTCAAACATCTCCTTTTTTCCAGTCCTAATATAAATGCCTTTCCTCTCTGTGACACTTAGCCAATGCTTCCCTGCTACCCACATTACTGTTTGGTCCAAGCAAGTGGAACCAGGTTGAATCTTTATTCCGCCTTGAAACTGACATCTATCCATTCATCTTGTTATCTCCTAAATGGAAGTTTATGTCTGTTTCTTGATCATACTCGATAGATTTGCTTGAGCATATGAAATCCTCTTAGAATACCTTTCTCTTTAAACAACAGATATGACCATGCCAGCTTCCTACTTAAAACTTCCTTCACTAGTTTGATCACTCTTTTTTTAAAAAAATGATTTATATATATTTTTAATGTATGTGGATGTTTGGCCTGAAAGCATGTCTGTGTACCACATGCATACCCCTTCCTGCAGAAGCCAGAAGAGGGCACTGGATTCTCTGGAACTGGAGCCACAGTTGCTAGCTGCAATGTGGGTGCTGGAAATTGAACCTGGGTCCTCTGGAAGAGTAGCCAGTGGTCTTAACCACTGAACTATCTTTCCAGGCCCAAATTTGCCCACTCTTGCAGTTTGATGCGTAAAATTCTTCATGATAAAGCCCCCACTAATTTCTCTTTATTCATCTCTCATCTCTTTTCCCTGAAATCTCTATCCTGAATCACCAAGTTAATGCAACTCCCTATGTGCCTCGCACTGTGGCCCCGGTGCTAGACCCCAGTTTGCGAGCTTCAGGAAAGGGGCTGGAGGTTGAGAATACTCATGCAGAGACAGACCGACACGCAGACCTTTAAACACTGATACCAAAGCCCCTCTTTATTAGCACCCTGTAGGCTTAAATACACTGCAGTCAATGGCCAACAGGTGAAAATCCCATCCTCCAATCCTCTAAGCTAGGCACAGCTTCTAGTAACTTTAATTAGAAGGTTCTAGGAGGGGAGAGCAGCTGAAGGCCAGGACTCATTAATCCCAACATCCAGCTGAAGGCCAGGACTCATTAGTCCCAACACCTATGGCTACTGTGTTTCCCAGTGCTGCAACACCTTGTCACACAGCTTCTGCCTGGAAAATACTTCTTCCAGTTCCTTCCTAACTGGAAGTCACAACTGTTTCTTTGGCTCCCAGTTTAGACAGCAACCTCCCTGGAACTAGCACCATCCATACCTCCAACCAAGCTGTTCTCTCTCTCTCTGTGTCTCTCTCTCTCTTTCTGTCTCTGTCTCTCTCTGTCTCTCTCTGTCTCTGTCTCTCTCTCTCTCTCTCTCCATGTGTGTGAAGATAACTGTGTACATATGTTCATGTGCATGAGTGTAGACGTCAGAAATCTTCAGATACCATACACTTTTTTTAAAGAGACAAGGTCTCTCACTGACCTAGAATTCACCAAGTTGGCTAAAATAACTAGCTGGGGCCAGACAGTGGTGGTGCAGACCTTTAATCCCAGCACTCTTGGGGGGCAGAGGCAGGCAGGTCTCTGTGAGTTTGTGGCCAGCCTGGTCTATCTACAGAGTGAATTCCAGGACAACCAGAGCTGTTTCACAGAGAAACCCTGCCTTGAAAACACAAACAAACAGATAAAGATAACTAACTGGATTTCCCTGGAGATCATCTTTCTTTCTCTGCCTCCCCAGTGATAGGATTGCAGGCCCATGCCACCTTATCTGGCTTAAAAAAAATAGCTGGCGTGTAGGGAGTGCACTAGGGTCTCTGTGAGTGTGTGTACAAGGCAAATGCTTTACCAACTGAACCATCACCCTCCTCTCTTCTCTCCTGGCACTTCCTTTTTTTTGTTCCTCTCTCATATATTACATCACAAGCACTTTCCCCCTCCTCTTCTCCCCCAAGATCCACCGCCCAGTCTCCCCTCAAAAAAGTACAGTCCTCCCAGGGACATTCACCAAACATCTCCCTGATCTCTATGAGCCCCCATGAGGCCCAGTCAGTTGATTCCTTGGGAGGTGCTCTTATGGTGTCCCTGACCCCTCTGATTCCTCCCATCTTTCTTCCCCACCCTCCTCCACAGGACTCCCTAGGTTCTACCTAGTGGTTGTCTATGGGAATCTGCATCTTCTCCATCAGCTGCGGGATGAAGTCTGACGTCTTCGATGAAGATTCTGCTAGACTCCAGTCCCAGAACACTGTAGGCAGGATGAAATGTAGGCAAAGGTTTTGTGGCTTCCACTTGAGGCCTTGCCTGGTTTCAGAAGATGGCTGTTTCAGGCTCCATGTCCCCCATTACTAGGAGCCTTTTCTGGGGTTACTCTCGTAGACTCCATAGTTTCCATTGCACTAGGTTTCCACTTTGCTCCCAAAATGCCCCCCAATTCCAATCATTTCTCCTAATATTTTCTCCCCCCCTCCTCTACCACCTGATCCCTCCTTTTCCCAACCCCACCCAATCCACACCCAAAATCTATTCTAGTTCTCCTTCCCAGGTAGACCCTTGCATTCCCCCTATTTAAGCCCTCCTTGTGATTTAGCCTCTCTGGGTCTGTGGACTGTAGCATGATTATTTTTTACTTTAGAGCTAACATCCACTTATAAATGAGTACATACTATACCTTTCTAGGTCGAGGTTACCTCACTCAGGATCATGTTTTTCTAGTTCCATCCATTTCCCTACAAATTTTGTGATTTTTTTTACAGTTGCGTGATATTCTATTGTGTAAATGTACCACAATTTCTTTATCCATTCTTCGATTGAGGGACATCTAGGTCATTTCCAGTTTCCGGCTATTAAAATAAAGCTGCTCTGAACATAGTTGAGCAAGTGTCCTTGTAGAATGGAGCTTCCTTTGGGTATACACCTAGCTCCTGGAGCTTCCATGAGAAAATTAGAGCGGTTATGTCAGTGCTGTAACTGTCTGGTTTCTGTAACAATGTCTAAGTTCCCACAAGACAGAAATATTACTTTAATGTCTATTTCTCTGGCTCACTGCATGGTACAGATACAACAGTAAGTGTTTGATGGGTGGCCATGAATTTCATGAATTTATTGACAAGCACCTTGAAAACCTTTTTAACAGGCGGTGGTGATGCACACCTTTAATCCCAGCACTCGGGAGGCAGAGGCAGGCAGATTTCTGTGAGTTACAACTTTATATGATATAGCAATGACTTGGGGCAAACAGAAAAGGATCGGTGGGATTTAGATAAGGAACAAAGGATAGAACTGAAGAATGCATGAGAACAAGTTCTCAACCACAAAAGCTAAGGGTCTTCTCCAATGACATAATGAAGAAGAAGCTGAGAATTAACATTATAACCTGAAAAGAGATGGGGTTGGGGTTCAGTGGCGAGACACTTGCCTAACATTAGAACCTGAAGAGCCAGGCTCTGTACTCTGTTATACTTCAGCTTCAACACACCTTGGAGTCATTTTCACCCAGGTCTTCTTGTTTTATTCAAGTACAGAGGGTCCTTGACTTACAAAACCCAGGAGATTAGATATCTCAAAAGTCCGTATTTCCATTTCCATTTAAATAAATCCATGGGAAATCGAAATTATCATTGAGTTAAAAGTGCACTTAATGGCCTAGCTACACAGTGTCATAGTTTAGTCAAGCAGGGTACTGTCAAATATCTATTGTTTACCCTTGGGCTGTATGTTTGACGGGGAGCTATGGCTCATTTCCAATTTTCTGCATTTCCAAAAAAAAAAAATATTGTACTCCGTAATTCTAACCCAGAAAAAAGATTAAAATTCACAATTCCAAGCACAACTCCTACAGAATGTGTCTCCGTATTATAAAGAAAAGAATTATCACTGTAAGGCAGGCACAAGATCTGCTATTAGGCAGGCACCAGGGACCCCACCCAGAAAATGCAGGGAAGGGCCAACCGCGGAAAGATGGGGGAGAGGGATATTTTCCCAAATGCGCCCTTGGGGTTGATGGTTCTGCTTGGTAGGACCTTAAGTCCCTCATTCCCAGGCAATGTCCCGTTTGTCCTTCAGAGCTGCCCTGGGCACTAAGTCATGGAAGGAGGTGTAATTCCCTGCTTCTAAAATGAGGAAACAAAATCTTCCAGATCAAATGACTTCGTTTTAGTTTTGCTGCTCGCCACCCTCTCCAAACATAGCCGCAGCTTCGGCAGTTCGCTCTGCACCTGCTGTGTCCTAGACCCTCTTGGTAATCCCCACATTTTGGAGTAAGCATTTGGCTCAAACTGCTTTGTTTCACACAGAACTCATATTTCCAATGCTCCCACCTGCCTGAGGGATGAAGACCAAAGGAAATGGCTACACACCAGCTCCTTCAACCCCTCCATTTCCCCAGTGGGGACCCAGGGCCGTCCGGTGCTATTCACTGAAATTTCCCTCCGCAGTTGTTGGTACCTATCTGCTCCACTCCTGACCTCCCTTCATCTCTGTGCTTGCAGGCCCCTAGCCTCCAGTGTGTCTAGAGGACAGAAACTGAGCTCCAAAACTGGGATGTGACTAGATCTATGAGTTCGTGAAGGGGAGGGGCAGACCTCGGAGTTGACACTGGTGTTTGGACGGCCAGTGCGAGTCTCTGTGTGCTACACACTGCTGTCCCCGACAAAAGAACAGTGGCCGGGGCACAGCGGATAGTATCATATCACACTGAGAGCTTTGTTACAGCTGTGGCTGCTGCTTTAAATAGCAAATACTATCTTTTATCAACGCTCTAAATTAGAATCTCCATATCCTTAAGAGAATGGAGAAAAGTTTAAGTTTAAAAAAAGACTCGGGGAGTGCGGAGTAACAAAAAGACTGCTCAAAGAGAAAATTCAAAATACTCCAGATACCCCCAAAGGAAAATTAGAAGCAATCTGATACTGTGGAAAGAAGGTGTTAGACAAACCACAAAAATGCATCAGCAAAACCACTTCTTTTAATTCAAGTTCCGCAGACTTTGTGACAGAAACAATATCCATGCTACTTGCCGTAGCCAAGCCAAGGGTGCAGTCAAACCAGTTCACTGAAAGAGCAAGCTCAAAAGTCACAAGCTGTGAATTTGAAGAGAACTGAGAACTATAGTTGTAAGCAGGAAGTGACTAGGCCCTTAGTCAATCTGGAGAGATTAGCTGTTCTCATGAATTTCTCTTTGCTATAATCCAGTAAGCATGGTCGAGTGTTTGAGACCAAGAAAGTGGTTTTTGGGCCTGCAGTGCTGTTACACAGACAAGCTGTATGGGCACTGTTTCAGTACAGAAGTGAGCTCCCAAACACTTCACGGCTATGTGTATTGTGGTGTGTGTGTGTGTGTGTGTGTGTGTGTGTGTTCAATCATCTACAAGTCTTTCGTCTATTCAAAAAGAAAATCTAACAACTATCCCTGAAAGGTCCAGCTTACTGTATCCATTGAATTATATTGAAGGGTATTAAGAGTAGCCAGTATTTCATGAGAATGCTCTGTGTGTCATCTTCTTTAATCCTCCCATGTTCCAGAGAAGTATGTGTGATCACTGTACCCTTTTACTACTTCCCCAAAAGAATGAAGTGACTTGTCTGATGTCATATAGCTAGCAAGTATCTGAGCTAGATAATCACCAACTGGTTCCAAAGCAGATGTTAAACTATATACAATAGGTGACCACAAGGCCTGCCTATATCTGAGTTCTCTCTCTGACTAAATGTGTACCTTTCTGTCATAAAGGAGGCCCAACAACAAATATAGTTTTCTCTACTTTTAATTATATTGTTTTTTGAAAGATATGCTATGTGTCATGCACTGATCTGAATACTGTGTTACTTCATTTGACCCTTAGGACAACCCCCTGAGATATGCACCATTATTACCAAGTTAAAATAGAGAAGACTGAGGCTTAGAGTAGCAAAAAAAAACCTAATTGTTAAAAGTCATGCAGTTAAGAAGTGTTTGGTCTGTGGGGTTCACCCACTGAGATAATGTGCCTAAGCTAATGGGAGCTCACCAACTCAACTGGACTCAGAATGAACAAGCATAGGATTAAACTAGTCCCTCTGAATGTGGCTGACAGTTGGGACAGACTGAAGGGCCAATGACAATGGCACTGGGATTTGTCCCTACTGCATGTACTGGCTTTTGGGGATCCTAGTCTGTTCGTATGTATACCTGGCTCAACCTGGATGTAGTGGGGAGGGCCTTGGACTTTCCACAGGGCAGGGTGCCTTGCCCTCTCTTAAGATTGTAGGGACGTGGGGGGAGAGGATGGGGAGAGTGGGAGGGAAGTGGGAGGAGGGGAGGAAGTGGGCATTTGGATTGGTATTTTTTAAAGTAATAAAATAAAAGAGAAGCATTTGGTCTGTGTGAAATAATATCACATAAGGAGTCTCCTTGCTAACAGTTTCACTGGCTAAAATCAGCCAACAGTTCACTAGTAAATGTTTAACAACTGAATCTCTAGTGAAAAGAAAAGGGTTGTCAACCCCAGGCAAAATGGAATAAGCCTACTCTTCTGTTTTTCTTATTGGGTGCAGCTATAAAAGCAGGAGTGAATTCATGGAGGAGCTAGTCAAAGGTGCAGAAAAGTAAACAGTAGCTGGTAGATTGAGAAATAAAACCAAAATTAAGTATTACCAAGTAAATGGCAAGTTTACCATTCCTATTTCTCCTCCCTGAAATGCCTAAGAAGCCACAGATTAAAACCCAAGAGTGCAAACATCAATGTGACCAGATAAACCTCCAGGAGAATCTCTGGTTCTAGCTAAAGGACTAGAAGACATCCCTAAAGCATGCACATGTTCGAGAGGGTTTTATCATTGCTTAGTTTTGTTTCTTTGATTGATTTTATTGAGAAAAAAAAAGTTTCCGCCTCCTCCCAACCTCCCATTTCCCTCCCCCTCCTCCCACTCTTCTCCCCCTCCTCCCACCCTTCTCCCCCTCCCTCCACTTCTCTCCCCCTCCCTCTCCAGTCTGAAGAGCAGTCAGGGTTCCCTGCCCTGTGGTAAGTCCTAGGTCCTCCCCCCTCCGTCCATATCTAGGAAGGTGAACATCCAAACAGGCTAGGCTCCCACAAAGCCAGAACATGAAGTAGGATCAAAACCCAGTGCCATTGTCCTTGGCTTCTCATCAGCCCTCATTGTTCTCCATGTTCAGAGAGTCTGGTTTTATCCCATGCTTTTTCAGTCACAGTCCAGCTGGCCTTCGTGAGCTCCCAATAGATCAGCCCCACTGTCTCAGTGGGTGGGTGCACCCCTCGTGGTCCTGACTTCCTTGCTCATCTTCTCCCTCCTTCTGCTCCTCATTGGGACCTTGGGAGCTCAGTCCAGTGCTCCAGTGTGGTTCTCTGTCTCTATCTCCATCCATCACCAGATGAAGGTTCTATGATGATATGCAAGATATTCGTCAGTATCGCTGTAGGATAGGGTCATTTCAGGTTCCCTATCCTCAGCTGCCCAAGGGACTAACTGGGGACATTGCCTTGGGCTCCTGGGAGCCACTCTAGGTTCAAGTCTCTTGCCAACCCTAAGGTGGCTCCCTTAACTAAGATTTGTGCTTCCCTGCTCCCCTATCCAACCTTCCTTTATCCCAATCATCCTGTTTCCCCATGTTCCCCCCATCCTCCCCTTCTCACTTTTCTCTCCCCATCTCCCCTTACCCCCATCCCACCCCACCCCCAAGATCCCAGTTTTTTGCCCGGCAATTTTGTCTACTTCCCATAGCCAGGAGGATAACTATATGTTTTTCTTTGGGTTCACCTTCTTATTTAGCTTCTTTAGGATCACCAATTATAGACTCCGTGACCTTTATTTATGGCTAGAAACCAATTATGAATGAGTACATCCCATGTTCATCTTTTTGGGTCTGGGTTACCTCACTCAGGATAGTATTTTCTATTTCCATCCATTTGCATGAACATCGACGCAAAAATCCTCAACAAAATACTGGCAAACCGAATCCAAGAACACATTATAAAAATTATCCATTATGATCAAGTAGGCTTCATCCCAGAGATGCAGGGCTTGTTCAACATACGAAAATCTATTAATGTGCCGGGCGATGGTGGCGCACGCCTTTAATCCCAGCACTCGGGAGGCAGAGGCAGGCGGATCTCTGTGAGTTCGAGACATGCCTGGTCTACAGAGCTAGTTCCAGGACAGGCTCCAAAGCCACAGAGAAACTCTGTCTCAAAAAAACAAAAAAAAAAGAAAGAAAGAAAATCTATCAATGTAATCCATCATATAAATAAACTGCTTACTTGCTTAATTCTCTCTTTCCATTATTTCATGGCTTAGAACTCTAGCAACTCAGTGACAATGGTACAAGAGAAGATCAAAATCTACTATGCTGTTTGCTTGAGATGTGACACAAAGGGTGACAAACCCCAGTCTCAGACTGAGGGACTGCAAAGGAACCATAAATCATCAGAAGACTGAAGAGCAGTAAGGAGAGTTCGCTAAGTGATCCTATAAAATTGTGCAGCAACTCTGACGTCCATGGCCGAGCATGGATTTGGTTGTAATCACCCTGCTTCTAGTGACTCATGCCAACACCTTCAAGAACTCAACTACCAGCTAGGTCCGCATGCAAAGACCAAGCTGGTGACTGGATGGTGCATGTTGGAGAGATCTCAAGAGCAATGCAAAGGTTTGTGAACTTGGACGAAAGTTAGAACTGAAGCCACCCCACCAAAGGGGACTTGGAAACTGCAGCCAAATGAACCAGGTAGATTGCCTAATAAAATAGCCACAATTCCAAAGACTTCAAGGAAGGCCTAGAGCAGTGCTTCTCAACCTGGGTGTCACAAACCCTTTCGGGGAGAGAACATCCCTTTCACAGGGGTCGCCTAAGACCATCAGAAAGCACAGGTGTTTACATGATGATTCAGACCAGTAGAGAAACTACAGTTAGGAAGTCAGAATGGAAACAAGTGTGTGAATGTGGGGTCAGCAAAGCATGAGGAACTGTATTAAAGGGTCGCAGAGTTAGGGAGGTTGTGAAGCTACCATTGTACATACTAAAAAATGGGAACAAAGAAAATTAATAAGACAACAAAGGAAACATTTCAATCTTAGTATTGCTAACCACCAAGTACTAAAGGTAGTGATGCCAAAGATATTTCTCTTTTTATTTTAAATTAGGGATACGTGGATACTATATGCCTTATTCTCATGTGATCAATGGGCTTAAGCAACAGATTTTAATTAGCAGGAGGAAGTCTTTATTCATTAAACTAGAGTATTTGCCTGCCGTTTTTCAGGTATTTTGCTAATGATATCCAGTGAGGAAAGTTGACTATGGAAGAAATTTGGTAGAAGCTAAACCTGGGGAAAGACTAGTCCAAAGGTCACCAGGTCACAGGTCACAACATGAGGAACTATACTGAAGGACCACAGCAATTATAACGGTTTAAGACCATTGCCCTGACATCTTATAACATTCAAAATGTCCAAGATATAATCCTTTAGCATCAAAATGAGTAAGAAAACATTCATTTTCATGATAAGAGACTATTAAAAATGTCAGTGTCCAAAGGTCACAGATATAATTACTTCATAATTAATATCTTTTAAAAAGTTATTATGAAAATGATCCTGCAAGAAATCATGAACTTTCTTAAAACAATTAGAAAAAAATGGTCTTGAAAAAGAACAGATGTGAAGAACCAAATAGAAAGTTTCAAATTGATAAATCTGATTAGCAGAATTAAAACTTCATTCTCAGGGGTCAAGAGTAGGCTGGAAAAGGCAGAAGAAAGATCTAATGACCCTAAAGATCAATTAACAGAGATTATACACTCTGAACAAGACAAAGAAAAAGGATTTTTTCAAAGATCAATAATCCCTCATGTGTGGTATATGTTGACTCCCAGAGTGAAATATTTCTACCATGGTGAATGTCAAGGTACAAACAACGTCTTTGAATGCATAGCTGGGAATTGAGGCACACATCTGATAGCAGAGGTATTAGGCTCGGAACCTGAGTCCTGGCCCTAACAAGCCAGACACATTCACCTAGCCTCAGTATGCTGATTATACAAATGAATACTAAATAGCAAAAGCAGAGAAAGGGTACTATTCAGTGTAGACACTCTGGGAAAAGAGCAGAGACTGGTGACAAGTCTGGACTGAGGTCCTAACATGAGGGCAAGGCTTAAATAGAAAGCAAGAGGTGTGTGTAACTAAGCAGTCCTTGTCGCCTGCCCGTCACCATGGTTTCAGCTCCACTCTCTCCCACAACATCGTCTGGCAAATAGTAAATCTTTCTCCAGGAGACAAGTTCCTCTTCCAGCTACTCCCCGGGTCTAAATCTTTCCTTATTCCAGTATGAGATTCCAGGGGAAGCTCTAATTTCTTGGGATTCACTTTTTCTATAGTCTGATATCCAAAGGGAGAGACACAATTTGTCTGTTTAGCATATTTTCATGACTGGTAAGTAAGATTTTTTTTTTTTTGCTTCCAAATGTGTCTCACTCCCTCAGGTGAAATTAGCAGTATTGGACTCTACTAAACCTTTTGACAATATATACCTAGAACCTACTGGTTTCCTTTTCAATCACCCCAAATCTGAACTCTCTCTGGGGTTCCTCTCAACTTGTTTTCAAATGGATAAACATACTCAGACAAGGTGAGACAGACAAGGACCTGCCCTCCCTCCCCGACCTGGGGGAAGCCCGTAGGTAGAGAATAGATATTTCTTCACAAAGGAAATGAGGTAATAAACCCGCATAAAGCCAGCTGTGTTTCTCAAAGTAGTAGTCTGATGGCTCACACAGATAAAATGTGAAAAACATACCTTAGCTAAGAAAGCCCAGCATGAGAGTATACCATAGGTGAAATAGCAAAGTTGGCCTTTAAGTTCATGCCTGGCTCCCAACTTATTAATGAACTTTTCACTAAAAACCACTTTAACCTTCTGAATACAATTCCCATACAAGATTATACACAAGCCTCAAAAAAAGCACTGAAGACTGGAAATTTCAATAGCAGGTATCCTATTCCGCATAAGGACTTTATTTGGCAAAGGCACAATGTCTCCAGGTAGGGACGGGTCAAACACCCTTCCTCATGGCTCCACTGCATACAGCAGAAGCTAAGATAAAAGTCCCCAAGGATCAGATACTCAATGTTGAAGACTACGCCAAAAGTTCCTCTCTAACCTAACCATCTTGCTTATATACAAGATTCAAGGTTCCCGAAGAAGGAGCTCCCCTTATTCCTAGTCCAGTGCTTTACCCCTGACATAACATTTCCTCTGTGCATCCTTCTCTAAGATATGGCTGGCCAGCGCTAACAGAGATAAAGACAATATATGTGTGGGTTTAGAGGAGACTTTTTTTAAAATACCCTACTATCCGCTGGCACTGAGAGCATCAAGAAACCCTTCAAGCTAGTGGTGTTGCCGTACAAGTTAGAAAACAAAAACACATTACAAAATGAAAGAATTCTAGTAGTCCCCTCCAAGCAGCAAGCAGATCCACTAATCTGAGAAAGGCTCAGGGGAGAGCTGCGGTGCTCTCAGGGTGCTGTTAAGGAAAGCCCAAGGTGAGGAACGTATCCTGGATGCTGTCTGTTATCACCCTGCCTCTGTAGCATCCACTGCCAAGCCTGGCCAATTGTTTGACAAGGCAGCTGTGAGTGTGCCTGTTAATTACACCGCGGGGGCACCAAAGTGCAGTGTCAGGCAGCTGCCTAGAATATCAAATGGCTACTGGGTGGAACGGGCCAGCTATAGGGGCTCTCTTCAGAGAAGTCCATGCAGCAGCTGACTGCTTCTGTATTTTCAGCATAGTTAAGTTCAAATCCATAATGTAGTCTATACAGCTGATATGGCTGACATGTCAGCATGGCATGAATATGAACGCTCTTACATCTCTGTCTATCAAAACAGCATGTTTCCTTGAAAACCCACATATTCTTTGACTTGATATATTTAGCTCATCTGATTAGAAATAGTGGGAACTATTAAGACCGTTTCCAAAATAATCACAGCTAATAATTACAGGTTCCCATATGTGCCAGATACTTTATCAAAGGTAACTTGTTTACTCTTTATGACAGTATAAGGCAGGTGCTATTATTATGTCCATTTTGTTGATGATGAAGCTGATATTTAAAAGACAAATAATTAATCTGTGTTATTAATACATACTCTCTAAGCTGCCTTTCTATTGCAGTGTCAGAACACCTTACCAATGCAACTTTTAAAAAGAAGTGTTTGGTCAGTCCTACGGTTTGAGAAGGATGGGGTCTATAATGGCAGAGGAAAGGGATGATGGCAGGAAGAACTGAGAGTTCACATTTTTTGACCCACAAGCAGGAGGCAGAGAGTGTATCGTGGGAATGGAAGGAGACTTTTGAAACCTTAAGCCCACCCACAGTGATACATCTCTTCCACCAACAGGACAGTACTTCCCAATCCTTCCCAAACAGACATTAGCTGAACGCCAAATATTCAAATGCCCAAGATTTACAGGGGAAATTTTGTTCAAACCATCACATACAGCTAGTATAAAACAGAGGTAGTATTCAAACTAACAAAACAGGGCACCTCCATGTTGTTAACCAGCAGATACTTTCTCAAACAAAGGAGGTATAGCATACAATATATACTGAGCATCTGAAACGTATGTATGTGTATATATATATATATATATATATATATATATATATATATATATATTTGCTCGTCTGTCACTGCCTTTAAAAAACAAGTCAATTTTCTGCATCTCTGCTCAGTTAAAGAAGGGAAAGTTGCCAGGTGGTGGTGGCACACGTCTTTAATTCCAGCACTTGTGAGGCAGAACTCTGTGAGTTCGAGGCCAGTCTGGTCTACAAGAGATAGTTCCAGGACAGGCTCCAAAGCTACAGAGAAACACTGTCTCAAAAAAAATTAGAAAGAAAAAAAATAAATAAAATAGAGAAAATTCACTTTTGAATAGTGTAAAAACAAAGACCTCATGGAGGAGGCCTGAGTTGAACCTGAAAAGTTTATGTTTAATTATGCCTATCAGAGAGCAGAAGAGTCCAAACAGGTAGAGCATACAAAGCAAAGGACTCAAGGAGAGCACAGCCACACACGTTCCTATTTATTCACAGGAGATATGGATGAGGCCAGCATACTGACAGTGTGCTTAGGTCACGGACGTGCTTTATTTCAATGTGAAGGGTCAGCTGAGCTTGATGCTGAAGAGAGGAAATGGAAGAAGTAGAAGGCCTCGTCTTGGAGAGAAAGAGAAAAAGACGGATACAAAGACAGACAGAGACAGAGAGACACAGAGATAGCGAAGGAACATGAACCAGAGGAGCCGTCATCTGCTTTCTCCCTGCTCATCCTGATGCCAGTGGCTCTCTCTGTTCAGCTCAGGGGTGAACCGCTGCCAAGCAAAGGCATAATAATGTAGCATTAACATTCTCTGCAAGTTCAAATGCAAGTCATCCCAAGACTGTTTCTCCCTAAAACTTGAATAAGCTTCTGAAGGAGTTCTAATAACTCATCGAATGTTTTAGCTTACTAAAAGTCTCCTGCAATACAGCCCCAGTGACACAGGCTCCTTGCGTTAACCCCAACTGTTCCCCTTTTTCTTCTGCAGAAAAACAGAGTTACAGTTTCTACACAGCAAGAATTCATCTTATGCCCTGTTAGTTTTGCAAGTATTGACAAGTTACCATCAAAATCAAGATACAGACAACTCCCTAACCCCACAAATTTCCCTCATGCTGGTTTTATAGTCTTCTCCTCTCCCACCTCTGCAAGTCCTGGTAATATCTGAAATACTTTTGCCTAAATTATACAATCATTTGGCATTTTTAATGCTGGCTTCCTTCACTTAGGTATAAAGAATTTGAGTTTCATCCATATTGTTAGGAACCAATATCTGTTCATGTACAAAATAAGGTTACTGACTGGAGTTGGGATCTGACCACCTCTCCTGATGTTTCTCCTACAGGATAAAGTTCGTGGTCTTTGGACATGTTATTTTGACCTCAAAAAGGCCTTCTATTTTTCCTCTCAGGTTCTGGTCATAGTCCAGAGATACCAGTTAAGATTGCTGGAAATCTAAAGTCCAGATAAAAGGATGATACCACAGTTTACATCTCTCTAATCTGTGGAACTCTTTGCACTATCTCTGCGCTAAGTGGAACAAGTAATCCTTATAATCTCGGTGAAGTAAGAGGTAGGTTTACATAAACTTAGCACAGTTAGCGACAGAACAATGGTGATTGAACCATTAACTCAAGGTGCAAAGGCAATGTCTGTTAGAACAAGAAAGAGTAGAAATAAGAATACACTCCAAGTTTCGCCTCCTGCACTCATCAAACTGTTTCTCATCGGGATAACTGTGTTTGGGGAGTGGAAAGTACATTTTTTTAAAAATGTGCATGTTTCATCTTTACCCATGCTAAATGGAAAGCCATTCGGCACAAGCACAGCCTCTTGCCACAGTGTGCACTTGACCTCCTAGATTTCAATGACCCCACAGGAGGGCTGCATTACCACTACAATTTAGCAGAAGAAAACAGCTCTTCTACTAGGTGCCTTTTTGCTCACCCATGGTGTTATAGAAAAGTAAGTCTTCGGGGAATAAATAAACCACTTACTTTCTAATCAATGTTCTCCCAGAAACATTCAGACCTTTTACTATTTTTTTTTAATTCAGTATGTTTGGGACAAAGTAGTCTAGAAAAGGAAATCAAAATTGTTCTTTGCTTTGTACCAAATATACTTACTGTCTCAAATTTCCATTCCAAAGAAGGGTTTAGTCACTTGCTGAATAAAATAATTTTCCGCAGAACAGGAAATGAGGAGACTGTATATTCTATCAGATGGGCAACTGAACAAGCAGGGCTCCAGGTGGCTAATGTCACAGGGGCGAGGACACCCTGGAGAATAATGAGGCTCTGGCTTTCAATGTCCTTCTCTTCATCAATATCCAACACTGTATAACTGCATCTCTAACAGGATAGCAGGACATTTCCAACAACGCCAGATAATTATCTATTCTAACATAATTCCGTTTCTTCAGAAGGATGTAATTTATTGCAATATCGAGCTGTTTATTTCCTTCCTCTCCTTTCATCAGCTCTCTTTAACCTCGGTCTTTTTTTTTAAATCTCTTTCTTGGGCAGTTCCAGCAAAAGGTGCCAAAAACTGAAGGAAACAAATCCCTTATTATTTGTTTTGAAAGACTTTAAAAGGTTGAGAGATTTATTTTCTCTGTTTTTATTTTAATGAAAATTGACTATGCCATTTTTCCTTCTAAGAAACATTTCCAAGCTCAGCTTCTGAGGTAAGTGCATGCATCAACATTTTAAAAATGACTGGAGCAGCCACACACACTACGTGTGTCAGTAAAAAAAATCGTTCATATACAGTGTTCATGTTTAGGTTGCTCTTTTATAGACAACATCAGTATGATATGGGACCGAATGTAATTTGACAAGTAGAGACAGGGCTGGGAAGGGCAAGCCATTTCTGGGAGAGGGAAGTAGATGTGTTAAAATCCAGAAGTGGGGCTATGCCAGGTACATTCAATGGATTATCAGTACTCCAGTTTGGTTAGTCTGTGGGTTGCATGAGTGGGCGAAGACATGGTCCATTAAATAGCACAGTTTAGAGGCACATATTGTGTCTATTAAATGTTGCTTGTATGTACGTGTTTAGGACTGAGCACTTAGGATTGGATGACACACAGAAAGAACTTAGAGGGATCAAACTGGAACTGACTTCTTGGAACCTCCTCCCCGGCTTTCATAGTCTCCGAAGGTGCTGTGCAAGCTGCCAAGGGGGAAAAGCAATCAATAGTCCTATTCAGATTTTATATACGTCTATGTAGCACAAGAATGACTGGCCTGAAATGATGTCCCCAATGGTACAACAGTGACACTTTAATTTTGGAGGTAACCAAAGACCATCTAAAAAATGTTTTATACTTAGAGGAATAAACATTCTTGGGGGAGGGGGGCGGTTAAGCACTATACTGGTCATGGCACCTCTTTAAAAACTTTGAAGTATATTAACAAAATAATGTCAGCTCTTTTAAGCTCTGATCATAATAGTGCAGTTGTGCTGTGTAAAAATTTTACAACGAAACATGCATGCTTCAGAGATGCATGTATAAAACAATACCATATTGAGTGTCTCCTTCAAATTAACACTGGGGACATGGGACAGGATTGAGTAAAACCACAGTGACCCTAAAAGATAAAACTGCTGCATCAGGGCAATGGCTACGTGAGGAGCTGTCGTACTGTTGTTTACTTTCGTGCAAGCTTAACATTTTCCATAGGAAAAAAGTTAACCTTTAGTCTCTCTAGGGCCTAAAGAAGGATCAACTCCCTAATCTGTTTTCCAAGGCCGTATTTAAGGTTTGTATTTGGAAAGCTAATTTTTAAACCTCATGCAACCCACAGAACAACCAAAGTAGCCGACCGACAACCCACGGAATGTACCGGGTAAATCTGCACTTTTGGACTTTAAAACATCTGTTTCCCTCGACCAGAAATCGCTTGCCCTTCCCAGTGTAGTGCTTAACTCTATCTCTACTTGTCAAATTCCATCCAGTCCCAAATAGCAAATGTGACTTGTTTCAGGGAAACTTAACATTGCACCCTCAACAGAAATCAAATATCTTTCCAGCATAACCCCGTTTATTGCCTGTTTGGATGGATATTAACTATCTCATTAAGTGAAATATATAAAGTAATTTATAATAGTAAAATATTCCCACAAAATAATGACTTTATGGGCCTCAGTGTCAAAATATTATTAGATAAAACTTTTATTGACTCTTTAACTGAGATATAATACTGTGATTAAATTTTACAACACTATATTAAAGTAGAATATGGTCCCAAATTTTATAAATCTCTACCTTTGTGTATATTGTGTAGTACATATGTGTGCATGTGTGTGTGTGATATGCTTGTAGCATATGATCTTATCTGCGTGCAAGTGTGTAACCCCATTCACAGAGACCAGAGGAGGATGTCAGATTCCTGCTCTACCACTCTCTACTTTGTTTTTTTGAAACAAAAGTTCCAACTCATCCTAAAGCTAGGATGACAACCATTAAGGCCCATACAGTCTCCTATCCTTCGTCTCCAGAGACAGGGGATGACAGGCACACAGACATCCGTAATTGGATTTTTTTATGAGTGCTAGGGATTAAAACACAGATCCTCATGCTTGTACACCAAGTACCTATACTCCCTGAACCATCACCTCCGTCTCCCTGCTTACCTTTTAATTAAGAATTTGAATAGTTCAAGGAAAATGACATCAACAAGCACTTCCTAGGTACCCAGCAAAAAGTGAGATTGCTCAAACATTAGTCGTGAACAATTTGCGCATAATTTTTGTATTTTATGGATTTTAAGCTAAGAATCAGAATAGAGAAAAAAACAGGACAGTCTCTAACAACAAAAATACTCATACTTCAAGGGCAAGCCAGCCATTTGGTATTAGAATTTTTCTTAAAATACAATATGCAGTTAAAAAAAACAGAGCAAGATACTCAAATACATATATGTACATATATATATATAATCCCATTTCTGTGAGACAAAAAGGTCATTTGTATATGCATACTAAAATACTAAAGAAGGAAGGAGTTAAGAGCACTTGCTGCCCTTCCAGAGGACCCAAGAGTTTAGTTCCCAGCACCCATGGTGGGCCATTCACAACCATCTGTAACTCTAGTTCCCAGTGAGCTGACACCTTCTGGACTCTGCAGGCACTGCACTCGTGCACACAAACCCACACTCAGAAACACACACAACGATACTCATAATTAAAAACAATTGTTTTTATTTGTATAGTTTTGAGATTGTGTTTTAATTACAACATTTTTACCTTCCTTCCTCCTTCTTCCAAGCCATCCCATATACCCCTCCCTACTCTCCTTCAAACTAGTGGTCTCTTTTTTTCGTCAATTGTTACAGGACACATACATGGATTTGTATATACATATATATTCTCTATATATTTTTTTCGAGACAGGGTTTCTCTGTGTATCTTTGGCTGTCCTGGAACTCACAGAAATACACCTGCCTCTGCCTCCCAAGTGCTGGGATTAAAGGCGTGCACCACCACACCTGGCCATATATATTCTCAAGTACAATCTGTTGAGTCTATATAATGTTACTTGTATGCATGTTTTGAGAAATGACTATTTGGCACTGGCAACCAATGGGTGTGTTATTCCCTGGGGATGCCATCTCTCCAGTTTCCAGCTTTACTAAGTTGCCTATGGTTCTTTGTAGGCTTGAGGCCTCATGGGTTTTTTCTCATTCAGTTTGGCATCCTTATTAGTGTCATTGTTTAGTTCACTTTTGGATGGACATGTTGGTAAGATTTTATGGGCAAAAATTTTTTTAAAAAACAATAAAAGGGGCCGGGCGGTGGTGGCGCACGCCTTTAGTCCCAGCACTTGGGAGGCAGAGGCAGGCGGATCTCTGTGAGTTCGAGACCAGCCTGGTCTACAAGAGCTAGTTCCAGGACAGGCTCCAAAGCCACAGAGAAACCCTGTCTTGAAAAACCAAAAAAAAAAAGAACCAATAAAAGAAATACTTTAAAAATTAACAGTGGTTTTCTGTACCTAGTAAAATGAAAGGTAATTTTTCTTATTTCTTTTCAGTGTCTCAGACATTGCTAAAGTAGCAATATTTATATAATCAGTGGGAAATGATCTAAAAGTATATTTAGAAAATTAAATCAATACCTCTGCCTTATATCAAATAGATTAAACATTAAAACCTAAAATTATATAACAACAAATATAATAGAATATGGACAAACTTTAAAATAATTTTGAAGTGGGGAAGACCTAAGTTCTGTATGATTCACAATCCAAAGATGCAAAGTTGGAGAAATGTGATTACTTGGTCCAAAAACCTGAATCACAAAATATAGTTATCAAGAAATCAAAGTCACTGTAAGATTCTGGCTTAGAATCTCAGAGCTTGAAGGCCAAGAAAATAGGATCACCACGAATTCAAGGCTAGTCTGAAATACACAGTGAATTTCAAGCCAGCTTGGGCTATATAATGAGACCCTATCTCAAAAAATAATAAACAATACAAAAATATCTAGAAAGAAATTAAGACAAACTCAAAAAATAACAAAAGAGTTTATGTGTTATAAAAAGTGTTATATAAAGTGTTATCAACAGGGCTGAGGGCAACAATCCAATTAAACTCTGAGCAGTGACTTTTAGATAGTTGAAAATATGCATTTATTTATCTTAAATATATGAAAAATGCTCAGTTTCACTAATAAGAAAATGAAACCTGTATCTTGAATATGTATATCTACATTATATATCAGAAAAACAAATAAAAAATTGGAAACTGGATATCCTTGGACCTTAATGAAGATAATGTAATTTCTTTCAAAGCCTAAAATATATCTCCTCCTTGATTCAGAAACTTTCTTTGGGAATTTAACCTACAAAGACATGAACAAAATATTTTCACAAGCTCAGACATTACAACCTTGTCTATAATCAGAAGGGACAGGGCTGGAGAGGGTGGCTGAGAGGGTAAGAGCATTGCCTGCTATTCCAGAGGTCCTGAGTTCAATTCCCAGCAACCACATGGTGGCTCACAACCATCTGTAATGAGATCTGGTGCCTTCTTCTGGCCTGCAGGTATACATGCAGGCAGAACACTGTATCCATAATAATTAAATGTTTTTTTTTAAAAAAAGAAGGGATTAGAAACAATCTAGACATTCATCATGGAGTTAAGTATGGTTCATCTAGGCAATCAAGCATTTCCACATACACTAATATTAGATAGCACCAAAATAATGTTAAATTAAAAGGGAATATTGAGGAATATAACAAGCATATGATTGTCTATTATATAAATACTTAGATTATCTTTAGAAGTGTTTAAGAAATTGATATTTTTTAGCCTAGCCTTTAATGGCTGAGCCACCTCTCGAGGCTGGAGAGGTGGCTCAGTGGTTGAGAGCACTGCCTACTCTTCCAAAGGTCCTAAGTTCAATTCCCAGCAACCACGTGGTGGCTCAAGGCCATCTGTGGTGAGATCTGGTGCCCTCTTGAGGAAGAGACCTGGTCAGTTATCCTCATCAATTTAGACCGTGAAACCCAATATGGACAAGTTCAACAGACCTGCCATATGCGGGCTGCCCATGCATGCTTCAGCATTACCAGGGCATAAATTTCATTTCATTCAAGAAACTGATAGTAAGTCATTGCTCTAAGGCAGGAACATTAAAAAGCTTGGTTTAGAAAGGAGGAGTTTTTCTGAAATTCATTTATTTTACAACACAAGGTTTGTATTAAGTGCATATATTTCTTTATGTGAAGATTAATTAGTATATGAAAGCGATCAAACTAAACTATCAGGAAAAATAAGTGTAATAGAATATAATACTCAAAATACCTATGCCCTAACAGCCTTTGTATCAGAGTGGGAAAACATGGGTCTGATCCAAAAAGATCTATAGATTGTGGACAGTAGAAAGTCTAGATATCTTATGAGTACCAGATAAGAAATAGGCTGGGCATAGGATACATACCTGCAATCTCAGACTTCAGCGGCAGAAGCAGAAGGATCAAAATTTGAAGCCAGTTTAGGACACATAGCAAGGCTTTCACAAAAAAAAAAAGGAAAAAAAAGAAAAAATTGTTAAGACATGCAGCAAGATTCATGAACAGAAAAAGAAAAAAAAACCTCGAAAGTTTTACTGCACCTTAAGGGACAAAAAATATAGATAATGTTAATGCAGTTCAAATGCAAAAGGAAGGAATTGAAGAGCAACATTATTATAGTAAGTGAAGCAACCCAGAAACACAAGGACTATATACTGATGCTAGATTTTAGTTATTACACAAGTGTATATGCTATAAAACTACAAAGATGACTACGGGAAGGGGGCGTCAAGAATAGACGAACCAAGGAGGCATAATGGACATTATTGGTGGCAGGAAGGAGGCCAGCAGGTGGTGAGCAGGGGGCGAACAGGAAGTACATAGAGGATGAAAGTTTACAGGGGCAATTAGGAAAATGCCATAATGAATTCCACTACTTTGTATGTTTATTTTAAAACTGTTTTCTAATTTAGCTGTCAGGGCTGGAGAGATGGTTCAGGGGTTTAAAAACACTTGCTGCTCTTGCAGAAGACCAGGGTCCATTTTCCAGGACTCACCCATCTGTAACCCAATTCTAGAGGATCTGATACCCTCTTCTGACCTCTGGAGTCACCAGGCACGCACATTACACACATGCATACATACGTGCAAGCAAAACAGTCATACATACAAATGAAAATAAATAAATCTAGAGATGTTTTCAAAAGCATAGTTACTCATAAAAAATCTTATAAAGAATTTAGCTTTCAACTGTGTTAGACATAAGCATAATCTTATGAAAAACCCTGGTTCAATTTTTTTTTATCCTAGGCTCTTTGTCTGCAAATAATAGGCACTCTTTGGAACTGTCATCCCAGGAAGAATCATTGACTATGTTCTCCTGAAACGGACGGACACACACACACACACACACACACACACGGTTCACAGCAAGGTTCAGCAAGGAGAGCTTTCCTTTTTGTTGTTTTTGTTTCTTGTTGCTTTTCTGCTCTTTTGACCCCAATGGCGTGAGGATGAATCATCTGGCAGCAATACTAACTTCAACCTTTGTTATTTATGATCTCTATTTCCCTACCAGACCCACCCATTCTGCTCCAGAAGCAAAGCAAAAGCAAACTGAAGTCAGTCAGAACTATGTCTGTTAAGTCGAAAACAGAGCTCAGATAGGATCTAGAGGAAAAATTAGTTAAAACTTCTAAATACACAAACTGAACATTACTCAGGATACAATGGCTACTCTGACACGAACAGCAAGAGGGCAACTAGAAATAAATATTAGGAAGAGCAAGCAAATAAATGACCAATTTACATAAAGCCAATAAAGCAAATACCCTTGTAGTAGGCTGCTGAATGGCTTTCCAGATGGAGGGTTGTCTGAAGGTACAAAAATGTACAAGTGAAGCCACAAGTCACAGGGTAACATGCAGAATACCCTCTGTGGACCATTCTAAACTATTTAAAAAGAGCTGGCACGATTTCACATGTACAAAGCAAGTGTATACATTGACATCCATACTCCAAAAGCAAATAATTTGGAATATTTATTGCACTCTGTCCCGTCTTACATACCAATTATTTTATGGTTTCCACAATTGCTTGTTTTTCCTGTCATTCACAAAAAGGTTCAAGTGGTCAGTTAGGAGCCTTGATATTGCCTGTCCTGACACCTAGTGGATGGATACCTGATATTACAATAGTTATACTATTTTCAAAGCATTGGTTCTCTCTCTCTCTCTCTCTCTCTCTCTCTCTCTCTCTCTCTCTCTTTCTCTCTCTCTCCCTCCCTCCCTCTCTCCCTTCTCCCTCTTTCCCTCCCCATCTCTCCTCCTTCCATCCCCCCAATGTTTTTCAAAAATTAACAAATACCTTTAGATTTCAAGACAGAAAGTAATACTGAATAGCCTCCACTATTGAGACATTACAGTGGCCTAACCAACACACAGCTATCCTTTACTGTTTTGGATACCCCTACAATTCCATGAGACTTGGTGGTGGTGGTGGTGGTGGTGGTGGTGGTGGTGGTGGTGGTGGTGGTGGTGGTGGTGGTGGTGTATAGGTATCAGTGACTCCAAGTACTGGAATCAAAAGCACAGGTCTACTGCGTTATGCTGTAGCAAACCAACACAAGCTCAGAAATTTAAAAACAACAACTTTTATACTATTTTCCTTTTTGAGATAAGGTCTTATTCTATGGCTCAGGCTGGCCCAAAACACACTACCTACCCCAGGATAATTTCAAAATCCTGGTAATCTTCCTCACTTAACCTCTTAAGTGCTGGAATCACAGGCTTGGCTAACATAACGTTTCCATCTTGAACTTCTGGGTGTTGAATAGTCTTTAAAATCAAGGTGTTAGCAGAAATGTGGGAGCATATGCATGCAGTGCATAATATACATGCACTTGTGCGTGTGTGTATACTCATCTGTGTGCATGAGATGTAAAGGCCAGAGGTTGACCTCACTCTCCATCTTATATGTTTTTGATACACAGTGATTCCTCACTGAGACTGGAACTGACTGTTTCTGCTAAACAGACTGGCCACTCAGTTCTGAGGATCCTCCCATCTTTGCTTCCACTCACCTGCGGCCTCCACTGTGCTGAAGTTAGAGATCGGCAATGCTATGCCCAGGTCTTCCGAAGGTGCTAGATCCAAACTAAGGCTCTCACGCTTGTACAGCAAACACTTTAGACAGTAAGTATCATATAAAGCCTGGTGGTGAAGGTCTACACTCCTATATACTCAGGAAACTCCACAGGAAGATTCTGAGTTCAAAGCCAACCTGGGCTACAGAGTGAGTTCTAGGCCAAACTGAAAAACTTAGCAAGACCTTGACTGAAAACAAAGCATTTAAGGACTTCAGCAATAGCTTAGCGAATGAGCTTCTACTTAGCACACAAGAGACCTACAATGAATATCTACGACAAGAAAAGCAAAATGTCACAATGGCTTCAAAAGCAATATTACCTCCTCAAAACCTAAGTAAGAGGTCAGTTTATAAAACATCAAGAGAGCTTAAGCAACTACAAGCGAGAACTTGTAATTGTGTGCACAGTCTGAAAGATTTTGAGATTCTATGCAGGGCTAAGTTCTAGAATAATTTAAATCAGAAAAATTATGGTTCTGCCCCATCAAATTTCTTTTTAGGCCAGCAGTCACATCCATTATTAGCATGAGAAGCCAATCAGCATCAAGCTAGCAGGACAGATTGCATTTTTGACATTCCCTATCATGGCATTCATGATTGAATAAGCGTCACTAAATCCACACTCCAGAAATGGAAGCAAGTCTCTAGCTAGGTGAGAAAGGTAAACAAATTCCTGGGAGAGCAGATCCATGTTCCAGGAAGAAGAGATAGCCACAGCTGTACTAAAAAGGATTCGGGGCCACAGAAACCTTCTGAAGGAGGTTGCTATACAACGTCAGGTAAAGCGGATCCTGTTTCTGCCTCAGGTAGCAGGGAAGAAAACACAAAGAGGAGCTTAACTCAGAAATGCTTTGGAGCTGTAACGTTGAAAGGCAGGGCTACTCTGCATGACCAGTGTTCACTCTCTTTCATTATTTCACTTACTACAGAGGCTGTGGCTCTGGCCAAGCCGCACTGTCTAAACCACTCTGCCACAGACACCCACTTAAGAGTGTTCAGTTCAGTACCCTTCAGGCTGGCCCTCCTGCTGACTGGGAACCGTCAGTTCCTCTGGCTCTCAAGCTAGTCAGAACTCTCCAGTCTCTTTCCTGACACTTGAAATCAATGGTTGTAGCGATGACAATTTGGTATGTTAGTGCGGTGGAGGAACTCGCCACCTGACAGTCCCCTTTAACAGGAACTTGGTCTACATCGCTCAAACTTTTTATAACTCAAAGTTGATAACGAAAGAGTTCAAATTTAAAGAAGAAATAGCAGCTGCTCCCTTAAAAGATAGAGAGAGAAAGAGGAAAATTCTTGCTCCACTCTAGACATAGAAGCCTTTTTTTAAAAAAAAAAACTGAATAAGGATAAAAATACCCTTCTGCTATTTGGGATACCCAAGCTAAGAATAACAGTTGAAGCATAACATTGGTATAAAAATAGACACGCAGACCAATGGAACAGACCAGAAAGCAACAGAAATAAACCCACAAATCTATACGCGACCAATCTTTGGCACAGGCAAGAAAATCTACATTGGAAAAAAGAGAGACTTCTTTAATAAATGATGTTAGAAAACTGAGATATGTGCATACATACACAAGACTGAAGCAAACCCAACTGTTTGTTCACAAAACCCAGCTCAAATTGGTTAAAGAGCTAAATGCAGAATCTGAAAATGAGAAGCTACAAGAAGAAACAGAGGGATATTGAGATGGCCAAAAATTTTACATTCAAGACACTGTTTAAGTCAATCAGTTTTTTCAGGGAAACTCCAAAAGCACAGGAAACAGAAGCAAAAGTGATCGGATTTCATCAAACTAAAAGTTCTCTGTTCGTCTAAAAAATGATCCATTCAGCTGAGAGGGGGTCTCCAGAATAAGAAGAAATATTTTGTCAACATTCATCTGACAAACAGTTAATACTTAGAATGTGCTCAAAAACAAGTATCCCCAAATTTAAATGAGCAAATGGGGGCTGGGGGTGTATTTCCACTGTAAAATATGTGACAGTATATGCAAAGCCCTGCCTGGTTTCAATCTCCAACACCAACAAGGGAGGTGGGTACCTGAATGGATACTTTCAAAAGAAATAATGAAAAGAGGCAATAAAAGCTCAAACTGTTCAACATCATAAGCTACGAGGGAAATGCAAATCAAAACTATGATATGATAGCCAAACATGGCAGTGCACACCTATAATTCTAGCACTCAGGAAGCTGAGGAAGGAAGATCAAGAGACGAAGGCCAGGCTGAACTACACAGTGAGACACTATAAAGAGGAGGGAGGGAGCAACAGAGGGAGGGGGAGAGAAGGGGAAACATTTCCATTAAAATCAGGAAGAAGCCAAGAATATCTGTTTGTGCACTCCCTTCCTGTTCAACATAGTATTTGAAGTTGCAACTAGTGCAAAAAGAAAAGTGAAAGCGATAAAGGTGCATCTAGGAAAGAAAGAAGTCAAAAAATCCCTTTGCAAATTATGTTTTCTGTACATAAAAGATGCTGAAGGCTTCACTAGAAAACTACAGCTGTTAAAATTCATCAAAGAAGTAGTATACAAAATCAATATGCAAAAATCAATAACCTTCCTATATACAGATGTTAAACACATCAAGAAAGACCACAAGGAAATAATACCATTCAAACTACTCTCAAAAAATACCATAGAATAAATCTAAATAAGAACATGAACAACTTATACAATGAAAACTTTAAGGCACTGAAAACAGAATTGAAGAAAATACCAGAAGATAGAAATACCTCCCATGCTCATCGATTGGTAGGATTAATATCGTGAAAATGGCTATCCTACCAAAAGCAATCAAGAGAGTCAGTGCAATCCCCAATCAAAAAACCAATGCAGCTATTGGAAGAAATTGAAAATATATTCCTAAATTTCTTATAAAAATACTCAAGACCCAGGATAGCAAAAGAAGAAAAAAACATAACAATAAAACAAAACAAAAAACAACAAGTTTCCGAAATAAAACTAACAAACAAAAATATCCACTGCTGGAGGTATTACCATCCCAGATCTCAAATTATACTACCAAGGTATAGTAATAAAAACAGCATGGTTTTAGAATAAAAGTAGACTCATTAAAAATGGAATAAAATTAAGGACCCAAATATAAACCTTCATTCCTACTGCCACCTGATTTGTAACAAAGAGGCCAACAATGAATACTAGTTTTACTTAGTTTATGGTGGTATTTTCTTAATTACTGATTGATGGGGGAGGGTCTTTCCCATTGGAAGCAGAACCTTCCTTGGGCTGGTGTTCCTGGGTGCTATAAGAAAACAGGTTAAGCAAGCCATGAGGATCAAGCCAGTAAGCAGCTCTCCCCTGCAGCATCTGCATCGGCTCCTGCCTCCAGGTTCCTGCCTTCACTTCCCTGGGTACCGGACTACAAGTTGTAAGACGAAATAAATCCTTTCAGACCCTAGCTGCTTTTGGCCATGGTGTTTTATCACAGCAACAGAAACTCTAAGCCAATATTGTAGAAAAGACAACATTTTCAACCAACAGATAGTTACATATAGATGTCCATCACCTGAAAAACAAATATGGGAAATGTGCATTTACACAATTAACTATTATTCAACTGTAAAGGAAAATGAAACTATGAAAAATGCAGGTGAATGAGTGGAGCTGAAGACAGATGTTGGTGACTCCTAATGACTTTTTGTTATACTTTTAGATTAATGCAGCACTCAGCTCTTATTGGAGAAGCTTCTATTTGTAGTGGGTGGTGATTAAGACAGAGACTTACAACTGTCTATGATTCAGAGAATAAGAGATTGCAGAAAGCTCATCCCAAAACGGAGACATAAGGCACACTGTCTTCTCCTAAATCTAGGCTTCATTGTAGAGGAGTATGAAAGCCAGAGGTGTTCAACAACTACAAGAAACATAGTGTCTTCAGGACACAGAAAGACAACTGCACATGTGAACTCACAAAGGCAGAGAGAGAATGCACAGACCTGTGTAAGGCCAAGCCAGACCAAACGCCAGCATAAAGAGGAGATCTGGGCATGAAGTTCCATCGCTAGACAAGAAGTCATTGGCAATTGTTAGCAACTGGGAGAAGGAGACTCAGTTTTCTCTAAGAGTACAGCCCCAGTGAGTCAACCACACTCCAATGGAAGGTCACACAGTCAGAATGATTGGGCAGCACATTGACCTTAATGTTTGTTTGTTTGTTTCTTTGTTTTAAGGACACAAAGTTGGGTGGTTGGGGAAAGGGATGAACTGATATGGGAAGAGCTGTGGGTGTGATGAATATGTTCAAAACATTTTATATGGGATTCTCAAAAAGCTAATTAAATATGACTTTTAAAACCCTCAATGTGGGCTCATTAGGTAAATGTCCTTGCCACCAAGTGTCTGATGATCTGAGTTTCATCCCTAGGACACACATGATGGAAGAAGAAAATTGACTCTGACTCACCCCCAACCCCCCCCCCCAGAGATGTAAATAAATGTGATGGTTTTAAACCTACAGTATATCATCTTATCCCACTTAGAATGAATGGGCTATAAATATACATAAATAAATAAGTAAACAAAATGTTTCAAAAATGAAGAGGAAAAGAAACTCTCATACTCTGGTGAAAGGACTGTAAACTGTTACACAGCATCATGTGCTTCCTCAAGAAAGTTAAATACTATATAATTCAGCCACAGGCTTATGGGTATATAGACAAAGGAAATAAAATCAATACATACCAAAGAAATACCTGGGTGTTCGTGTTTTGAGGCACTATTCACACTAGATCAAAATAGCTTCCCATCAATAGATTAATAAAGAGAATGTGTCACATATGCCCTATGAAATTTCATTCAGCCATAAGAAACAATAAAACCCTGTCATTTGTAGCAATGTGAATGGAACTTAAGACACTGTGGTGATGTGGGATTCCCCTCTGTATGCTGTGAATACCATTGTTTAATAAAGAAACTGACTTGTCTTGAGCCTGTGATAGAGTAGAATAGAGCTAGGTGGGGAAAACTAAACTGAATGCTGGGAGAAAGGAGGCGGAGTCAGGGAGAAGCCATCCTCTGGAGATAGACATGCTGAAACTTTGCTGGTAGGCCACGACCTCGTGATACACAGATTAAGGGAGATGGGTTAAATTAAGATGTAAGAGTTAGCCAATATAAGGGAGATGGGTTAAATTAAGATGTAAGAGTTAGCCAATAAGAAGCTAGAGCTAATGGGCCAAGCAATGGTTTAAATAATATAGTTTCCATGTGATTATTTTGGGAGTCTGAGCAGCTGGGAAACAAACAAGCAACTTCCTACAACATTGTTTTAATCAAAATAATACAAACATTAAAAAGACAAATGCCACATGTTTTCTCTTACTCCTATGTGGGAGTCTTAAAGAGTTGGTCCCATAAAAGTTTAAACGCAGCCTCTGTGAGCTGAGCTAATGTTGTTAGGGAGGTGGAAGGGTGAAACAATTGGGTTAATGGGTATGAAGTTTCCTCTATACAAGAGAAATAAGTCCTGGTGTGATATTGCCTAGGGGAGTAAATAAAGGTAATAAACTCATATATTTCACTAAAGCTAGAAGAAAGGATTGTAGGGTGTTTTCACCAGAGAAAAATGATACATGTTGAAAAGATTAATCTTGTTTACAAATTACTAGAAGTTGAAAAGAGAAATAGAGAAAGCTTCATGGGAGGTTGGATTTGATCAGTCATATTGTATGTATAAATATGAAGAGAAGCAGTTAATATTGGGAAATCAAAGTCATTCAGTCTCAGTTTTAGTCATAAATATTGCCTCCTGTGCTTAGTTCCTTATGTGCAGCCACGTAAGTTTTAGGGGCAGTGAACTCATCAATTTCTATTTTTAAAAAGACAGTTGGGAAGGAATTTGTACTGAATCTGTATATCAGCTTGTGGGGTATTATAATATTAACAATATTAAATACTTTTATCCTTGCACATTTGATACATATCAATTTCTTCAGTTCATTTTTTCTTTTAGAGGCTTTTAAATCAGTGTAAGACCTTGTACTTCTTTTATTAAACTTAGTTTAAAATTTTACTTTTATTCCATTATTAATGAAATGGTTTTTCTTCCATTTGTATTGTCAATTTTTTTCATATATAGATATATACATATATATGTTCAATTTAATTTTGTATGCCTATCTTTTATCTTGTGATGTTGATAAGCTTGTTTATTAGTTTTAGTGCTATTCTGTTGAATGTAATACACTTTTATACTAAAGTCTATGTCATTTGAACAAAAAGACAGCTCTCATTTGAAAGGAAAAGAGCAACAGCTTAGCCATGTGCCAAATATATGTGATATATGCTTAAGTGAGCATTGCTTAAGCCTACACAAGGTCTACTCTGTTTATCCATCTATTTAAATATGTACTTTAATATGGGTAGTTATTATTCATGCTCTACTTGCCTCCAAAAGGTTTTAGTAGAATTTACAGTTTACAAAAGGCATGGGTACAGGTAACAAGAGTGGTAAATATAAACACATAGAATGTGTCAAAAATATAACTGAAATCTGGTCATGGTGGCTCATACCTGAAATCCCAAGATCAAGGACGTGAAAGCAGGAGGATTGCAAGTTCACAGCCAGCCTGGGATACATGGTGAGACCTTGTCTCAACATCACCCTTGCCCACTCACAAAGGAAACCACTGGAATGGATTTAGGAAAGAAAACACTAAAAAGAGCTACAAGTAAACATTCTTTTTCCTTCTGTGGTTTTTTTGATGTCGTTTTGTTATTGTTTCTTTGTTTAGGAGAATCTGGGACTTCCCAAAGCAGGGTGTGTGCCCTTATGAGTATCCTGGCCTTTTCTACCTGTCCTTCCTATCAGGTGTTGCCCATCCTCTCTGTCAGTGAAATTTTATTTATTAATTATTATCCTATAAAAATGGGTTTGGATTCTAATAAGATTTAAACATACAGCTCTAAATCAGTATCCACATCAGAGTTTCCAATGTGTTATAAAAGGTAAAGTTCAGCATGCAAGTATTTTATTGAGAATTTGTTCTGTCTATGTTTGTCAGGGAGACTGGCCTACTGTTTTCCTTTTAGTTGTTGTTGTTGTTGTTAGGTCTTTGTCTCCCCTCTAAGAAAGAATTTGGATATGCTCTTTCACTTCCTGTTTACAGAATAGTTTGAGGAGTACGGTATTAGTTCTTCTTTGAAGGTCTGGCAGAGTTCTATGTTAAGTCCATCTGATCCTGGGCTTTTTAAAACTGCTTCAATTTCATTTGTTGTTTAAGGTTTGTTTAAATTATTTATTTCATCTTGATTTATCTTTAGTAGGGCATATAAATTTGCTTTATACTTTTCAGTTTGGTAGAATATAGATTTTTAAAGTGTGACCTTATGATTCTCTAATTTCCTCAGTATCTATTGTAATGTCTCCCTATTTGTCTCTGATTTTATTAAGTTGGATCCTCTCTTTCTTTTATTCAGTTTGGCTAATGGTTTGTCAATGTTGTTAATGTTTTTCAAGAACCAACTTTTCATTTCAATGATTCTTTGTATTGGTTTTGTTGTTGTTTATACTTCATTAATTTCAACCCTGATATTTTTAAGCACAAAGACAATTAGAGTTTAAAATGACAACAGTAGACCAGGAAAATGATAAATCTCCTAACTTCCCAGAGGAGGAAAATGGAGAAGTCAAGGACGCCTGCATCATGTGTATTGAAGGAAGGGCAAGTAAGTAAGTAAGGCCTAAGCATACTTTCTGAGGAAGGAAGACGGACTCAGCCAAACCTCATGGTGGCTCATAGGGACTACATTAGCCCTGATTTTGATTATCTCTTCCCATCTACTCTTTTTGAGTGCTGTTTGTTCTTGTTTTTCCAAAGACTTGAGGTCCATCATTAAATTCACTTGAGATGTCTCAATCTTTTGACACAGGAGCTTTTAAAAAAGCAAAAGTACAATCACCATCCTAACATGTTTTAGAGCCAGCGTTCTCTGCCTTAATAATATATAACCAGCCTGACCTTGCAAACTTACTAGACTACCAGGCCTCTCATGGAGCAGTAGTTCTTACCAGTGGAGACAGAAAGATGCTGTAACTAGCCTGTCAGAAACACTCGTATCTCTCAATCTATCTGACTAGTAGAACAATGGATCCCAAAGAAATGGGTATGTCCCCAGGAATTTCAGGCTGGGAGCAAAACCAGGGTTTCCTATGTGCAGGTGCTTACAGAGACCAGAGTTGTTAGGTGCCCTGGAGCTGGAGTTGAGGGAAGTTGTGAACACTCTGATGTGGGTTCTGGGATCCTAACTTGGGTCCTCTGGAAGAGCAGTAAGTGTTTGTAGCCATGAAATCATCTGCAGTCTCCTATTTCATTCTTTAATCTGACGCAAGGGATTGCATATGTTATGGGTAATGCTGTGACATTTCAATACATGCATATAATGTATAGTGACCAAATAATCAGTGCTATTGGCATCTCTCACTTCAGATAGTTCTCAGTTTTGTTTTGTAAACATTTAAAATTCTTTCTATGAAGAATTTTGATGGGACCTTGATGGGGATTGCAGAAGGAGGGAGAACATGAGCAAAGAAGTCGGGACCACGAGGGGTGCACCCACCCACTGAGACAGTGGAGCTGATCTACTGGGAGCTCACCAAGGCCAGCTGGACTGTGACTGAAAAAGCATGGGTTAAAACTGGACTCTCTGAACATGGCGAATAATGAGGGCTGATGAGAAGCCAAGGACAATGGCACGGGGTTTTGATCCTACGCAATGTGCTGGCTTTGTGGGAGCCTAGCCAGTTTGGATGTTCACCTTCCTAGATATGGACAGAGGGGGGAGGACCTAGGACTTACCACAGGGCAGGGAACCCTGACTGCTCTTTGGACTGGAGAGGGAGGGGAGAGGAGTGGGAGGAGGGGGAGAAGGGTGGGAGGAGGGGGAGAAGGGTGGGAGGAGGGGGAGGGAAATGGGAAGCTGGGAGGAGGTGGAAACTTGTTTTTTTTTCTTCCTTTTCTCAATAAAAATAAATAAATAAATTTCTATTGGGTATTTTGAAATATTCAAGTAACTGTTGTCAATTGTAGCTATGCTGTTGGGCAATAGAATGGTATTAATTCTATCCAACTTCACTCCTGTAGCAATTAACCCTTCCTTTCTCCATACATCCTTACGCTTTTCTCATATTCTAGCAACTACTAGTTTACTCTCTACTTCTGTTAGAGCAGCTATTTTAGACTGTACATATAAGTAAGAACACACAGTATTTGTCTTGCTATTCTTGACTCAATGTAATGTCCTCTAGCTCTATCCGTGTTGTTGCAAATAACAGGATTTCATTATTTTTAATAGCCATATTCTTATATAGATACCATTATACATGTGTACAGTATATACGTATACTATAAAACACAAATAAATCACAAGTAGAGGCCAACTCTAATTCTGTACCATCTCGTCGTTGTTTGTAGTTGCAGTTAGAAACAGAGCAGACAGGCAAGGTGACTCCGTGTGTAAAGGCATCTGGACCCACGTGGTAGAAGGCCCTTGCCTTCTCTGACTGCAGGATGTGTCATGGAGCACATTCATGTGCCTGTGTACACACAAAATAAATAAACCACAGTATAATTTACCTTTTTAAACTATATTTTATGTATATGGGTAGTTTGCCTACACATATTTCTCTGTATCACATGTGTGTCTGATGCCCATGGAAGCCAGAAGAAGGCACAGGGCCCTCTGGATCTGGAGTTACAGACAGTTGTAAGTGATAATGTGGGTGCCGAGAGTAGAACCTGGGCCCTCTGAAAGAGTAGCCAGTGCTCTTAACCACTGAAACGTCTTTCCAGCCCCATAAAGTGTAATTAAAATTTTAAAACCTATTTTTAAATAAAAGAAAAAATTAAGAACATATACATAAAATGTGTCTGTGGGATTGTAAATCAGTACAACCATCATGAAATAAGAATAAACTACTATATGATCCACCAATGCCTCTCCTAGGTATATAGTCCAAACAAATCAACTCAGCATCTCACAAAGCTATCTGGACAGTGATTACAGCCCTTTCACAATGGCCAACTTATAGAGACAACCTATAAATTTGTCAAGAAATAAGCGGCAAAGGAAATTGTGTTACACATATTGCAGTAATTAGATTACTAGATCTTTTAAAAGAGGACATTCTGCTTTCCAACAACAGGGATGAACATCGAAACACATTATGCTAAGTCAAGTAAACCAAACATGGGAAGAAAAATGGTACATTATCTTGTTTATATGTGGATACTTATAAAGAAGATAAAAGACGAGAATATAGTAAGTGATAAAGCACTAACTTAACTTGACGTATGCAAGACTTGGGTTCACTCTCCAACTCTACAAAAAAAATAGAATATATAGAAATATACAAAAATAAAAATAGAACAATAGTTACCAGGGGCAGTGAGGAATCAAGGTTAGAGGGGGAATATGTAAATAAAAGAGAATAAAATTTCAGTTATAAAGGATGAATAAATCTAGATCTCTACCAGCATAACATGATGACTGAAGTTAATAATATTTTATTGTTACAGGAAGTTTACTAATTGTAGCATAAAAGAATATGTTTCTCTTATAACATTAATAATAACTAAGTAGAAGATACTTTAATGTGTTTGATTGCAGTGATTACTTCACTGTGATATAAAAAGTTTCATGTAGCACACCATAAACATATATTATAAAAATACATGACAATAACTCAGGAGAGCAGGCCCTGCACCTTGCCCGGCAGCAGAGTGGAGCTTACCCTGTTTACAGGGTTGCAGGGGAGCCGGCCCCAGGAATGTGAACATGGGCCATCTGGTCCTGCCCCTCATCTACCACATAGTGGCATGGGAGGGAAAGAAGCCCTTCTCTCCCTTTGCCCCTCACTGTGTGTGACAGGTGAAAGAGCTGGCCTTGCTCCTCACCAAGTGCAGCAGTAAAGAGAGCAGGCCCTGCACCTCACCTGGGTGGCATAGTAGAGCTGACTCTGTTGGCAGGGCTGTGGTTTAGCCTGTCCTGAGGTCCTGAGAGTAGGAGAGCTGGCTCTACCCCCTCATTTGCCATGTGCTGGCAAGGACAAAGAAAAGATGTTCCCTCCCCTCCCCCCCTCGTCACCTTCAGCAGATAAGAGAGCTGACCTTGGCCCTCATTAGCTGAAGCACTTGGGAAAGCAGGCCCAGCACCCTGTCTGGGCAGCACAATAGAATTGACCCTGTTGACAGGGGCACAGGTGACCCAGTTCATAGAACATGATTGTGAGAGATCTGGCCCCTTCCCTCATCTGCAATATGATGGCATGGGTGAGGGAGAGAAGCCCTCTACCCCCTTGAAGCCTGTGGTAAGTGGAAGAACTAGTCCGGAGGCCGTGAGAGGAAAAGAACTGGCCATGTCTCTCCCCAGATGCAATACTCAGGAGAGTGGCCCCTGCACCTCACCTGAGCAACACAGAAGAGCTGGCCCTGGTGGCATAGGTGTGTGTGGAGGGGTGGGGGCTAAGCCTTCCTGAGGGCTTGAGAGGAGGAAAACCAGCCCTACTTATTGCACAGGGTGAGCTAGCAGGGGCAGTGCTGGAGAGCTCACACTGGAGGTGATGACGAGGGAGAGCTGGTGGGCCAACCAACCCAGCAACCATCCAGGCCCAGAACCAGGGTTATGAGTTGGCCGGCCCCAATATCCACTCCATCTATGATCTGCTGGAGCATGTGGAGAACTGATCCTGCAGACCCAAAGCTGCAGGATCTCCATGACACAGGGTCTCCATGAGGAGTCACAGTGAGAGCCCAATATCAATGATGTAACAGAAACCAGAGGCCTCGAACCAGACCAAGGACTCTTTGCAATGGACACTTGCAAGTAAAGATGTAAGGACCCAAGGGTAAGCTGTGTGACTCACTGTGTCACACTACAGCTTCCACGACGAGATTTCTTTTTCTTTCTTTTAAATTTTATTTTTTTTTATTTTGTTGGGGAGATTGCAAGGGCAGAGAGAGATATGAAGGAACAGGGAGATGAATGGGATTGAGGTGCAGGATGTGAAATCCACGAAGAATCAATAAAATGTTAAATTAGGAAAAAATAAATCATAAGCAATGTGCCTTACCCTCTCTTAGGATTAGAGGGGGATGGGGTGGGACGGTGTGTGGAAGGAATGGGAGGAGGGGAGCGGATAAGAATTTGGATTGGTATTTTTTTAAAAAAAATCTAATAAATAAAAAATATATTTTCTGCATGTGCCTGTGTGCAGTGTGTATGTATAGTGTTTATGCTTCTCTGTGTGAAAGTATGTGTTTCCACAGGCACAGGCATATGTGTGTGCGTGAGGGGGGCAGAGGTTGGCATTAGGCGTTTTCCTTGATTTCGTTTTGCTTTCTTCACTAAGGCAGAGTTTCCCAATGCTCCAGGAGCTCACTGATTCTACCACTGCAGTCAACAGGCTTAGGCTGGGATTCCTCCCTCTCTGCATCCTGAGCACTGGAACTACAGGCGGACCACCATGCCCACTTGCATTTGTATTGGGTACTAAGGATCTGAACTCTGGTCCTCACACTTGCATGACAAGTACTTTAGTCACTGAGCCACCCAACCTTAACATTTAGGCACACGTTTCAGCAGTACTGGCTTATATTCATAGTGCTGGGCCACATATCACTAGAATTCTCATCTCCTAACACTAAAACTCTATACCCATTCACCCTTCCCAGTGGTCCCTGACAACTGCCTTTCTGCTCTCTGCTTCTACGGGTTTGACGCCTTTCCATAGCTGAGGGGAGTGGAACCATACAGCATTGGTATTTTTTTTAGTAGGATTATTCCACTTGGCTTAATGTCTTCAAAGTTCGTCTATATTGCACTGTGTGACATGATTCCCTTCCCTTTTAAGGCTTTGACTAGTATTTCCCTGGGTTATAAATACCACTTTTTCTTTGTCCAATCATCTGTTAATGGGTATTTCTACCTATTGGTTACTGTAAATCATGCGCCCGTGAAAACATCAGGGTTAACATCTCAGCAATACTGTGCTCTGAATTATTTTTCTTTTACACATTTTAATATTTCAATAAAAGTAAAAAGAATGAAAAGAAACAGAAAAAAGGAATATAATTTGAGATGCAATATATGAATAACATAACCAAATTATATTAGAAATGAGATTTTCAAAATATAAGGTGGGAATGAGGATTAATGATGATGAACACCTTTAATTCCAGCACTTGGGAGGCAGAGGAAGACAGAACTCTGAGTTCAAGGCCAGCCTAGTAACAGTCTAGTCATGGCTACATCGTGAGTATGTATCTCTCCTCCCCATTCCCTCCATCTCCTTCCTTCTCTCTCAAGTGTCCTCTGTCATCTGCATGTGTACCTCACCACGTGTCCTCCATCCCCAAAGACAAATAAATGTCAAATATTTAAATACATATATTATTTAAACTCAATGTTTGATTTTTATAAAGAGATAGCCTATCTGTCCAACAAATACAGGTATTATCTAGGAATAGAAGCAACTGAAACCAAATGACATTTTTCTAAGTGAACATTGCTTCTTACAAAATAAATATAACTGATATACATATATCAAATAGCAATTCTTCACTCCAGCACATAATCTGATAAGAGTAAAATACAATTTCTCTCATAACCATTTTCAAGCGCATATGATCACATTCTCTATTATGTGTGCACGAACAAAGACCTGAACTCCTGATGTTGCCTTGATTGTGAACACTGAATCATAATTAAGATGCATGCACTTAGCTCTAATATTTGTGCTTTCTCAGTGTTTGTGAGGAGCCAAAGTCAGACAATTTGTTTCAAAGCAATTGTGGTTATTAGAAATGAGGTGGCCCCTTTAGTCTGGTTTTATGTCAGTATAAATTAGCATAAAATAGGCACTAAATGGGATAGCGTTGAAGTGCGACTGTTCTTTTCATCTACTGCATTATAATGGAGGAAAATAAAACAGTCATTAGCGGATGAATGAGAAATCAGATGGAAGAGATTTACCTGACTTTTGTGTTTCCATAGCTTGACAGCTTGAAGTATGACTGCTTTTCCTTTCCAGAGAGAGTCTTCCAAGTCTGCCCTTTGTTTCTACAACTCGGCTCCACATTGGTCCATTTTTCTACAAACTGCAGGTAGTAACGTGACTCTGAGAACTAGGCTGGTTTGTTATTCTTGGTCTCACATCCTCTGAGGGGTCTATGCATGCCAATCACATGTAGACCCAGGGAACTCATGGAGCTGGTATCAAAATTCATGCCTTCAGCAAAGTTTTCTCTCCTTCAACAGGATTGTAATTTGGTCCACATTCCAGGGGGAAACTATTAGGATGTTATGCTACTAAATGGCTGCAGATACGTAGAAGCTTAATAGGCTGCATGGGCAAATACCATAGTGCCAGAGCATATAAGGAACGAGCATATGGATATAGTGTCTGGCCCAATAACACAGCCGGGGGACCAGACCCAAAGTAGCATGTGCTGAAAGTACTATCCAGGCCACTGTAAGTACAGAGCAAACTGGTAGGAAAATGGATTGTACGCCTTGTCCATCTTGACCTATTGGCTTACCCTAAACACTCAAGGGCATTACTTTCTACACAGATAATGGTGGAACTATGATTTAAAACACGGGGATGAAAGTTATGTTGCCCAGATGATCCTCAAAAAAGGGACACAGGATCAGTCAACAGTCAGAGGTTACAGAGAAAAGTGAGGCCCTTGCGAGTCTGGCCCAGAGCACACCAGCGTAGAATTTTTCTGGGTACTGTATGGTTGAAGGTAGCTGTAATTCTTCACCCGGGGCACAAACTTGCCACCTGTGCGCTCCTCTAATTATCTTTGATCAGGCTTACGTGGTAGGAAGTGATTCTTCGGCAGCTGTGACTGAGCTCAGGGCATAGCTAAGTCTATAATTACTAGCTGGTTAGAGCAGAACTCTTTCAGAACTTAGCGGCTATTTGAGTCAACCACTTATTTTTGGACGACAAGTTGTCCTTTTGTGTCTCTCTGAGAGCTCAGAAGTGAGTCAGTAATTGATAAGGAAAGGCAAGTGTGCCGGCGATCACGGAGGAAACGAGAGGAGAGCCTGATACAGGAAGGAAAAGGAAGTGTTCGTTGCAGAGAGAAATTAAACACTTCCTCAACAACCAGTCCCAGAGTGTAAGACAGGCATTGGGGGAGTCCAGTTTGAGAGTAGAGAAATATGGAAATTATTCCTCCAGTTGACCACGGAAGGCATTAGCCGAAGGACAGCTAACAGAAAACCTAGATTTAGGTCCTAACACTGTGTGATGAAATCCTAGGAAATCCTTTAACAAACTCCATGATACTCTGGTATGTCATATATATTAAAAACAAAAACGTAACCAAAATACAGCCCAGGGATATTGTGGCGATCAGATAAGACAGAAAGAGCATTGGGCAGCACCTTAGGCACCTACTAAATGCTCGGTAGGCATAACCATAATTCCTAATATTAGTGCATATAAATTTATCTGACACTGCAGGAGAGAAGTGACTTCTTTGCCTGTGTCTGCTAATCAGAGCTGTATGAAAGAGTTGAGGAGAAGGAGCTATATTCCCCTTTAAGATTAAAAACGACTATCCCCAAATAATGCTTCCCCCTCCTTCTATAATGCCTCTGAAACAGTACAGTTGCGGTTAAAGAAAATGGTACATAGACAAATTAATTACTTCTAAAGGAGACAACTACTCATAATTTAATGTAGGTGACGCTTAATAAATCCTCCCTTAACTATGTATACAACAAAGGGAACCATGGATGGTTTCGAAGTACCTAAGGGAAACTGTTCATAGTACCTTCTGGTGTATGACTTTAGACTAGATCGGCTTTACTGATCGCTTCAGATGCATGCCATTGGAAACCCAGTGACACAAACCCATGAAAACGGCCTTACCCAAATGCATGTGTACATCTTCCATCTCTAAAGAGGGAGGGCAAAAAGAATGAGAGTCGCTTGTATATGTTCTAGGGCAGCTGTGACGTTGGATCAATGCCACTCAGATTCCCCACTGAAACAAAGGAAGTGAACTCTTTTTTGAAAAAAAATAATGATTAACACTTGAGCCCAGAAGTCATATCCAAATGCTATCCTCCTCAAAGAACATTGCGATAATTACGAATATATGATTAAATGACATTTGGGAAGACTGTGTGTGGGAGTTCTTTTTTTAATTTTTCTCATCTTAAGCCACCAGTACTGTGGTCATTTCCTTTGGCTCTAAAGGGCAACACCTGACATTTGGTCTTTGATGGATTTAACAGGCTGCTTGGAAGCTTAAAGGTTTTGCTTGGTTAAATCAGGTTTTATCTCAGAGGCTATTTGCAACTTTATGCTCTTGCTTACAGAAATGTCAGCATTTGCTTTTGCTCTGAACTGGGCATAGGAACTCAAGGTTTGTCCCTGGGTAGCTCAAAAAGCAGAAGGTCCTCAGGTTTAGGCCCATGTTCTGAACCTCCCACAAGCATCTGTAGGAAGCGTTCCTTTCCAGGGCTATTGTAAGGCTTCTGGATGACTGAGCAACAGCAGGTTTTGGGGGGAGATGATGCATTTGCTTGCCTTTACTCGCTTCCTGGTGGAAGAAAAACATTCTGATGTTCAGCTTGAGAAGCACATTTTCTATGGATTCTGTGGAAATAACTGTTTCATTCTGCATGGGAAGTTAAACCTCAGCTGGGCTCGCACTGCAGCTTGGCAGGCCTCTTGTGGACTCCCTCGGGAGTCTCTTAGAACAGTTGTTCTAAATCCAAACTGTTAGCACTGTTCTCAAGCCCCTGGTCCTGCCCCAGCTGTCCTTCTCACAGATGACCTCACCGCCTACTTCACCACAGAGACCCTGGGCATGCAGCACCCCTCCCTGCACTCCCTCCCCCCATTTCCCTTCTTTCCTCAAAACACATCATGCTTTTTTGCCTGTTTTCTTCCACAACCCTTTCGGTCTCAAAGAAAGCAAGCCACATTACCTTGCCAAAGCTACCTCCTCTACTTGGACGCTCGCTACTCCTCCACCTTACCCCTCCCCTTGAGAGAAACTGTTCGTCAGTTGTTTTTAGTAAACGTTCTGTAGTCGCCATTAAGGATTCTCTGGCTTTGATCCAAATCATCACCAAATTTCTTACCTGCCTTCCACCAACCAAATTCCTCCCTGCCTCGCTTCTTTGCCTTAACTTACCCACTAACCCCTTGAAAGTTAGCTAATACCCTCCAGCCTATTGAATAAGGATGCCATCATGACAGGCAGCAATGATCTTGTTTTTTTAAAAAAAAAAATATTTATTTATTTATTATGTGTTCTGTCTGTGTGTCTGCCTGCAGGCCAGAAGAGGGCACCAGACCTCATTTTACAGATGACTGTGAGCCACCATGTGGTTGCTGGGAATTGAACTCAGGACCTTTGGAAGAGCAGGCAATGCTCTTAACCGCCGAGCCATCTCTCCAGGCCCAGCAATGATCTTGTAATGAGCAGATTCACCAACTTTGTCCCGGAATTCATCGTTCGTGGCCCCACTATAGCATTGCCCACTGCTGCCCACTTTGTCTCTTCTGCTTTCCTGGATTCCATGTTGGGTTTCTCTCTTTCCTCGGTGACTGCTTTGGATCAATCTTCCTGGTTAGCTCTTCCTCCGTTCCTGAACTGCACGTAGGGTTCTTTTACTCCTCTATTTTGGTGAACACATTCACCTTTTCTTTTGAGAAATTAACAAAATTTTGTTTTTCTGAGCTGAAAATGAAATTTGAGGGAGTAGCGTGGGTGCTAATTTCATATACCCGATGGTATTCTCTACATTGACAGCTACATAATCCCTCTCACTCATCCATCTATTCATCCATAGACCACTGACTTGAGTGCATGCCCCATAAACAGCGGGACTATATAACCTAATCATTCGAACTCTACATTTCATATTTTCTTTTCTTTCTATTTTTTCCTCTAGTGCTGGCCATCACTCAGAGATCTGTGCATGGTAAGTAAGTATGCTAACATGGAGCTATATCCCAAACAAAGTGGGACATTTTCAGTGTGAATGACAGCAGTGTCAGAAAAACGGGAAGAAAGCCAAGTCATCATGGGTAAACTGCAATATGCGGAAACTCTCTAACACTAAGGACTGTAAAAGTTTAAAAAAAAAGCACTACAAATTTACCTAGCCTTTAAAGGTATTTTGTCCAATATTGCGACACTATATCCACATTCATAAACAATATTATTAGAAAGACATAAATACCCTTAGAGAGTTTTCAGTCAATTATCCTGCATTTTGAAGATTAGAAGAAATGTATTTTCACCTTCCAGAATCAGGAAAAGCTTTACAAAATGGTATTCAAGTATCCACTGAATATATGAAGATGATGACGAACAGGAGCTGCTTGTCAGAAAAAAATGGAGGGACACCTTTTTCTACCTTTCACAAAGTGTCCATATTGGTTGTTGGTGAGCCTAAACATGCAAATGAAGAAAGAAAAAATAGTGGGGCACAATTAGAACTGAGAGAGCATATCGGCCTAAGTAAAGCAGATTGTATGAAAAGTCACAATGTACAAAATTGGAAAAGTGGAATCAAATCAGCTTCTTGAGTATCAGCATACACGCATCTAATTCTGACCAGTTAAGCATAAGTTACAATGCTACCAAGAAGTTACTTTAATCACATGTACATGAAATCTGCAAGCTACAATAATGATTGACGTGACAAGATATGCCCATCAGTACAATAGTGCCATAAATGTTTCAGGGGTAACCAAATGTTTTCTGGTTGGATTTATGGCCACTCCATGGAAGGAATGCATTTCTTGTAATCTTATAATCTGGTCAAAAACCCCTGGAAGAGGAGCTCACAGGCCCTATTATTTTGCTAAATGGACATACTACCAAACTGTGCTCTAAATTCATACCTCTCTACCCATAGGTGTAGCACTGCACTTAACCCTCATGAGAGAAGGCTCTTTTGAGCAGTGAACGATGGCAGAAATGAACATACGAGCAAAGTGCATAGAATAAGTAACTGTGGAATACTCAGGCCACAGATGAGACACCTGCACCATAACTCTCCCCAAGGTTCAGCCCATCCTGGAAGGGGAGCTAGAAAGGTTGTATGAGCCAGAAGTTGGGGAGAACCAGAGAGAAATAGTATCTTCCAGACAGGGCAGGGCCACTGTAGGCATAAACTCCCAGTCTCTAGGGTTGCCTATAGAAGCCCTGCACAAGAGCAGGACAGTCGGCTCTTCAACACTGACTAAAGAGGGACTCCTGGGCGCCCATCCACGGATGAAGAGCTATTGGCAGTTCATGGCTTCCAGGGAAGGGCGGGTCAGTTCTCTTTAGGACTGTGGACCTTCATAGGTTGATCACAACTCTGTGAGTGTATGGCAGCACAAATTGGACTCAATGTGTTATCAAAATAAAAGGCGACATAAAGTTTTGAGAGGGGATGGGATGGAGAAAATCTGGGAGGAGTGAGGAGTGAACTGTGATTAAAATACATCAAATGCATTATGAAATTCTCAAAGAAGAAAAAAGGCTTTGAAAAGATTGTATATTGAAGTTAAAAATTAGAATGCTATGAAATATTTCAAAAAGCAAGGACTCAAATTAGCAATACTAATATGAAAGTTCTTGGTCATTGAGTATTGGGTAATATTTCAAAAGTGAGCTCAATGGAGCCATATCTATTTTGTCTGGGTTTTATATATACTGGACTTCAATGGAGTGAGTAGAAACGGACATAGCTACCTATCTGAATTCAGTCCTACCACCTCTTTGGATAACAGAATCATCTACATTTCTCTGAGTGACAGGCAGGGGCTTTATATCCATATGCCCAAATCAAACTCATCATTTATCCCTTCAAAACTCTTTTCTATCTAGTTTCCTACTCCTAGGCTAACTAAGCCTGGTTACACCTTCTTGTAATCTCTGATACTCAGGAAACTTAGGCAGGAATATCAAGAGGTCAAAGTCTACCTGTGGCTAGTGACCAGCACTTTCCTTCTATCTCAAAAGAATGTACCCAAGTTTATACCATGAACCAGGACAGAAAGTGAATTTAGGTCTATATCGTCAACACATCCAATTTTGATCTGCATAAGTCAAGTATTTGAAACAGATTATTTCCACTCCACAGTAGAACCTCCTATTTGGATATACCAAACACCCCAATACATACCCCAAATATGCAGCTGGATTTTCAGTAGCCAAGACCAAAAGGGATAAGGGCTATCTTTAAAACAGACCTTCTCTGTTCTGGATTTTGTTGGGAGCTATATGAAGAAAGGACAATATGCAGGAAGAAGCAGAAAGAGAATAGAAAAGAAGGGTTTACATTTTATTCGGGGTTGGCTTTGAGGGTTTTTTCCAAAATACTGACTTAAATAATATTTTAATGATCCACACTAAGACTTACAGTTCTTCTGACCCCATTTAACCTTTCTGTGTCTCATCTGTTAAGCGTCTTGGCCAACATCACATACCAAATCAGTGACATAGTCATCATGAGGCCCCAAGTGCTTGCTTCCCAGTTTCATGTTTTAAGTAAGCCAAGTGACAGAACATAGGGGAAAACTGGGTCAGAGAAACAAAGTTGGCCTAAAAAGTCTCTGTTTCAAAACAAAGCCAATTACACAACATGACATTTCTCATCTATAAACGGAAAAGTAAGCAGAGGTCCCAGCAGCTCTCTTTTCCAAAGGATCCACAGAGGCACTCTCATGAGAAGGGCAAAAGAATGAATCCATCATCATTCTCCACTCTTTTGTCAGATGAAGATCCAATTCTTATCACATTTAGAGGAGCTGGAGAACAAAGAACGTGGCTAATGTAACAGAAATATAAAGTTAGTTTCGTTTGTGAGGGATAGGATCTCCCTGGCTGTCTTGGAACTCACTGGATAAACCAGGCTAGCCTAAACTCACAGAGATCCACCTGCCTCTGTCTCTCTAGTGTTTTCCATAAGACACTTCAGGAATATGTATGTGAGACTCGATTTGTCTTGCTGTTGGGACTAATGCACTGTAAGAATGGTTCTCAACCTTCCTAATCCTGTGACCCTTTAATATAGTTCCTCATGTTGTGCTGACCCTCAACCATAAAATTATCTTCATTGCTACTTCATAACTATAATTTTGCTACTATATGAATCATAATGCAAATACCTGAGTTTTCCAGTGGTCTTATGTGAACCCTTGAAAGAAATAATTTGACCCCCACACAAAGGGGTCCCCACCCAGATAATGCCCTCTTGCACCTCAGTTTCTTTGAGGAGTCCTGAGAAACAGCACTCTTACATGCTGGAACCTCTTATAACCCCTACAATTTTATGTAGCCCAATAGACCAGGGGTTCAGAACTTCACTCGTGACCAGAGTAAACATATCTGGACTTCTCTTTCTCACTGTATGCTAGCCACAAGGTGAATAAGTGGTCCCATAATGCCCATCAGACCTATAGCTATCTTAGACCTGTGCTTTCAACATCTGTCCTGAAAAACCTTCTCAATCCACATCGATTGAGATCTCAGGCATTGATTTTAGGCCTTAAAGGGGTTTTGTAAAAGTGTGTGTGTGTGTGTGTGTGTGTGTGTGTGTGTGTGTGTGTACACAAACACAGTAGGTATTCATATGTAATCAACTGATTTTAGATTTTATAATTTTTTTTTAAATCCTAATGTTTCTGATTTAAACCTAAAACCTTCAATTTGGTATTTTATTTTTTTTCTAGAAGAAATTGTATACTTGAAGTATTTCTAGTTAGATCCTTTTATAGCTTTATTCTTTTGAAAATGGTACTACTCTTAGTGTACGAAGAAGCAATCGATTTTAAGTTCCTTTCACTGCTCTACCTACCTCGTTAAAAAGCAAGCGTGACCCACTTGTGATTCTAGTGTAAGGAAAGAGCTCCACCCGGTGGTAAAGTTTTGAAGTGCACCGAAGGAAACACCACCACTCTCAGAATCCTCTCTCCCTCTCTTCCTCTCCCTTCCTCCCTTCAGCCACAAAATTTTTAGAAGAGTCATATGAAAGGCTTACCTAGAAAAGTATTTTTAGGTTACAGATAATATCCTCCAACATACTATAAATCCTCTTCCACAATATGCTAACACTGGCAAAAGGATAAAGTTTAGCTAAGACTGTACAAAACCTCTCGTTTGGTTATTAGGCTTGACACTTGATCAAAAGGTACATATATCCAGAAATGGTGGTTTATGCCTTTCATCCCAGCTTGGAAAGAGGTAGACAGATCTCTGTGAGTTCAAGGTCAGCGTGGTCTACACAGTGTGTTCCAAGCCAGACAATGAACCCCTGTCACAAAAAAGAAACAAAAAGAACAAAGGAAGGAAGAACAGAAGGAAGGAAGAAAAAGAAAGGGCACATAATAATATAGCAAATAACCAGAATATTTTTTACTTGGTACCTAACATCATAATAGCTAACGCTAACTGAGTATTTAGTTACACAAGTCCATTCCATATGAGGTATAAAGATATACGAGCACATACTAATTTAATACATACCATATACATTAGGTACTGTTACCAATTCCATTTTGCAGATGGAAAAGCGATGCCTAGAGGAAATTATTTGCTTAAAGCCGCACAGTTAATAAGCATCATTCAGGGCTTGAAGCTTACTAGCCCAGACTGCATACCACTCCAGCCTGTCACCTCTCTAAAGCGAAATTTTATATGGTCTCTCGCTCTCTCTCAAAATAAACAATCCAAAGCCAGAATCCTGTCTATATTCTTTCCACAACTAGCACAGACAATAAAATACCCATGTTTATAAATAAATAAATTTTATTTATAAATTTTGTGTCTTTCATGAATTTCCGGTTTACCTCCCATGATCCTCCCTATTATGAAAACAATTCTGAGTTTCAGTAGAAAGTTTTTTATCTTAGAATCTAAGGTTTGTGACTATCTTTGTCTTATTCTCCTCCAACTCCTACAGGATCTCAGCCCCTTCACAGTTCAGACACTTAAAACCACGAAGATAACACTTTTATAAATATCCTCCAATATTAACACAGATCTGAATTTTTCATAAAACACTGATTTCCAAAACATTTAGACTTAGACTATGATATGTGTGTTTGAGTGTGTGTGTGTGTGTGTGTGTGTGTGTGTGTGTGTGTGTGTGTATGTGAAATGTACTACGTTCAAACTAAAGTTGGCAGTGTGCATACTAACCAGCAAAGGCACAAAAAGAAAACTGGCAATCGTTGTAACTCTAACAAGAGTGTATTCTACATTCACAAAATACCAAATGATATTTTTCTCAGACTTTCAAAAAAGAGTAAACAGGTATAGTGCAGTGGTTCTCATCCTTCCTAATGCTGTGACCCTTTAATACAGCTTAATGCAGTGATGAGCCCTAATTATAACATTATTTTTGTTCATACTTCAGAACGATAATTTTGTTACTGTTGTGAATCATAATGTAAATATCTGTATCTTCCAGTGGTTTTAGGTGACCCCTATGAAAGGGTTATTTGCCTCCCCAAAAGGGATTGCAGCCCACAAGTTGATAACAGCTGGTCTAGGGATACTCAGGGATCCATCTGAAATGCTATCTTGCCTTTTGCAATTTTAATTCCTTGCTAAGATAGATGTGGAAGTAGCTCATCCTGACCCAAATGGGAACCTCGGGTAAATTCCGCCTTCCCCTTTTGTGTCAGTGCTCCTTGGCCAGCACCCAAACTGCAAACTGGCTAGACAGCAACAATCCAGCCATCTTCTCCACGCCATGCTTCTCCAACTCCCTTCTCTCCCCAATGTCTTGCTGCTCCTCCACTCCCAACAGTTCTACTACACTGTCTGGAACTCATTCCGTGCCGGGAAATCACTGCCCCTTCTTTCTTCTGCCTCTTCCTTCTATGCTCAACTCCATCTGCTACTGGTGACGGGAAGCTGGCTCTCTATACCACAGCCCCACATCTTACGGAGTCATCTTAAAGCGCCTTTTTCTTGTGCAACCGGCTTTCTAGATTGGTGTGGAGTTAGAGAAAGCTATGTTATCATTCGGCTTATCACCACTACCACCCTCCAACGGGAGACAGGTTATTTTTCTTTAAGGGAACAGATGATACACATTTCAGGCTTTGTGAAATAAGGTTCAAGGTGGTCATACGCCAGATGTAAACAAAAAGGCAAGGCTGCGCTCCAGTAGAGTTGCATTGACAGAAACACGCAAGGAGACCAGATTTTATTTTTGCCTGTCTCTACTCTAAACTCCTAATCTTTCACTTCCAAAAAAAAATGTCCTCTGAGTCCAACTAGTGCTGCACTCACATGGGACACGTACCAGTAGACAGACTCCTGAAGGACAATCTCTGCTCCACCCCAAGCAGCCCCCAACTGCTGGGAGGACCTCAGCTAAGGGTGGGGCCTTGGGAGCCCTCATCCTTCCATGAAGTAATTTTTAACTGCTTGATCTTGTACAGTAACCCCTACAACTGTGCTAATGAGATTCATTGATTTAAAAATAAGTAAATAAACAAATACGCACACTTATAAATGGAGCACACAAAGTTGAGAAGTAGATGGAATGAGGCATCCTCGGGGGAGCTGGAACGGGGTACAGAGAGGTGGATATGATCAAGACACATTGCATATGTGTATGAAATGCTCTTAGAATAAAATAATCCTCATGGGTTTTGAAAATCAAACTAACTATTTGCCATATTTGACCTGTCTTTTTTCCCATCTTATAACCCCTGGTTCATTCATGTTTATTGAGGACTTCATTATTACGATGGTAGTTAACATTGATGACCAACTTCACAGGATGCAGAATCGCTTAGGAAACAAACCTCTGAGTGTGTTTGGAAGGGAGTTTCTACATTACATGCATTGAGGTTGGGGATGTCTTCTTTAATTTCGGATGGCAGTATTCCATAAGCTGGGGTTGCCAAAGAAACAGAAGGGTGTGAACTGAGCGCCATCTTTCATAGCTCTGCTCCCTGAGTGTGGAGACAATGTGACCAGCTGCCTCCTGATCCTATTACCAACTCTTCCACTTGAAATCACGCTTCAGCCCTCTAAATGTAACTCACACTTTTCATTCTTTAAGTTAGGTTTTTCTGCATCTCATCCCAGCAACAATCAAAGTAACTAATACAAACATATGGATCACAGTCAATCTCTACTTTCACCATAATTCTAGATAATTGTCAAATCCCTAAGAATTACTGATGTACAGCCATGTGTCCACAGAATCTTGACATCTTTAGTTCCAATGACTTTAATCTCCCCTCCACTTCAACAATCCAATCCACTGCTGTAGGGGGCACTCCTCTCTCTTAGGTCTCTTGAGACAGATAGCGCACTAGAGCTTCAACGCCAACAGTAAGGACTGTCCAACTTTTACTTTCCAATAAATCTGCTCTTTGATCTTGAATCCCCAGTTCGTTAACTAGTAGTTTCCACCAGGAGCCTCACTGTCCTGCCACAGTCTGAGCATCCTAATCAGTCACTCTTACTAGTACCTTCAATTCCCTTTCTAGTTTTCTTTCTATTCCCTTAGCTACCTACCAATATCACATCTTAACGCTGAATCAGTCGGCTACAGGACCTCTCTGACCTCACAGTCAAGTGGATAAATAAGGTGGCAAATGCTGCACTACTGTGTGAGCTTGAGTTACTATGAGCCAACGACTTTTTGATTTTGAAATAGAGCCTTACTATGTAGCCCAGGATGTCCCACAACTCACTAAATGGTCCAGACTGGCCTTGAACTCATAGTGATCATCTTACCTCTACCCACCAAGTGTTGGGATTACAGGCATGTGCCGCCCTATAACCAGAAAAATTGATGAGTTTTTAACCTTAACTAGGCTTTCACTACCTGTAGTCAATCGTTTTAATATTCCTTGTTTAACTTCTTATTCTTCTTAGGCAAGACCATGTGGTGCTATACATAGGCTTCGAAGACAGACAGATCTGGGTTTGAAATTTGGTCTCACATGTTTGTTAGCTGCCATCCCAAGAAAATTATGCGCCCCCCTTTATGTTCCTTTCCTCACGAGCAAAAGAGAAGTATGTGCATGGTATGATTTGTAAATGTATATGTAAAAACCAACACACCAACACATTCCATTACACCTATCTGAAGTTTAATAAGTGATAGCTATTAACAAGCACTCAGATTCAGCAGATTGCTATATTCCTTACTTTGATAAGACAATTAAATGCTTCTTTATCATTAGTTCCCCAGAGAACAGAGAAACAGGTTACATGCTACTATTTTGTTGAATCACGTAAAAGCACGTGAGTTCAAATGCTTGGCATACATACAGAAGGCATATGGTTCAATCTAAAATATTATTGAGTATGCAATCCCAGGGAAGCAGGAAGAAAGAAAGGGAAATGTGAAGGAACGAGAGTGACTATAAAGGCGTGTTACTAACACTCTTACACTCTTGGGGCTATTTTCAGAGAGATGATATGAGCACGACTTGCATCTCAGAATCGTTAGTAAAGAAGATTGAAAAAGATTCGGCTGTCAGCTCATGTCTTTATTGATCAAAGGTTTGGCACTACTGAGTGCTATAAAGTCCCCTATATCTCTAGGCCACACTACACACAGCTCCCTAGCCAACACAATATTAACCAATTTTGCTACTGTACAAAAATGTCTGGGCTGAGGCTACCACTGGCCTCCACGTAACAATATCCAAAAGGCACATTTGTGTCTGAATCCCTCTTGCTTTCCTGGAAATATTTGGTCCTGACATTTACCCAATCCTACTAAAACCCTCAGTTCCATTACCAGGCTGTTTCTCATAATTTTCTGATCGCCTCTTATCTCTCAGAGTTTCCCACAGTGATTTTGCTACCCCTTTCTCATTTGACACAGCTTCCCAGGATTTTAAGAATTAGTATGGGCTAACAACTTCCAAACTTATGTCTTTAGCCAGAACTCTCCCAGGACATCCATCTTTAAACATATACATCAGTAGTTTGGTGCCTATTTCCTAGTGACGCTTCAAAACCTCATCACATTGAAATAGAAACCATTGCAACTATGGAAAAGAAAGAAAGCTACAGCACTGTCCATGCATTCTTGGAGATATCTAGATGATTCTACATAAGTAAAAATGTTCCGTAACTTTTTTATTTTTGATATTATAATTTAATTACATTTTCCATTCCCTTTCCTCTCTCTAAATCCTCCCACATATCCACCCCTCCCTGCTCTTCTTCAAATTCATGATATTTTTCATCAGTTGTTATTGCATGCATATGTGTATTTGCATACACATATATATTCTTAAATATAATCTTTTGGTACTGGGCAACTTATTGGTGCATTTTTTTCCTGGGGTAGAGCACCTGTCCTGCTCCCAGTTTTGCACTTTGTGTAGGGCTGAGACCTCATGGGCTTTTCCCATTACATCCCAGCATGGCCATCAGGGTCATCCTAAGCACATGTTTAGGGAGTCATGTTGGTGAGATTTATGGGTGTAACTTCTGGTGTTACTAAGAGACACAGCCAACCCCCTGCTCCTCTGGCTCTTAGAATCTTCCTGCTCCCTCTTCCTCAGTATTCCCGGAGCTTTAGGAGCAGGAGTGTTTTATAGATGTACCCATTAAGACTGGGCTCCACAACTCTGCATTTTGGTTGGTTTTGATTTTCTGTAGGGGTCTCCATCTGTTGTAAAGAGAACTTTTCTTGATCAGGGATGAAGACTACACTTATCTGTGGGTATAAGGACAAATGTTTATAGGTTATTATCAGGGATTGTGCTGGTTTAGTAAATTAGTGGTTGTATATTCTTCTCCAATAGCCATGATTTCAATAGCTCTAAGTAGTCAGGTAAGTTTCCAATACCAAACATAGTATCCCTCTTGTTAATCAGGTCTTAAGTTCAATTAGAGAGCTGTTGGTTACTGCCAAGGTATGTGTGGGTTATCATGCAATGCTGATCATTGTTGTGATTCATAGCTGTTGGTTGTCTTCCTCCTTTGGAAACTTGCATGACTGATGGAGGAAGGTCATTGGTTAAAAATAAAGAAACTGCCTTGGTCCATTTTATTGGTTAGAACATAGGTGGGTGGAGTAAACAGAACAGAATGCTGGGAGGAAGAGGAAGTGAGCTCAGACTCGACAGCTCTGCTCTCTGGAGCAGAGGCCATGCTCCCCTCTCCCGGGCACACGCGATGAAGCTCCAACCCAGGATGGACGTAGGCTAGAATCTCCCTGGTAAGCGCACCTTGGGGTGCTACACACCTTATTAGAAATGGGCTAGTCCAGGTGCGAGAGTTAGCCGAGAAGAGGCTAGATATAATGGGCCAAGCAGTGTTTAAAAGAATACAGTGTCCGTGTAATTATTTCGGGGCATAAGCTAGCAGGCGGCCGGGGTTCTGGGGACGCAGCCCAGCCCTTCCTATTACTACACATGACATCTTTTAGTACTATGAAAGCTAGTTCTGAGAAAGGGAGCACCCATGACCTGAAATTTATACTTAAGCACCTCTTCCAATCCATCTTCAGCTAATTGAATATTGTTATGGTAGCCTCATCCAAAGTAGGGATGTAATTTTCTAATTTCTTTGCAGATGCTATAAACTCACTTCGGTTTTGGAGTTGGCCTATAGATTCCAGGTCCCTTTACTGATTGTTTTTATTTTTAAGGCATAATTTTTGCTTCATATTTAAATCCTCTTTATTGGCAGATGATTAAAGTTCAGCATCATTTGACCCATTTGCCATCATAGAAGTATAAACATTTACCCGTATATTAAATAAAACTAAATTAGAAAAGTCTTGAAAAAATATGCCTAAATTCACTATCTTCTTAATAGCTGTCACTACTTCATTCCTCATAAAACCTATCTGCAGATAATGCCTGTTCTAATCCATGATACTTTATATCAGCAGTCTTCATTTTTTAATAATTTATTTGTATTTTATACACATTGGTGTTTTGCCTGCATATATGTCTGTGTGAGGGTGTCACATCCCCTGGAACAGAAGTTGCAGACAGTTGTGAGCTGTCATGTGGGTGCTGGGAATTGAACCCAGGTTTTCTGGAAGAATAGCCAGTGCTCTTAACCGCTGAGCCACCCCTCTAGCTCCACATCAGCAGCTTTCAACCTCTCTGGGGAGCTCAAACAACCCTTTCACAGGGGTTGCATATCAGATAGCCTGCATGTCAGATTTTTTTTACATTATAATTCATAACAGTAGCAAACTGCAGTTATGAAGTAACAGCAAAAATAACTTTGTTTGGGGGTCACATGAGAGCTGTCTGAAAGGGTTACAGCATTAGGAAGGTGGAGAACCATTGCTTTACATTCTCGCTATAATAAACAGCTAAGTAACTGTCCTGTAGCATACAGGGTTCTAGTACTTAACCTCTGTGTCTATCTCTCCACATTACTTCTGGGTTTGATGTTTGCCTCTGGCTCCTTCCACTTTAGCTATACTTCACCCTACCAGGTCAAGATTTGAGTTCTGGAGACCAGGACTATTCATACAATAATCTTGAACTCCCCTTGACACCATAAAGATTCACTAGTATCTGGGCCATGGTAGGGCTATGTACAGAGGCGCATACCTGCCTTCCAACTGCGCAACACACACCAGGGTGATGTGTAGCAAAGGGAAAACGATGAACATGAGTAGTGGCCTGTCTACTGTGGCTCCTTTAACGGCTTTTTAAGCTACTATTTTATTGCTGTGAAGAGACACCATGACCAAGGCAACTCTTAGAAAATGAAGCATTTTATTGGAGCTGTCTTACAGTTTCAAAGAAGCTTCTTTACAGTTGCAGAGGTTAAGTTCATTATCAGTGTGGTAGGTAACACGGTGGCAGGAAGGCATGGTGCAGGAGAAGCAGCTGGGAGCTGCATACTGATCCACAAGCAGAGAGAGAAAAAGATAGACGGACAGACAGAGACATATACAGACAGACTGACTAGCTGACTCGGTCTGGTATGGGTTTTGGCAATATCAAAGCCTACCCTGAGTGACAGTCTTCCTCCAACAAGGCCACACCTCCTAATCCTTCTCAAATAGTGCCATTTCCTGGTAACTAAGCATTCAAATATATGAACCGATGGGGGCCATTCTTATTAATTCAAACAACCACACAAGCTATATATGTTTCTACCAGTATATATTAAGTATTATGTAAAATGAGAAGCCAATAAAATGTAGCATATTTAGTTCAAAAGCTAAGTTCTGAACTTCTCCACCCAACATACACTATCAACTTCATTCTTCCTTTCTTATGTCTCCAACACAAACTAAATAGTGTTTCACCACATCATGCCCTGGAACTAAATATACATAGTTAAATCCCAGATCATGGTTTTGTCTTTTTCACCTTAAAACTCTGCTTCTGGTCCTATCTTTGATATGACTTAGCTTCCCTTGCCCAAGTGTTACTGACTCAAAAACAAAGGAAAGAAATCATTGTTAGGTAAAATTCTTAAGGGCCTTGAATACCAAATTCAGAAACATAGGTTAAGAAAATTTATAGGAAGCCTGTGCCATTTCTAAACAGGAAGGCAAGAAAATGGGAGCATACACTACTTTCAGAGTTTGGTGAAGCAGTACAGTAGATGTAGTCAAGACTGACTATGAAGGAGTCTTGGAAGCAGGTTCCTATTTCAGGAACCTAGAAGTGAAGCAATTAGCCCAGCTCAGTCAGACACACCTGCCTCATCTCTTCAAGCTTAATCCCTTATCAAATAGACCAGAGAGTCTAAATGGGGAAAGCATTCAGCAACAGAAGACAGATGGCCATATTTGAAACAAATTGAGAATAGCACAATGACCAGTAAGTGAAACTGATATTGCTGTGGCTCACTCTTTGGATAGCTTAAATTTTTAAAGAGCAGTCATGTGCTACTTCAACATAAACCTCTTAAGTGTTTCCTTTGCTTAAACACTAAAATAGGGGGCTATTTAGGAGAGCACTACCAATAATAGAGGGTGACTGTCCTAGCCTTACTTTACAAATTGCCTACCATAAAGTTCTCATTTTAGAATTTTATTATAGATTTCTGAAAATCTCTATTATGGGTCACGTGGAAGTCATTCATAGGTGCAGGCCTAAAATGTACCATTTAATTAAGTATACCTCTAGATCTAAAAATAGCAAAATATCAGATATAACAATATTCATAATGACCTCTGTCCAATCAACTCCAGCTTTATCTATTCATAAATTATTTACTTCTTTATCCTTACATATAGCTGATCTCATTTGAATCCTATTGCCAATTATCTGTAGCTACTATAATCAAGATGCAAAATGCAAAGGCAGAAAAAAACTAATGCATAATCTCATAGCCTAAGGTTATGGGCTTTTAGATTAATAGTATATAGGAAATTTAACAGATAAGCTAAAAAATTAGATAATAATTATAATTCGGAAAAATACCTATAATTTGACAAAACTTTATACCCTATACTCTTAAGAAAAACTTTATTAAAATAAGATTATTAGAATATTTTAGCTATAATATATATATATACTGTACATTAAAACAAAAAGTCTCAGAGATATTTTACTTACTGAATTACCATGAGATTTAGTTTTATAACCCTGTACAGATAAAGATAGAAATAATTTAATTTACATTTTAAAAAATAAGCTGTTTTTTGTTGTTGTTTTCTGAGACAAGGTTTCTCTATATATAACAGTCCTGGCTGTCCTATAACTCTCTTTGTAGACCAGGCTGGCCTCAAATTCATAGAGATCTGCCTGTTTCTGCCTCCCAAGTGCTGGGATTGAAGACATGTACCACCACCGCCCAGAAAGCTGGCATGCTTTTTAAATCATTACCCTTCAAAACAGAGCAAGAGAGCCGGGCAGTGGTGGCACACGCCTTTAATCCCAGCACTCGGGAGGCAGAGGCAGGCGGATCTCTGTGAGTTCGAGACCAGCCTGGTCTACAAGAGGTAGTTCCAGGACAGGCTCCAAAACCACAGAGAAACCCTGTCTCGAAAAACAAAAAAAAAAAAAAAACAAAAAAAAAAACAGAGCAAGACTGTGTTCAGTCCAACGACATAGATTTATTTAAAATAAATAGATAAGGATATTGAATATTTTATTGCTCAATACTAAATCTTGAGTCATCACAAAATCTTTTAAATCACTGTGAAATTAAACAGCTAATGAAAATTCAAAGCATGGACTATGATTTTCCTCTCTATACTAATGCATATTGTTAATTATCTTGATCTTATTCCTTCTAAATTCATTGGAAGACTTATCTATGAGCACTGAATCATAGTGAATGTGCTTGTTTCCTACGAGTTTTATGGAATACCTTGGAAGCTAGATCAATATAAATCTATCCTGTTAAGATGAAGAAAAAAGCAAGATGCTTCCCGTAGTATTCCCTTTCAACATAATTCTGGAAGCCCTAGCTACTCAATAAAACATGAAAAAGACACACAAAATGGGAAAGCAAAAAATAAAATTTTATTCACAGACGACATGGTTATATACCATGTCATCCAAAGAAGTATCCACAAAGTAACCTGAAACTAATAAGCAATTATAAAGAAGTTGCAGGATACAGAGCTAATGAAAAAATAAATCACTTCCCCATATACAGACAATTAGCAAGTGGAACTTAAATTTTAAAACACAGTGGTATTTATGTAACATTTTGCAAACTGAAATACTTAGGTGCAAATATAACAAAAATCATACAACATATATGAAGTAAATGACTAAAGAAATTAAAGAACTAAATAAATAGATACTTCATCTTCACAGAAAGGGGGACTCAATATTATCAATACATGAGGTCTTCCAAACTTTATCTATAGATTCAAAGCAATACCAATCACAGCTCTAGAGTTTTGTAGATACTGATAACTGATTGCAAAGTTTATGAGGAAAGGCAAAAGACCCAGAGTAGCCAACATAATACAGAATGGAATAAAAACAAAATCAAATACTTCTGCTTGACTCTAGCAATTAAGTTAAAGTGGTGGTAATCAAGATTGTGTGGTATTTTGAGAATAGGCAACTATATCAATGAAACAGAATAGAGGGGCTAGAGATGTAGTTCAGTATAGAGCACTTGCTTAGCATGTATGAGGCCTTAGGTTCAATCCCAAGAACATTGCCATACCTAAAGAAAAACAACAAAAGCAAAAAAAATTCCAGAATATAGATCCAGAAACAGATCCTCATATGAAGCCAAGTGCAAAATTAATACAAGGTGTCAGGCATCGTGGTACATGTCTTTGATCCCCAACCTTTGAAGTCAAAGGTAAGCAGATCTCTTTGAGTTCAAAGCAAACCTAATCTACATAGCAACATTTGGTCAGCCAGGGCTACAAAGTGAGACCCTGTCTCAAAAAGAAAAAAGTAATTCAAAGTGAAAGGATCTCATTTCACTTAGTTTTCTGTTCTTGTTATCAAACCCAGGACCCCATATATGCTAGACAACCATTCTACCATTGATCTATATGCCTCAGTTGCAAGGCTAATCTTTTCTATAAGTAATACAAGAACAAATGGCCATCTCCATGTACACAAAAGGAATATAAACACAGCCCTATATTCCTCTTGAAAATTAATTTAAAACCTAACTATAAAACTCTTAGAAGATAACATAAAAGAAACTCTAGATGACTGTGGGTATGTACCTTTTAGGTACAAGACTAAAGCCACACTCTTGAAAGAAATAACTAATATTCTGTGTTTCACTAAATAAGAATAAAAATAAAACTTTTCACTGTAATGATTGTTCTGTCTCCTTAAGAGACAAGCCATGTCCACTCCCTCCCCCATCTGCTGAAACAGGCTGATCTTCAGCTTCCAGCCTGAGTTCTCTCTTTTCCGGCTCCATCTCGGAGAGGCAGCTTCCATCTTGCCCTTTTCCCTCACCCTCCCTCTTTCTCTCTCCCTCTCTGCTCTTCTCCCCTTCTCCCCTCCCTTCCATAGCCACTAAATAAATATCCAACCTCACTCTGCATGGCATGCTTATCCATTTGTCTCTTGCCTGCCTCCAACACATGGCTCACCGCTGGGGACCAGCCACCTTCGGAGACCTGCTGCATGGTTTCATGGGCTGTCCCTGCCTGGGACTGGCTGCTCTCAGGACCCACTGCCCCCTTCCTGCCACCACATGGCCTGCTGCCTGCCACCACTTGGGGACCTGCAGCATTTCTGTTGCCTGCCGCTGCTAGGGATCCTGCAGCATTTTTAATGATCCATTACAATCATTCTGCCAAAAATTCTGTCAAAAGAATGTGAAGATAAGTCATAGATTTCTGGGAAAAGATGTTTACAGAAGGAATGTTTAACAAAGAACTACTATTCAAAATTTACAAAGAACTGTTAAGACTGAACAAACAACAAGAATATAACCCAGTTAAAAAATCATCAAAATGGGGCTAGAGAAATGGCTCATTGATTAAAGCAGTTGCCATGCAAGATTGGGGACTGAGCTCGGGTCCCAGGAGCCCTCAGAAAGCCAGGCTTGGCAGAGTATGCCCTCACATCCAATGCTCCTAAAGTAAGATGAGAGGCAGAGACAGGACAATCTGAGGATACTCTCAAGCCATCTAGCCTAGCATATGCAGCATCCAACAAGAGGCCATATTCCAAACAAAGTAGATCTGGCTGCCAGGTGTGGTGGTGCATGGGAGGCAGAGACAGGCAGCTCTGTGAGTTGAAGGCCAGGCTGGTCTACAGAGGAAGTTCCAGGTTAGCCAGGACTGTTACACAGAGAAACCCTGTATCAAAAAAAAAAATCAAAGTAAAAGATAAGGGCATCTGAGGCTGCTCTCTGACTTCCATAACTGTGTTCACGCAATGGGAGCATGTTGTACACACACAAAATTTTTCTTTTTGTTTTAATGAGCAAAAAACATAGGGAGATACTTCACCAAATATGATACTAGACAAACTTTTCAGTGAAGCAGGAAATTTGAAGAAAAAGACCTAGTACACATTTTTTAAATGGCCAAAATGCAAATCCCTGGAAAAGCCCAACATGGATAAGGACATGGAACAGTGGGAACTCCCATTCTTCACTGGTGTGAAACAAACAATTTATCCTTCAATAGGTGAGGAAATATTAATTTGTCATAGGTCTATAGAATGACCTATCAAGCATTATTTATCCACACACTATCAAAAACTACAAATGCTTATCAAGCCATGAGAAGACATGGAGAAAGCATAAATGCATATGCCTAAGGGGAAAACCCATTTGAAAAGGCTCTGAACATATAACAGGATTCCTACATTCAAAACAACAAAAAACTATGGAGCTATTGAAAGTTCAGTAGCAGGAATGGATGGATGAATAAGCAATTCACATAGGATTTTGAGAGCAGTGAAACTATTCTCTATGATACTATAATAGAGGATACATGCCATTTTATATCTGTCAATAGTCATAAAATGTATGGGACTCATCCCTCATTTAAACTATGGACTGAGCGTTGGGGATGCGTAAATGAAGAATCCTTAAATTACAATAATTATAGCACTCTACTATGGGATATTAACAGTGAGAGGGACTGTGCAGATACGGCAAAGGGGATGAATGAAGCCCATATGACAGTAAGCACAAGCACATAGCCACCAGACAACTTGTGGAATTTCTATGAAAAAGATATTTTTAACTATCCTAAAATGTTAATGGAAATCATAAAAAATAAGATATGCCAATTCTAAACTAGCAGAAAATAAGAAGACGATGGAAAACCATACTAATACAACACAAAGCTGGGAAGGCAGAAGAGCAGGGAAGAAGAAAAGCAAAGTAAACAAGTGGTAAACAGAACACAAACTGCATGAAAAACACAAGTTGTAAAATTACATGTATATAATGGCACAACTTATATACAGATTTGAAGACCTGGTAGATACTTAAAGCCCACACTACTGTTTGCTGCTGATGGATACATGGGTAATAATCACAAAATTGTAATAGTACTTATCTTGGGAAAGAAATGAAAATGAAATTAAAGAAAGCTATATGGGAATCTAAACTGTAGACATTTTTATGTCTATTTTCAAACCTTTTGAAAAAATAAAACCTGCTGTTAATATTTTGTAAAGACAAGTAGTGAGTGCCCAAATATTATTTATATTATTTTTATTTTTGTCTTTGTTTGAAACAATTACTACTTTTAAAGTGAGTTGAGGGCTGGAGAGATTGTTCAGTAGTTCAGAATTAATACTGGGCAGCTGGACAGTAGTGGTGCAAGTCTTTAATCCCAGCACTCGGGAGGCAGAGGCAGGTGGATCTCTGTGAGTTCGAGGCCAGCCTGGTCTACATAGCCAGAGCTATGTGTACAGAGAAACACTTTCTCGGGAATAAAAAAGGAAGAAGAAAAGAAAAGAAAAAAGTTAAAAAGTTGATACTGCTCTTGCAGGGGGCCTGAGTTTGGTTCCCAGAACCTACGTTGTTTTGCTCACAACTGGTTGCTACTCCAGTTCCAAGAAGATCTGAAGCCTGTGACCTCCAAAGGTACCTGCACTCATGTGTATATATGATTGGAACTACCATGTAGGTGCTAGGAATTGAACCTGCATCCTCTGGAAGAGCAGCCATGCTCTTAACAACTGAGCCATCTCTCCAGCCCATGATCTTAATTTTGACTGGTGATTACCCCAGGAGCATAGGATTACAACAAAGTCTACTGTTATTTATTTTGTTTTGTCTAACAATGGCTTTGCACTACTGTACTCAGCAGTAAAAACAAAAGTAAAACAAAAAGCAGTAAAAACAAAGTCTTGACAGTGAAGAAAATGAAAAAGAACACAGGCAGTCTTTAGTGTTCATTAGTAAAACTAGGAAAATCAAAGTAGCCCTGGTTAAAATAACGTACCTGAAAGTCCCATTTTAAGAATGCTCTCTCTAAATTTAGTGCCATGCTCCATTATGTCAAAATGCTTGAAGCAGCTATTAACACGTCAATGCAAAGTGTGGATATGAATCTATTTTATTATATTCCTGCTACGCTTCTACATTATTGCAGTGGGCAAAAGTGAAAGAATGAGATGCTATGGTATAATTTTGATTAATGTGAGGCTGATGCCAGCTGTTTGTGAAGATTAGGTCATCTTACCCAATAATTAAATAATGCTGGCTTTGTTGATTTGAAGTAGAAGGCTAACCCGTGGAGTTACAGCAACATCAGGTTGCTGGCATGGTAACAGGAAAAGAAGAAACAGGATGCGCCAATATCCCAGAACAGTCCTCTTGCCTGTGTCTCTTGCCTGCTTCATTTATTGTACTAAACTACAAATGTATTTACACATAATAGAATAATTGTATATTCACAAATATCAATACCATAGCATAGCTTATGAATGAATATGCAATAGAATACATGTTGTATGTGAAGGACTAGTTCCAAAACAAAAATCACAGTTCCAAGATAGAATCTTTAGGTTAAGTGAACTTATATTGTTCATAACAGAGATACAGAATAACTGCATTGTTTCAATATTCTATGGCAATATCATTATGTGCAGGCTTTACAAAATGTATTTAGGCTCACTATTTTTAATAAAAAAGGAGAAATTCCATAGCATAATTAATAATCTTATTAGAGTGACAGAAATGAATCATATGCTAGCCATTAGTAGAGACAATCCAGAAAAGAAAAGGAGAATATTTGCATCAAACATTGCGATAGTGTGTGTGCGTGTTTCTGTGTTTCCAACATGAGCAGTGTATTCTAATTAAGTTTTTAAAAGCCTAATGGTTGGCATGGCATGGTGGCACACATCTATGATCTGACACGAAGAAGGTTGAGTGAGGCACAAGGATCACAAGTTCCAAGCCAGTCTAGGTTACAGAGCAAGACTCTATCACAAAGAAACAAAGAAAAAAAAAGCAAATGAGAATTTAAAAATATAGTAAAATAATAGTGGTCAATTTTACTGACCAAAAAATACTAGTGGTCAAAGGCTGAGAGATAACTTGAGATCAGTATTTCTCAAAAATGAATTATAAAAACTACACAAAATGGACCCCTATCAAAGACAGGACGGAATTGGGTTCACTATGGACTGTTAGAGAGCTTCTTGATTAAGCCCTAAGGAAAATGGTGTTTCCAATCCCAGAGAACCTAGACAGCAATGAGGACCCTAAGAGAGACATACATGGATCTAATCTACATGGGAAGTAGAAAAGGACAAGATTTTCTGAGTAAATTGGGAGCATGGGAACCATGGGAGAGGGTTGAAGGGGAGGGAAGAGGAAGGGAGGGGAGTGGATTAAAATATATAGCTCAATAAAATCAATAAAAATTTAAATTGGTAAATTAAAAAAAAAGAAAGAGAAAAACAGTGTTTCTCAGCATTCCATTCTCCCCCTGGAGGAACAACTACCACATTTTTAAATGCTGTGAAATCTGGCAGTATTTAAAATTTGAAATGTTGGTAACACTTGAGATAGCTTGTCAACTTCCAGGAAACATTTCTCCAAAATCCCACAATAGTATAAATATAAATGTACAAAGATATTGCTGCAGTAAAATTCAGGATTTTCAATACCTAAAGACTAATAGGAATTAAAATACTAATTAATAAAGAAATATTTAAATAAATCAGGGCACAGTCCACACACAAAGTACACATATTCACAGGAATCAATATGGAAAATATGTTATGTTAATTGAAATAATTATTATACAATACTGTGTTAAATATGATCTTATTTACATCATCATCTGTATGCAATGAAGAAAATTAGAGGAAATTGGCTATTAATTACTAACCATGCAAGCTGAAAACACTAACTTTTAAGCTTATATATTTCCAAATCTTCTGCAATTTATGCATATTGACTTTGTAATCTTAAGAAATAATTTAAGGATTAGATTTGCAAGGTTGGTAATGCTAAGATTTCCTCTTTCTAAAAGATTTCTTTTACGTGTATGAGTGTTTTTTTTTTGCATGCATGTATGTATACTACGTGCATTCATGGTGTGCATTGAGTTCAGAAGAGATCTTCAGATCTCCTGAAATTGTATCGTTGCATATAATTGTGAGCCATCATGTGGGTTTGGAAACTAGGCCTGGGTCCTCTGCAAGAGCAGCAAGAGATCTTAACCACTGAGATCTCTCAACCACTGAGATCACTCTCCAACCCTAAAATTTTACACACACACATACACACAAACGTGCTCACTCACACACACACACACACACAGACATAAACTAATTTGAGTATTTTTTTTTATTTGAGTATTTTGACTGACTTAGGTCACACTGATCAGAGATATATGTATAAGCAGAAAGATCCACACAGGTTTGATTTTTCCCCTTTTGAAGTAATGTTATACGCTGAATTGCAACACCAAACATTCATATGATGAAGTCATTACCCACACTACTTGGTAATATGACTCCATGGTGAGTTGGGGCCTTTAAAGAAGTCCTGAAGTGAAAATGGGCCATTAGGGTAGTCCCTAATCCAATTTGGCTGTCATTCTTAGAAAAAGAGGAAGAGATTAGGACAGAGATGCAGAGAGAGGAACCATCAAGTGAGGACCCAGCCAGAAGACAACCATCTGGAAGCCAAAAAAAGAGGCTTCAGAAAAAGGCAAACTTGCTGACACCTTCACTTAGACTTCTAGCCTCAAAAACAACAAGAGCTAAATTTATGTTGTTTATTAAACCTTTTGTTATGTGAGTCCGACAAAAGTAATACAGGTGGTAAATTGATAAGAGATATGAAAAACACTGTAGAGAAAAATTGCTTTCAAATACCCATGTGAGTGATAAAAACAAAAATAATATCTATAAATAAATAAGTAAAACTGATTTCTAACAAAATAATGAACCTTAATATATTTGCTGAGTCCCATAAAAATACGAAACTGAAACTACAATATATATGCACAGGACCTGGCAAAGGACTCATGTAAGCCCTGAGCTTGACAGCTTCAGTCCCGGTGAGTTTATATGAGCCTTGCTCAACTGAGCCAGAAGGCCTTGTTCTCCTGGTGTCCTCCATCCCCTCTGGGTCTTACGTTCTTTCCACCTCCTCTTCCACAGGGTGCCCTGAGCTCTGAGGGGAGGGATTTGATGGAGACTTTGAGTTTAGGGTTGAGTGTTCCAAGTCCTCTCGTTCTTTGTATAATGTCTGGCTCTGGGTCTCTGTATTCGATCCCACCTACTGCAGAAGGAAGCTTCTCTGATGATGGCTGAGCAAGGCACCTCTTTAGGTTGGAGTTTTCCTTCTAGCACCTCTGTAGGGCTGGATTTGTAGACTGATGTTTCTTAAATTTGGTTTTACCATGGAATGTCTTGTTTTCTCCATCTAGAGTGACTAAAAGTTTTACTGGGTATAGTAGCCTGGGCTAGCATTTGTGGTTCCTTACAGTCTGTAGCAATCTGTTCAGCCCCTTCTGGATATTTGAGTCTCCATTGAGAAGTCAGGTATAATTTTAATAGATCTGCCTTTATATGGTACCTTTTTCCACTACAGCTTTTAACATTCTTTATTCTGTATGCTTAGTGTTTTGGTTATTATGTGCCAAAAGGACTTCCTTTTCTGTTCCAGTCGATTTGATATTTTCTGTTTCCATTTTTGTTTTTTGGTTTTTGTTGTTGTTTTCATTTGGTTTTGGTTCTTAGAGACAGTGTTGGTTTCTCTGTGGGATGGCCCTGGCTGTCCTGGAGCTTGCTTTGTAGACCAGGCTGACCTCGAACTCATTGAGATTCACCTGCCTCTGCCTTCCAAGTGCTGGGATTAAAGGTGTGTGTCACCACCTCCTGATTTTTCTATGTTTCTTTTACCTAGATCGGCATCTCATTCTATAGCTTAGGGATATCTTCTGTGATTTTGTTAAATATATTTTCTGTGCCTTTCCCTGTGTCTCTTCCTTCTCTATTCCTATTCTTAGTTTTGGTTTTTTTTCATAGTGGCCCAGATTTCCTGGGTGTTTTGTGCCATGAGATTTTTAGGTTTACCATTTTCTCTGACCAAGCTATTCATTTCTTCTATTGTGTCTTCAGTGCCTGAAATTCTCTTATATTTCTTGTATTCTGTTGGTGAGGCTTGTCGCTGGGGTTCCTGTTCCAGTTCTGAAGCTTTTCGTTTCCAGATTTCCCTCAGTTGGAGTTTCCTTTATTGATTCGATTTCTGCTCTCAAGCTTGGGACTGTTTTATTCATTTCCTCCCACTGCTTGTTTGCTTTCATAGATTTCTTGAAGGGATCTAGTAACTTGCTCCTTAAGGACCTCTACCATATCCCTATCCATAAATGCTAAGTGCCAGTGTTCTGGGCCCACTGTGATAGCGTTGCTAGTCCTGGCTGAGATTGATCATGTTTTTACACTGGTGCCTAGACACCTGGGTTTTGGGAAATTATAATTCTAGATGGTGATATCTGGTCTTGTCTTTGTTGGGTAGGTGTTTAGTTCCTTAGTGTCTGTTGCCTTCTATGGATCTTAGGAGAGTGCAGTGGCTGTGTGTTGCCTGATAGGAAATTCTTCTGGGATCCTGATATGTGTGCTTCTAGGTGTTGGGAGCTGAGGAGTAAGTATAAGGATGGACTAGAGGGATACTTATGGGGTCCAGAGGAGGGAGAAAATCAGGGTGTTCCCACCAGGATCTGCTTAATCCCCTGGGAATGGGGAATGAGTGAGGAGAGGCCACAACAGAAGGTCTGCTCCAAAGCTGGGCATGAGACTGGGGGACTGGACCTGGAGGCATCAAGGAAGAGGTGCCGGTCAGCAGTTAGCCTATCTGCTTCCCCAGCTGGGGTGGCCTGCGGTTTCCCAGGGAAGTCTTCGGGGGGGGGGGGGTAGTTGGGAGTCTGAGCTAAAACAATGAGTGAATGAAACAAATTTTGCTGAGGAAATCTAAGTCAGTGAGAAAGGAGCAGGTCAAAGGGAGGCCACAGCAGGGGGTCCGCGGCAGAGCTGGGGCTGACACTGGGCGTTGATTTGGGAAGAACGCAGAGACGTGAAGATTTGCAGGTAGCCTAGCCTTTTCCTTGGCTGCAGTGGTCTGGGGTTCCCATGGAATGCCCTCCGTGGATGGAGGCTGGGATAAACGAGTTGAGGGGGAAATCTGTGTGATTCACCTGAGAAGCAGGCAATGGAGGAAGGCAGGCTACAGCAGGTGTTCTGCTACAGAGCTAGAGATGAGACTGGGGGATTGCATTTGGAGAGCAGAGGGAAAGGTGACGATCTGCAGTTAGCCGCCTGCTTCCCTGACCAGCTCATACATATATTTAAAAAAAAAGAACTGTGGAAGTTTGAGCTTAATTCATACAAAGGACTGCAAAGCCCGCGTCAGTGTTGCTAGAATGACGGTCACATTTGTTTATTTCTAAAATAAAAGTGTGTAGATGAAATCTGTAAGATGTTTTTTTGCATTTAGTGTGTGTGTGTGTGTGTGTGTGTGTGTGTGTGTGTGTGTGTGTGTGTGTGTGTGTAAAGGCACACTGCACAAAAGAAGGTCAGAAGACAACTTTCAGGAATTGGATCTCTCATGTGAGTTGTAAACACTGAATTAATGATTGAACTTAGGTAGTCAGGCTTGGCAGCAAAACCCCTCTGACCTATTTCTCTGGCCAAATTGCATATTTTAAATAGGTCAATAGTATAGTATCTGAAGTATGTCTCAATATGGCTGCTTTTAAAACTCAATTCATGTGCTAGAGACAGCTCGGGGATGTATTGCTCTTGTAGAGGACTAAGGTTCTGTTCCCAGCACTTGAAGGGCAGTTCACAATCACCTGTAACTCCAGTTCTGGAGATCCAACACCCTCTTCTCTACTCCGTGGGCACCTTAACTCACAAGTGCACAATCTGGCATACATATATCTATAATTAAGAAAAAAATTTAAAAACTGACTTTAAGAGTAGAAAAAAGCCTGAGTGTTGAAAAAGCAGTGAAACCTACATGGAAAGGGCAGTATAATTTCCTACAGAATTTGAAACTTCAAATTAATCCAAGAAGGGATGGCAAATAAAAGAACAATTACTAACATTTGAAAAGCTGAGAAAGGATCACAAATGCAAGTCTATCCTGGATATAGAGTAAGAGCTTGTCTCAAAATAATTACCATGAATAATAATGAAAACTACTACTAGAGTATAAAATGCATGATACTCAGACTAAATGTGACTCAGATAAATCGATTATTGAAGTATTGAATAACTATCACTTCTTCACCTATCCCATAGTACAGAGAAAATCCAAGTTATTACTTCAGTTATAGATTCAATCTCACTTATTAATATCAGTGCAAAACTCCTAAGCAAACTATCAACAGACAGAATAAAGACCAACATATCAGTAACCAATCAGTTTGAAAAGCAAATTTATTTTAATGTTAGGAAACCCACTTTATATTAATAGAGCAAGATAGTAGTTGACAAAATTCAACAGTTAAACCACTCACACCAGTAATCCCAGCACTCAAGAGAGAGGCAACAAATTCAACGTCAGTTGAGTTCAAGGCTAGACTGCGCTAGCTACCTCAAAAAAAAAAAACAAGTTTTACTTGGTGTGCAGGTATATTTGATCTCAGTATTTGGGAGGCAGAAGCAGTTGGATCTCTGACTCCAAGGCCAGACACAGACTACATAATACAGAGTGCTTGCCTAGCAAGTGCAAGAGCCTAGGTTCAGTTCTCAACATCACAAAAAATTCAACAATGGTTTCTGGCTTAAATAATAAACTGAAAAATCAATATAAGATATTTCCTAGGATTATGATATTTAAGAATTTGACATAGACCAGCCTGGTCTACAAGAGCTAGTTCCAGGATAGGTTCCAAAACCACAGAGAAACCCTGTCTCGAAAAACCAAAAAAAAAAAAAGAATTTGACATTGATGCACAATGAACAGATAGGGATAACTTAGATATAAAATACAGATCAGTGGTATGGGACCATGGTCTGTATTTTGTCAATTATATTTTAAATAAATGCTGATTGGCCAGTAGCTAGGCAGGAAGTATAGGTGGGACAACCAGACGGCAAGTAGAGGTGGGTCAATGAGAACAGGAGAATTCTGGGAAGCAGGAAGCCCATTCCTCTGCAGCAGTTGTGACCCCACTACAGATAAAGCAAGATGTGACTGCCTTGCTGAAAAAGGTACTAATCCATGTGGCTAACACAGATAAGAATAATGAGCTAATATAAGTTGTAAGAGTTAATAAGAAGCCTGAGATACTAGGCCAATCAGTTTATAGTTAATGTAGACCACTGTCTGATTTCTCTGGGACTAAACGGCTGAGAAACCAGGTGGACAGAAAACTCAGACAACAGATCAGGAACACAGTAAGATATTTAAAGGCCTTTACCATTGAAATAACAACCATATTTCACATCAGTGAGAGGAGAGGCTGCATTCTGAAAATGTTATAATGACAACTGCTAGACTCTGGATAGCTGTCTACCACATTCCTTGCCTCAAAAGAAATTCCAGGAGGGATTAAAGAATTTTTAAGAAAGTAAAATACAATTAGAAAAGACAAATATGTATATGACTTTGGGATAAGGAAAGTCCATTTAAATGTAATACGAAAATCACAAAAAAATTGAAATACTTGACTAGATTAAAATTAAAATCTTCTGCAAGGAACCACCTCTTTGTCTCAAAATAATTTCAAATGCATCAAAAATGTAAATATGTTCAAATCATTAAGAATATGATTACAAAAAATAATGAGAAAGTCCTTTCCAAACAGGACATAAAATCCAGGACTGATGAAGAAAATACTGTCATATCCTGATTCATAAAAACTTAAGTTGTTTAACTATGGAATTCATGTTTGGAAAGGATTTTTGCTTCATTGGATAAATTTTTTATTCTCTTTAGGTTTTTCAGTATATTCATAGTTTGTCATTTTTATTACTTTATATATTTAATAAACACATAATATTTAGTTTGTATCAAGCACTAACAACTCTACTCTAATATGTTACTTGGAAATAAATGTTGTCTATTTCACAGATGATGACACCAAGGTTCACAGGACCATCAGTGTAATTTGACCTCAGCAGAACACTTCTTCCATTAAAAAGTATTTTTGACAACTGTTTCAATAAGTAAAGACAAATCCAACCCAGGCATGCTTCATTATCACATATTCATTATTTTAAAATTTTCTGATCTTTTTTAAAAAAAACTAATATACTTTTAGGCTAAGTGTGGTGGAACATGTTTATTATCTCAGCTATACAGGATGCTGAGGTGGGAGGATAATAAATTTGAAACTACCTTAGGCACATAACAAGACTTTGTCTCAAGTAAATAAATAAATTCATTCATTCATTTGTTGAAATAAGGGTAGCGGGGCTGCGTCCCCGGCACCCGGCCGCCCGCACGGCTAGCTTTACCCGAAATAATTACATGGAAACTGTATTCTTTTAAACACTGCCTGACCCATTAGTTTCAGTTTCTTATTGGCTAGCTCTTACATATCGATCTAACCCATTTCTATTAATCTGTGTAGCCCACAAGCTGGCTTAACAGGAATGATCTTAACCTGCATCTGCCTGGAGTGGGAGAATCATAGCGACTCCTGATTCAGTTTCTTTCTCCCAGCATGCTGTTCTGTTTTCTCCGCCCACCTAAGGGTTGGCCAATCAAATGGGTCTAGGCAGTTTCTTTATTAATAAGAAATCACTCCCACATCATTTCCTCTTTTTCTGTTTAAACAAAAAAGAAAGTCTTTAACTTTAACATAGTAAAATTACATATAGCAAAACAGTTATTACGCAAGAATTACAGTTACAATATTTATATTTATTTTATCCTTTATCATAACTAAGGAAAAATATGATTATCTATCCATTCTTCAACTCCATCAAAGACTCCAGAAGGATATAATATTACCTAAGTAAACAAGAAATAAGAAAACTCTAGAAATGACAGAGACATCTCGCTGCCTGTACAGTCACCCAAAGTTCTTTTGTACCGTTGGGGCATCCATCTTCGGCCTATAGGCCAATAGTATCCAGCAAACATTTCCATGAAGCAGGAAATTTCAAAGGCAGTTCAGTCACTATCTGCTGTGTCCTGCAGAATGTCTTGCAGACTCTTTCACGAATCAGGAACCCTGAAAGATCATCTCACCTTTAGGCAAGTTTAGCAGTCCTCTCTCTGTGGGTTCTTTGTGTCCAGTTTATGCAACAGTCCAGGCAAGAGTAGTTTCTTGCCCAAATGGCTATCAAACTATATAAGGATCCTCTTCGATGCCCATCTTCCTCTCGAAGTAGATTGGTGCTGCCAGGAGCAGACGTGTCTCATTGTCATGAAAAACCCTAAGTTATTAAAATATTTTAAATATTCTGCAGCCTTTGAAAGATATGAAGAATGCCTATCTGAAATATATCTCTATATATCTAGAAAATCTAAGTAACATGACCACAACCTTGACTATTATTTATCTTGACTATTATCCATCAACAACCTATATTTTCTAATTATACATTACATTTTAAAAATGAACTACACAATCACAACACCTAATTCAAGATCAGAAATACATATACATATAACAAAATTGACCTTAAAATCCATACCAATGCAAATTATTCATACCTATATCATTTCCCCCTTTAAATGTAAAAGAACTTTTATAAACAATATTTTGGGAACATGGGCGCAGTTTTTTCTCTCCAAACTGCTTCCTGCTGAATGGGGGCGCTATTAATCAGACCATTTAGGGTGTAACCTGTGTGCCAGGTTTATCTCAGTTGGCAGTTGAGTGAAGTAATTTTTTGAGGGTGTTCACAGCAACTTTTCGGGAAGTCGTGGTCTATCATACCATATCGGGATAGATGCAATCCACAGGGTCTGGTCCTCTGTGAAAACAAAAGAAGACCCTCTCCAAAGCATCATATCCTTAGACCCAAATTTTGAAATCGTAATACCCTTATATCCATTCTGGTTTAGCTTGGCAGCCCATGTAATGAAATGTCTCTCTTTACTTAGCTCCTTTACAGTCAAAAATTTTAAAGAAAACACAATAATACAAAGAATCCAGACTCTCTGTGAATTTTCCATTTTTACATGGCTTATTTTTCTTTATTTTTTTTTAATCTATAACTATCTGTACTCTGTCTCTTTAAAGACTTTACCCTTTTTTTAAAAACCATTAACTTTATTCTCTATATTCTTTTCTTCTCTCTCTCAAGCCTACGTACACTCATCCAACACTGTGGTCTTTTATGTCTGAATCTGTTTTATTGTGAATCTGTAACATTTTTTTACTATCCAGGAGCATTTCTTAAAATGTTAAGCACTTCTTAAAAACTGAAGTTGCACCATGTACAGGTAATATGGTAATAAGGTACAGCCTGTTTCCTGCCCAGTCTAAACCTTAACTGCGCTGTTTTATGGTAATTACGGTAGTTCCTGCCTGAGACCAGCACAGTTCATCACTGTGGAGCCAAGCAGCTCCTGCCTCAGAGCCATTTGTTGCCCCTGAGCCACACACAGTTCCAGGCACACAGCAGTCCATATTGCCATCAACCAAGCCGTAGCACATTACTCCAAATGCTCCATTCAAAAGCTCTGTCTCCAGCAGGAGCCAGACAGAGATGGCAATAGCAGCACAGTCCTAGAAAGCCACAATTTAAAATGACGCAGCTTTTTTTCTGCTGCTGTTGCTGAATCAGGAAATCTCTCTACAGCACGCCACCAACAAACAGCAAAAATCTGTGTGAAATTCTCTCTCCCTTATTTTAAAGCCTTCTCAGGTTTTTGTGGATTTAGTCCATCACGTCGGGCGCCACTCTGTTGAAATAAGGGCAGCAGGGCTGCGTCGCCAGCACCCGGCCACCCACATGGCTAGCTTTACCCGAAATAATTACACGGAAACTGTATTCTTTTAAACACTGCCTGACCCATTAGTTTCAGTTTCTTATTGGCTAGCTCTTACATATTGATCTAATCCATTTCTAATATTCTGTGTAGCACCATGAGCTGGCTTACCAGGAATGATCTTAACCTGCGGCTGCCTGGAGTGGAAGAATCATGGTGACTCCTGATTCAGCTTCTTTCTCCCAGCATGCTGTTCTGCTCTCTCTGCCTACCTAAGGGTTGGCCTATCAAATGGGTCTAGGCAGTTTCTTTATTAATAAGAAATCACTCACACATCATTCATTAATAAAACAACTTCATTGGCTTTTTTTCTGCCACTAAGTCTTGTTATATAGTCCAGGCTGGAGCTCATAGCAGTTTTTCTGTTTCTGTCTCCTGTCTCCAAAGAGCTGGAATTACAGGCATGTGCTACCATGGTGGTGTGGGAAGTCCTTCTGTATATGTGTTGATTTTATCGGTTAATGAATAAAGTTGTTTTGGCCAGTGGCTTAGTAGAATAGAGCGAGGCAGGAAAAACTAAACTGAATGCTGGGAGAAAGAAGGTAGAGTCAGGAAAAAGCCATATAGCCCCGCCAGAGACAGATGCCGGACAGAACCTTGCCAGTAAGCCACAGCCACATGGCAATACACAGATTTATAAAAATGGGTTAAATTTAGATGTAAGAGATAGTCAATAAGAAGCTAGAGCTAATAGGCCAAGCAGTGATTTTAATTAATACAATTTCTGAGTGTTTATTTTGGGAGTCTGGGCAGCCGGAAACAAACAAGTGGCCTCCTACAACATATGGGGCTTCAGAAATTCTTAAATTATTTGTGGGCTCCTTAAAGTATTCAACAGTCACTAAGTGCCTCTTTTACTGTGTCTAATGGTTATGTCAGTATTGCAGACTTAGAGATGTTTGCACAAGGTCACAAAACCAGCCAAGCACCAAAGCTGAGATTTGAACGGAAGAAATACGGTTACTGAATCTATTCTTTTAACCTCTCTACTAGACAAAGTCATAGGACGGAAGTAGTGCTTTTTTTCAAAAAGGAGGTTACTATACGCTTAAGAAGCCTGTCCTAAGCCTGGGAGAATACATACACACAAATTTTGGAAACTGAATGTTATGGCTGATGTCTGTGATTCCAGTACTTAGGAGGTAAAGACAGTAGGATCATCTCTATGAGTCCCAGAGCAGTTTGGTCTACATAGTGAGCTCTATGCCAGCCAGAGCTACATACCAAGCACTTGGTGTCACAATAAAACAAAAGAAAAATGTTCTGGAGCAGAGGATTGGGGAAAAGACTTGGGAGTCGGGGTAACTTATTCTATTAGTGCATTATTGCCCTTTGCACTGCTGGGCTTTTGTTTTTACCATAAGTAATTATTTGTGAAGGAGGAAAGTGGGATATAAAGAGGGTTGTATAAGCTGTCCAAGGCTACACATACAACAAACCAAGTTACACATGTAGCACACAGGTACAAACAAGTATCAGCCAATCAACAAACCACCTCATTTCTGAACATAGACTTTATTATTACATCCCTGTCCAGGTTCATCATGCATCCAAAAGATCAATCAGCTATGTTATTCTTATATGATGATCCTGGATCCAATGCTTACATCTTTATGGCTTTCTTAAATCTGACAACCATTCTTTCAGTATTCCATCAAAGTTACTAATGAGAGTGTTTAGCACAGGACAGTGCTGAAGCGGAATGCTGATGGCAGCACTAGGGATGCCTTAGGGATTCATAGCAATCTACCTTGATGGGTAATCAGCTATCCACCCAAGTAATTGTACCATTTATCATTTCACACACATTCCTGTACTTTCCCTTGACCATATGATATCTAGGAATCAAAATAACTTACTGAACATTTATCCAGAGCATTCCTTCCCCTGTGATGTTTCTCTAAAGCCTCTTTTACAACCAGTGTTTAAAAATGAATAAAGAACTACCCTTTTTTTTTTACTATAATTCTGCAAGATTCTACATTTTACAACTTGGCCAATTACCTAGAACTCAGTTTCTGTAAGACTATACTTTCCCCTCAAATCTTTTGTAACACATTTGCACCAGGTCTTTCAAAATACAAAGATATACAACTGTTCCCCCTCTTAAATCAACCCACTGCCACCCAAAATAACCCAGACAACTGAACACAGCAGCTGGCAAAAGGACAAAAGTCTCCAACCACGGGAGAAGGGAGATAAATGCATGCTACAGGGAATTACCAAAGAAATAACCCTGTCACAACCTCAACCCTTTGCTCTATATCTAACTTCAATATACGAGTAAAAATGTCGAGAGAACTGTGTCTTTCCTTTTGAGTAATACTGAATGATTCTTTTGAGTAATACTGAATGATTAATACTGAATGATTCTAAGGTACCCCTAACAATATAATTACTATTTTTCTCAAGTTTGGAGTCCAGTGAACAAGGAGTTTATTTTCTTTTTTTTTTTTTGCTTGTCCTATTAATTGGACTCTCATTTACCTGGAAAGAATTTTTTGCCTATTTACTATAAATTAAATTTATAGATACAACAGAATGTTCAATGGCAGACTTTAGCTGGGGGTGGGGATCATGAATAACATGAAAATAATAAATAATGTGTTTTACAAAAATGTCACAGAAAAGGGTAAGTAAAGGCCAAACTAGAGTGGAATATCAGCAAGCCTGACAAGAGAATTACTGAGCTAACCCTGCCTCCTCACACGCGTTCTTGCAGGCGAGCTCGGCTTCGCGGCGTCTCTACATTTCCCCATTTAGACTTAGCACCTGTCTACTGTTCAGGCCTCTTCAACAGAGTCTGGATGCTTTCGCTGAAGGATCTGTTGCAACAGAAGACAGTGTGTGATGCACACCTGTTGGGCTATGCGCTTGGCTGGCAGATGGCTGATTTTCAAAATTGATTGCTATATTCAACTGTTGTTTTTCACTCCTAATCTCGTGGTTTAAATTCTGGTGCTGCTCTCAGTATGGTATACTACTATATCAAAGTAGTGTTGGCTCTAATTGACAAAATGCTGGTCACAGTTAGATATTAACCACATACTGTCATTTTTTACTCCAGGACAAAGTCGTAACGATAAGGAACCTTTATTGAGTACTCACTAGGTAGCAGACACTCAGAAGTGTTTTAGATGTGTCATCATATCAATTTCTAATAACAATTCTATAAAAGAGGGCTTATTCTCATTTAATAGGAGAAACAGGCACCATGAGACTAAGTAATATGATCAAAATCACATTCACATAAATGATAGGCTGTGCTATAAGGCAAACTTGCTCCAGAGCCTCACTTCAGTCTCTACACCAAGAAAGCAATTGGCCATTTCTTTTGATGACTGGGGGAGGAAATATAATAGCAGCAACTTGTGGTATCTTGTTTCTGCCTTACCTACTAAAATTCCTTGATTTCATAATGTTTCGAGATCAATCACTGACAAATGACAGACACCCAGTTAGTCAAGTTTTACTCTTCAAATCTAGTTTCTTTCTCTCCTCTGCTCTCTGACCTGCCCTTTTTCATAAACTAGCTCTTCCCCCACCTTTCTCCTTCCTCCTCCCCCTCATTCTTTCATGTTTCTATTTTGAGACAGGATGTTACCATATACACTTATATTTGGAATTCTCCTGCCTCGGCTTCATGGGATTACAGAAATGTGCCACCACACCCAGAATCTATAAAAATCCTCTCTATGTCTATAAATGATTTATAATTAGATTAAAATTGAACCCTCCTCCAATACAGTAACTTTGGTGGCTTTGGAAATAACTTAATGGTGCTATGATATAGAGAAGGACCAGGAAGACAAATGACAAAGGTGGTTTGATTGACATTCTGAAACATTATAAAATGCAAAGTAATATAGATGTTCTATGAAGCTTGACTACAGGATATGTCAAGAAAGTTTAGGAGGTACACTTACTAGAGCACCTTAGGCTAAAAAGATGAAAATTCAGTTCTCTTTTACATATGTCATTACATTTTTTTGCATACCTAGAAACACTCCTCATTCTATACAAAATTCAATAGAACACAGTCCCACAAAACATGATATTATAGCTAATAGTCAAATTTTTAGACTATTGCTATCTTAGTCAGGGTTTCTATTGTTGCAATGAAACACCATGACCTAAAAACAAGTTGGAGGAGAAGGCATTTATTGGGCTTATATTTCAATGTTGTAGTTCATTACTGAAGGAAGTCAGAACAAGAACTCATACAGGAAAAGAACCTGAAGGCAGGAGCTGATGCAAGGGCCATGGAGGGGTGCTGCTTACTGATTTACTTCCCCTGGCTTACTCAGTCTACTTTCTTATAGAACCCAGGACCACCAGCCCAGGGATGGCACCACCCACAATGGGCTGAACCCTTCCCTATCAATCACTAGTTAAGAAAATGCCTTGCGGCTGGGCGGTGGTGGCACACGCCTTTAATCCCAGCACTCAGGAGGCAGAGGCAGGCGGATCTCTGTGAGTTCGAGACCAGCCTGGTCTACAAGAGCTAGTTCCAGGACAGGCTCCAAAACCACAGAGAAACCCTGTCTCGAAAAACCAAAAAAAAAAAAAAAAAAAAAAAAAAAGAAAATGCCTTGCAGCTGGATCTTATGGAGGCATTTTCTCAATTGAGGTTCCTACTTTCAGATAATTCTAGTTTGTGTCAAGTTGACGTAAGTCTAGCCAGCAATGTCTTATAGTTTGAAAAGCCTCATTTGAAAATAGAGATTCTAAATTACCAATCCTCACTAATTTTTACCATGCTAATAAATATTAGCAAATTGAGCAGCAACCTTACCTCTTCTAAATTATACAAAGTCCATGTCCTTTGTTCATTTCCCCTGGTTTTCAAAATGATCTGCCTTCTACATACGGCCTTCTCACAGTCCCTCTCAAATAACAAGAGACTAATCACAAAATCTGGCCTACATCCTTGCCTAAATATATGCAAATTACTTGACATTTTTATTCTCACTCCAAGAGAAATGAATTTGGCTTCTATGTTCCAAGTCAGTTACCACTTTTATGCTGTTTCCCTTGATTTAGGGTTAGCAACAATTATTATTATTTCTAGTATTAGTCATGGTCTTCCAGAGAATAGCAAGGCTATAATTCATGCTTTACCACAATTGGTAAATCAGGCAAGTGTGAAACAGCAGAAGCCCATAATTTAAGACCTCTCTGGGTTCTTAATCTAAGACTCTGACATTTGAATTAGAATTGGTTTTGTATGGTTAAAATTAAACCATGAAGAAAGCTTACATAAATTACTGTAAATTCTAACCTGATCATCTAGAAACTCGTGAATTAAGAAACAAGATCAAGATTCTTCTTTCAATCTAATATGACATACTTAATCCTATATCATCTAGCATGCTAAGTAGTTATGTGTTTTATTTTCACTAATATTGGTTATGAACATAGATTTAGTTCTTTGATCTAAAGTAAAAGCCAGTAATTTTGAGCTGGCAAGTCATTCCTCTAAACACATACTATTTTAGTGAATGAAATCCCAGAAACACTTTGAAGTCATCAAATCTTGACTCCATTTATTTTAAACAGTGGGAATTATGGCCTATTTTCTGAGTTGCAATTTAGGTTTATATTCTTTTTTCCCCTACTTCTTTCCACCTTTGATAGATACTTTCTAAAAAAATATGCATAAACTGAAGTTATATATTACTGAAATATTGTCCAACATGAGTGAGGCTGTCAGTTTGATCTTCAGTACCACACATGGTTGAAATATTTGCTACTAAACACAGAGATTCTCAGCTCATTTTAGATGAAACAAATGGAAAGTGGTCCTTGATTACATATACCAATTTTCACCTACATAGCTGCCCCATTTCCCTCTTAAAGAGAAAGAAAGGAACTAAGGTCCTTCCTTTAAAGATTTTTTAAATTATCTTTTGTTTTGTTTTGCAACTATGGGGATAAAAAACAATCTTGTGCAAAGAATCAAGCATGCTACCAGTAAGCTACCTCCCTAGCCTCATCATTTTTTTTTGTGCTAGGTACTGTGCCAAGTATTTTATATATGTGTCAATCTATAACATCTGTATAATACTGAGTTATTATATCCTCATGGCACAGATAAAGAACCAGAGTCCAAAAGACCTTAAGAAATGTGTCCAACATTTCACAAGCAGCCAGTGGCAAAAAGGGAACAAAGGCAAGAGAAAACATGAAAAGAAGACACACTTTTGTTTGTAATGTCTTCACCACAGGGCCCAACTTTATGGGATTATGGTTGACGGTTGCCTATTCAGCCAAATATTCACTATTATTATTGTACCTCTTATAATTTTGTATTAAAGCGTAACTTTTCAGTGTTATTTATGAACACATTGGTGGGTAGGAGTAATCCCAGCACAGGGCCCAGAAAGATCAAGAATTCAAACCCAACAGCTTGGGTGATGCAATTAGATTTTGTCTAAAATAATGCTACTTACTGTCAAGTTGGGAGCATAGGCCCCAGCCCCTCGCATCTGTCCCAGCCCCCAGACCTGGTCTGGACTCCAAATCCCAGCAGGCCAGGTCCTAATCCCTCCGGGGGGGGGGGAGGGGGGTCAAGACCACTTCCCAGGGTATTTAAATGAGCCCCCAAAAGAGGAGCACCTGGCTTCCTGGTTCCCCCTCAGGGCCACCCGAAAGTGCAGAACTCTCGTTAAACCTGGATATTTCTTAATTTGGCTTGTTTTGATTTGGCTTGATTGGGAAATTTGCGTTGGCAGGGAGCTCGCGTTAGGAAATATTCCTAGCACTTATAATTATATGCTTTCTCATATGTAGAATCTAGGTATAAGCTATAAGCATACACACACACACACACACACACACACACACACACAAACCAAGAAAGTAGAAGGGCAACTATGAAGGGAGAGAAAAATGTCTAAATGGACAAGAAAGGGGAATGAAGGAAAAAGAACAAAATATGTTTTCTCTTATATGCGAAACCTAGCTTTGATTATATACGTGCATATTTATGTCATGAAAGCAGAGGGAGGTTATCTGGTGGAGGGAGGGAGGGTCCAGCATAGGAAAGGGGTGCGAGGAAGAAACAGCAGAGGGCGATAAAGGAGCAAAGCAGGACAATGTTATACATATGCACAGGCCACAATGGAACCCATTGCTTCCTGCACTAACTAAAAGTTAATAGATTAAATTTGCAAATGTTATTGGCAATACACACAATCTCAAAGAGAAAAGAAAAGATTACAAGACTTCTATGAACGTGGAACACTAGCTCCCCTGGAAAATCTTCTGCTACAAGAGAAAGAAAAGTCATGTTGGTTTATTTTTAATGTTTTAAAAAATTAATTATATGTGTCTGTGCCTGCATGAGTTTACGTGCACCGTTGTGCATTCGGGTGTTCCCCAGAGGCCAGAGGCCATCAGATCTCCTGGAACTGGATTTCCAGGCAGTTATGAGCCACCTGACATGGGTGCTAGAAACCTGATGTGGGAGTGTCATATATCAATCTGTTGATTTCATTGGTTAAGCAATAAAGAAACTGCTTTGGCCCTCATAGGTTAAAACATAGGTGGGTGGAGTAAACAGAACAGAATGCAGGGAGAAAGAAGCTGAGTCAGAGAGTCGCCATGATTTTCCCACTCCAGGCAGATGCAGGTTAAGATCATTCCTGGTAAGCCAGCTCGTGGGCTACAGCAGATTATTAGAAATGGGCTAGTCCAGGTGCGAGAGCTAACCTAGAAGAGGCTAGATAGAAATGGGCCAAGCGGTGTTTAAAAGAATACAGTTTCGGTGTAATTATTTCAGGGCATAAGCTAAAGCTAGCCATGTGGGAGGCTGGGTGCCGGGGATGCAGCCCCGCCACTCCTACTACTACAGAAACCTGAACCCAGGTCCTCTGCAAGAGCAGCAAGTGCTCTTAACCAATGAGCCATCGCTTAGCCTTATTCTTAATTTTTTGATGTGTGCCATAACTCAACCAGAAAGAAAAGAAAATCTCCAAAAATCAAAAAAAAAATGAGAAAAGACGGCAGCAAAGCCCTAATGGATGCCTGTGTTTCAATAGCCCAAAGTGCTTCTGGATTTGTCAGTAGCCAATATTCAAAGACATTAGCAGAGGATTTTCTGGAACTGTGAAAGTTGTACATTATAAAACCTAGAAGACACGGTATCCAAACACCATGTCTTTAAACATGAAAACAAATCTTAAAAAATCCAGAAAGAAAAGATAATAAATAAAAAAAATTTAAAAGACAGTATCTAGCAACAAGAAGAAGGTAAGTATAATAAAAATGATATAATCAGAATGATGAGAAAATTGTTAGATTGGAAGTGTGAAACTAGCAAAAGTGTCAAGAATAAGATCAAAGAGTCTGTTAGGTCGCTATTCAAGCTTCTTGGAGGCCACTGAGGATAGAATGCCCCTCATAATCAACTTTGGAACTCAACACCTGCTTTCCCGAGGCAAATCACAATTTGTCTTTGCTTTAAGATTTAAATGCTATGCGAAAAGTAGAAATACCTGGCCTTTTTGAGGCCCTTTGAGGGAAAGCTACTCCCTCCCCCCGCCCCCCGCTGGTCAAAAGAAGAGAATCCAGCCCTGGGTGCAGTGTAAACACTGTAAACTGCCCCAAACATTACACACCATTGTCTCAAGCGTTAATCCTACTGTGCCTGAAAATTGAGTGGCTAGCAGATTACTCGGCAGGAAGGCTGATTCACCAAATGAGGTAATTTGGATAAGAATGTACCCCCTCCCCCCCCCCAGAGGCTACTGTCTCTTTAGTACCTAGGAGTTGTTGCGGCTTGGGAACCTTGTGGTACAGGGAGTCTTGTTGGAGGAGTGCACCACTTGGGTCAGGCTTTGAGAAGCCATAGTCTGGCCCTACCTCCAGTTCACTCTCTGTGCTTTTGCATGTGTTTGGAGGTATGATTTCTCAGGGTTTTGTTGTTTTTGTTTGTTTTTGGTTTGGTTTGGGTTCAGGTTTTGGGTTTTTTGAGACAGGGTTTCTCCGTGTAGCCCTGGCTATCCGGAAACTTGCTCTGTAGACCAGGCTGGCCTCGAATTTACAGAAATTCACCTGTTCTGCTCATGAGAGCTGGGATTAAAAGATCCACCATCAGTACCAGCAGAGAAATTATTTCTCAACTTCCCGCCCCTGCTACTTGCTGACAGGACTCCCCCTCATAGTGGAGTCTTATCCCTAGTCTAGAACCTTAAACCAAAATAAATTTTCTTCTCTAAATTGCTTTTTATCGTGATATTTTGTCACAGCAACAGAAAAGTAACTGACAAACCTGAAGAAATACTAAGAAGGTAGGATGGAAACTTATCTCTTTAATGAAGTGATGTACTCATACTTCCCAGAAGCCCCTCCCCGATACAGCTGCTCCCAGAGCTTCCAGCATGAAGCACTGCTAAGCCTACCTGCTATTCTGAGTTGGAATTTAAAAAGGACAATTTTTGGATATTGGCCAGAATCCTCAGCAAGCCTGCTCTGACATTCCGGACATTGTCACCGTTTTCTCTGAAGACATCCTGATACACCAGGCAGCAGCTGCTGGCTTCCACTGCCGACTCTGCCAACTTTCTTGTATTCTAACTCGAAAGACATGGCTATCCCTCTTCTTCTTCATCTCCCTCTGCCCAGTTGAGAGTTACAGTTTGCCTGGCCTCTTAGTTTTCTCTCAAACGATAATAAAATGGGTCCTGGACTTCCTTCTGAGTCCATTTTAAATCTAGCAACAAGACGAAGAATTCACAAAAGGGAACTGTGATGCCCTGCTAACATGATGACATTTTCAAACAAGGAAACTTAACTTAAACCAACAAACCACTACTAAGAGATACTCTGATGAATGTACTGAGTAGCAATGAACTCGGAAGGGAAGGTAGATTTAAGAAGGGGTGACTTGTAAGGAAATTAGAAAAAATGGTCAGTGGCAACAAACACTAGTTATGTGTTGTAATTTGGATAAGGAGGAAGTGACACAGGCGGTAGCTCCCCACTGGAAGTAAGGACGGAGCCTATGGTAGGTCATATGTTACTCACATAAATATTGATCTGATAAATGGCCTACAAAATAAATAAAATGACCAAGAAAGAGTAGACAAAAGTGACCACAACATCCTGATTGAAGGAGTAATGCATGGTTATTACTCTGGTTGGGTCCAGGAGGCATTCAAAGGGGGTGTAAGTCACTTGTTGGCTCAGCTCACTACACACACACACACACACACACACACACACACACACACACTGACCAAGCTCAGTAAACATCTCAGTCTCCATCCAATCCCTGCTATCAGAACCTAAAAGGCCACTGTGCCGGACAACACAGTAACCTTTCTTTCTTGAAGGCCTTGCCATTCTCAGGAGCGCGTTCTCAATTATCCTTAATAAATCTGGATTTGTTCTGTTCACTTCTTGTCTATATCTCCTTATTTTTCCTGGTCATGAGACAATGAAATCATTGCATTTGTAACTGTTGATCATGTGGCACCCTAGCTCCCTGAATTAAGTTCACCAAAAGCAGAGAAAGACTCTGTCATTCTCAAAAACTTACATCAGGAGTACAATAATAGACAACAGTAACAAGCAAAGTGGCTTACTGAGTAGGTATACATGAATATTATAGTTCTTACTCATCTTTAGAAGAGAATGCAGATATTTATTACTGTAGACATTTTGGGTCAATAATGCATGTTAAAAATATAACAGCAAGTGAAGGGAGATAGTGGGGCACAGGAGCTATGGAAGGGGAAATAGAGAAAACAGGACCGGAGGGCTAACTGGAAAGTGGGGAGGAAGGGGAATACAGAGGGAGAGGCAACAAGTGAAAAAGGTAAGTGAAAAAGCCATAGGAAGGCCGCGGTGGTGGCGCACGCCTTTAATCCCAGCACTCGGGAGGCAGAGGCAGGCGTATCTCTGTGAGTTCGAGACCAACCTGGTCTACAGAGCTAATGCCAGGACAGGCTCCAAAGCCACAGAGAAACTCTGTCTCGAAAAACCAAAAAAAAAAAAAAGCCATAGGAAAATATTTTATCTTCACTTAAAAATACATATATATTTTAGGAAACTTCTAAAGTAGTAGTAGGGTTCCATATGGCTTTTCAAAAGATATTTATTGTTGTCTTCCCCCACTTTCCCTCCTTTACCCAGCCTTCCCATCTCCCTCCCCAGTTAAGCCTCCTATTCTAGTTCACCCTTTATCTTTTTATAACAGTAGAGAAGTTCCCCTTCTCTCTTCTGGTCCCTTACTAGCTACCTAGCCTTTTGGATTGGCATACACATATCTACAGTTTAAGAGCTGCAGTCCTCATGCAAGTGGAAACATTCCATATTTGTCATTTTGGATAGGGGTTATCTCATTCGGGATGATTATTTCTCCAGCTATTCAACTTCAAACTTCATCATTTATTTTTTTCTAAACACCTGAATAATATTCCACTGTGTAAATGTACCACATTTCCATTATCCACTTCTCAGTTGACGGACATCTAGGCTGTTTCCAGTTTCTGCCTGCCATGAATAGAGGGAGAGGTCTCCAGGAAAACAGCACACAACAGGACTGATATGCACAGGAATTCACAGAGACTGTGGCAGCATGCAAAAGACCTGAACAAGTTCAAACCAGACAAAATCCCAACTCTGAGAATGGGACCTGGACACAAAGTCCCATCCTAACCAAAAAGCAATTTGCAATTGATAACTGCTAGGAATGGAGAAATTAGGTTTTCCAATGGCACATCACTGGGTATACTAATCACACTCCAGGGAAAAACCCTCACTCAGAAGCAATTGGTTAGCACAAAATGAACTCTATGTTCGTGTGTGTGTGGTGCGCGCGTGTGCTTGGCATTTGTTTTTTGCCTTGCTGGCTCAGGGAATATCACTAGAGAGTACACAGAAAGATTCTAAGAGCCAGAAGACTAAAACATTTGCTATAAAATTTTACCTTTTACATATGATAGGAAAAATATACCTATGAAATCTCAATAGCATGACTGCCTAAGCAAGACCTACACAATGACCATACAAGTTGATATTCAAACATTAATGGAGATATTTTCACAAGGTCCCATGCCTAGTTTCAAGACATAGGAACCCAATGGCTGCAGAGAGGGAGAATCAGTCTTCACCAGGCATGAGCCCTCTGATAGATTATCCAATTCCAGGTAGTCAGTCCTACACACACACACACACACACACACACACACACACACACACATACACACACACACGCGCACACACACACACACACAAGCAGCACTAAATGGACTTAGTAGATTGTGTTTATATGTAGCAATAATACATTAAAAAGAAGAGCTCATGAATTTGAAAGGGAGTTGGGGAAGTTGGAGCAAGTGGGACTTACGTAAGTATAGTACTCATTAAATAAAATTGTCAAAAAATAAATGTAAAAGAGAATATAGGGAATGCATTTGAAGTTACAAGTATAAGCAAGAACTTTCTGCATAGGACTCCTCCAACAGCACAGGAAATTGTCCCAAGAATCAACAAAGGGGACTACATGAAATTAAAATCTTCTACACAACAAACAGATTAAACTATCAATAGAGCAAACAGATAACCCATAGAATGGGAGGAAAATCTTTGGAATCTATACCTCAGATAAGAAAGGTGTTCACTCACAGTCCAGCTTGACTGAAAAAGCAGGGGATAAAACCAGACTCTCTGAACATGGCGAACAATGAGGGCTGCTGAGAAGCCAAGGACAATGGCACTGGGTTTTGATCCTACTTCATGTTCTGGCTTTGTGGGAGCCTAGCCAGTTTGGATGTTCACCTTCCTAGACCAGGATGGAGGGGGGAGGACTTTGGACTTTCCACATGGCAGGGAACCCTGACTGCTCTTCAGACTTGAGAGGGAGGGAGAGAGGAGTGGGAGGAGGGGGAGAGGAGTGGGGAGAGGGGGGAGGAGTGGGAGGCTGGGAGGAGGCGGAAATTTTTTTTTCTCAATAAAAAAAAAAGGTGTTCACATCTAGAATATATGAAGAACTCCAGAACTTAAACACTGAAACCACAATGCTGCCAATCAATAAAGGGGGCTAATGAAATGAATGGACAGTCCTCAAACGAAGAAACACAAATGAACAATAAATATTTTTCACATGCTCAACATCCTTAGCCATGAGGATTCAAATTAAATTCAAGTTAAAATGAATTTGAGATTCCACATAACACCAAAAGCTATTACCAAGAAACAAATACTGGTCAGGAACCCTTATCCAGTATTGGTGGGAATATAAAATGGTATGATCAGCAGAGAAATCCTTGTGGTGTTTCCTCGGAGAATTAAAAATAGAACTGCTGCATGACCTATCAGTACCATTCCTGAGCAGCTACACCGCAGACACTGGCATACCCACTCCATGTTTATTGCACAACAGCCAGATTTGGAATCAGTTTAGATTTCCAACAACAGAAGAATGGATAATTAAAATGTGGCATATACACAAAGAAATTTTACTCAGCTGTCAGTATTGGATTTATTGAGGAAACCTACTCTCAAAAAAGAAAAAAACCAGAAAACAAAATGGGATGTTCTCTTTCATATGTTGCTCCTAACTTACACTGTTTGTATGTATAAGTAAGCGATTGTGAGCATGGTTGTAAACACTGGATAGGATACTAGGAGAGGAGAAGGAGATGTTTGTGAGGGGAAGGTGACGTGAAAGTTGGAAAGAAAAACAGGGTAGAGGTCTGAAGGAAATGGAAGCAGGGTAGAAAGGGAGCAGAAAAGATATTTTGTCTGCAAAGTTTCATAATGAAACCAAATTCTTTAGATGTTAATAAAAGCAAAGTTTCTATAACACAATGGAAGCAAAAGAAGGAAGGGTTATAAACTACAAAATGTGTTAGTTACTTTTCTGTTACTATGATAAGACACCACAACCAAGGCAACTTACAGAAGGAAGAATTCATTTGTAGCCTATGGTTTAACACCTCCTCCAAGTGCATGTCTTGATCCTCCCCCCAAAGCTCTCCCAACTGGGGATCAAGTATTCAAACATATGAGGTTACAAGGAACATTATCAGTCAAATCACCACAGTCTGCTATCTGGTCCCGCAGGCCCTTGACCATATCGTAATACAAAATATATTTAGTCCAACTTCAAAAATCCCCATAGTCTTTCAGTCTCAACACAGTTCAAAAATCCAGAGTTTGGGGGCTGGAGAGGTGACTCAGAGGTTAAGAGCACTGACTGCTCTTCCAGAGGTCCTGAGTTCAATTCCCAGCAACCACATGATGGTTCACAACCATCTGTAATGAGATCTGGTGTCCTCTACTGGCCTATAGGATATATGTAGGCAGAATACTATATGCATAATAAATAAATAAATTTTAAAAAAATCCAGAGTTTCTTCGGAGGTTCAAGGCAATCTCTTCACTATAATCCCCTGTAAAATCAAAAGGCAAATTGCATATTTCTAACATACAATGGCATAGAATATACATTAACATTCCAAAAGGGAGGAATTGAGGCATCGTGGGGAATTATTGAACCAAGGGAAGATCAAAACCCAGCAGGACAAACCCTAACTCCTGTAGCACCATGTCTGATGTCAAAGACATAACTCCCCCCTTGCAGTTTTAATGATCACAAAACACTTCTCTCTTTGTCTGGTTCTTCTCTCTGTCTGTAGCTCTCTTTGGCAGATATCTCATGTCTCTGGCCTTTCCAACGTGTTGGGATCTCCAATACAATCCAACCTTTACTTTCAATGCTTCATGTAATGGCCTCTCAGGGATTCCACGGAGGGATTCACTCCCTGCCACACATCTGACGTCAGCAGCTCTATGTAACTGTGGCGGAAGACTCCACAAGCCATTGACGAGCGTAGCCTTCATGTTCCTTGAGCCAACACCACATGGGTGATACTGCCAAGTTTGACTACAACGCTGGTGAACCCTACCTTGAATCACATTTGTATAAGCTTCACCTTGTTGTCGGTGCACCTTTTTACAAGTTGGAAGCTTAGCTGGGTGGGGCCATGCCCTAAGGACACCATCCATTTATTCCATTTTTGGAACAGGTGTTTCTTTAATTTTAGCTCTTTCAGTACAAGTCTTAGCTCCAACATTAAATTTTCTTACACTCTTCTTTGCAAGCTGTATATTTTTTATTTCTTTTTGCCCAATTGATCTTTTTTTATTGTAGGTTTGCATAAGATTACTAACAGTCATGTAACAGAATCAATATTGGGCTCCCGTAAAATCCCCTCTGTCACGGAAATTAACCTATTCCTCTTAAATTTTGCCTGAGGCAGATTCCTAGGACATGGGTGAAAGAAAACCACATTCTTTACCAAAATATTGCTAAATTGCTAATATTGTTACCCTCTGAAACCTCTTGATCTAGGCCTTAATATTCCTCAGTGCTCTTAGCTCCTACTATCTTGGCCCATTAAGCCCCACTTACAGCATTCAACCAGTCTCCTAATATAAAATACAAAAATCTTACACATTCCACACACACAAAATAGCCCACATAGTCAGGTTTATCACATCAGTACCACTTCCTGGTACCAACATCCGTATTAGCTACTTTTCTATTGCTGTTATAAGACAACATGACCAAGGCAACTTACAGAGGAAAGAGTTGATTGGAGAATTCCAGTTTCAGAAGGTTAGAGTCTTTGGTCACGACAGTGGGAAACATGGCTGCAGATAGCTAGCTATGGTGTTAGAGCAGTCTGAGGGCTCACATCTTGAGATACAAGAACAACGCAGGGGGAAGAGGGAGGGTGAGAGGAAGAGGAAAAAGAAATGGGAGAGAGACTTAGAATGAGGAGAATCTCTTAGAATCTCAATGATTGCCCCCAGTAGTAAACCTACTACAATAAGGTCACAATTCCTAATACCTCTCAAATAGTTCCATCAGCTGGGGACCAAGTATCCAAATATGTGAAGTTGTGAGGGACATTCTCATTCAAACCACCACACAGAATAATGTTTGGAAACTGTTATCTAACAAGAGGTTGATACCAAGTACATATTATGAACTTTAAAACTTTGACAGCAAACATCAAACCAACAAAGAAATAAACCAATTTAAAAATTTTTGCCAAGCCGGGCGATGGTGGCGCACGCCTTTAATCCCAGCACTAGGGAGGCAGAGGCAGGCGGATCTCTGTGAGTTCGAGACCAGCCTGGTCTACAGAGCTAGTTCAAGGACAGGCTCCAAAGCCACAGAGAAACCCTGTCTCGAAAAACCAAAAAAATAAAAATAAAAAAATAAAAATTTGTGCCAGAGAGTTAAAGCCCAGTCTGGGCTACATAGCAAGTTTCAGACTGCCATGATTTCATTTTAAGACATCATCTCAAAATTGGGCAAACAGCAATAGATCTAAATAGATGTTCCCCAAAGATGGCATAGTATTGTTCAATAGGTGTATTAAAGCATGTTCAATATCAGTAATTACTACAGAAATAGAAAGCGAGCCCACAATGAGGTATCACCTCACATAAGTAAGAGTGGCTGATAAGAAAAAGGCAAAATATAACAAGTGCTGGTGAGGACAGAGACAAAAGAAAATCTCTGCACAATGTATGTAGGAATTAAAATTAGTATAGCCATTATAGAAAATAGTATGGAGGCTCCTCAGAAGTCAGTATGTAAAGGAGATATGACCAATCCCATGTTCACTGTAGTATGACTCACAATAGCCATGAAATGGAAACAGCTATATTCAATGGGATACTATTCAGTCGACAATAAAAAATGAAATTCTAGCTGGGCATGGTGGCACACACCTTTCTTTAATCCCCACACTCAAGAAGCAGAGGCAGGCAGAGATCTCTGAGTTCAAGGCCAGCCTGGTCTACATAGTGACTTCCAGAACAACCAGGAGCCAGGACTACATAGTGAGAAGCTGTCTCAAAAAAAGAAGGGGGGGGAAGGAAGCACGGAAGAAAGGAAGGAAGGAAAGAAAAAACGAAGGAAGGAAATTGTAAGGGGCTGTTAAGATTGCTCAGTGGTTAAGAACACTTACTGCTTTTCCAGAGGATCTGGGTTCAATTCCAAGCACCCGCACACAAGTCAGTTCACAACTGTCTGTAACTCCAGTTCCAAGAGATCCAACACCCTCACACAGACATACATGTAAGAAAACACCAAGGTACATAAAATAAAAATAAATAAATCATTAAAAACAATTGAAATCCTATCATTGGCAATAAAATAAGTGGAACTGGAGATCAGTAAGTGAAATAATTTGGTATAAAAAGTCAAGTATCGTTTGATCTCACTCATATATGGACAATTAAAATTTGATCTAATAGAAGTTGAGAATAGAATACTAATTATCAAAAAGTAGGATAGGAGGAAGAATGGTGGGGGTGGGGAAGAAAAATTTAAAAACGCTTGATTGGTGAGTGCTATGTTACAATTAGATTGGAGCAAGAAGTTCTGGCATACTAATGACACAAAAGGATTTTTAATTATTTTTATTATAAAGAAATAAGTCTGGCTGGGAAACAGCTTGGTCAGTAAGTGCTTGCCTTGCAAACATGAGGATCTGAATATAATCCCAGGTTTACAGATAAAAAAGCAGGCAAGAGGGTGCACACTTGCGACCCCAGAACTGAAGACACAGGGATAGGAAGATTCCCTGGGGCTCACTGGCCAGCCAGCCTAGCCTGCTTAACAAGTTCCAGGACAGTGAGACCCTGTCTCAAAAAATAAAAGATGGATGGCACCTAAGGAACACACATGTGCTCTTCTACACACACATACATGCGCACACACACACACAGAGCAAGCAAGCGGGGAGGGGGGAGGGGGAGAGAAATAATGCATTGATGTATTTGAATGTAGAGAAATGTCAAGTCTGATTTAATCATTATAATATCTGTGTATTCTTATAAATAAACAAATTAAAAATTTCATTTGGTTGCATTCTTGTCGAGGTTCAGTTTATGCTGATAGAGAGAGGAGTAATGATAGGGTTGCTGCCATAGACTCTGTGTCTCTAGTAGACTCTAATAGACAATGTTCTTTATCTAGACAAGAAAGGAGGGTAAGTTCTAAGGTTAATTTCTTCAAGTACAACTCAAGAAAAGCTAGGTTCTTTTGTTACAGTTCTCATTTTTATCTGGTATATATGCAGAGTGAAATTTTATTCAGCCCAAAAGAACAAATTTATGACCTTTTTAGGAAAATGGACAGAATTGAAGATGACCAAGCTAATCAGCATAAGCCAGATCCACTCATACAAGCTGTCTTTGATCTATGAAACTAGAGGGGGAGAGAAAACATGGCTGCATCAAGGGAAATAGTTGGACTGTGCAAGGGGACATGCACAAGAGATTTTAGAAACGGTACCATAGGATATGGATATGATTAAAATATGCTTCAAGCATGCACAAAAACATCATAATGAAATCCATTATACCATACTATTAGTTACACTTTAAAAAATTCAGCCACAAGCCGGGCGGTGGTGGCACACGCCTTTAATCCCAGCACTCGGGAGGCAGAGGTAGGTGAATCTCTGTGAGTTCGAGGCCAGCCTGGTCTACAGAGCTTGTTCCAGGACAACCTCTAAAGCTACAGAGAAACCCTGTCTCGAAAAACCAAAAAAAAAAAAAATTCAGCCACATAATCTATAACTGGGATGCTTCGGTTTGAGAAACTCACAATTCATTCATTTTTGTTAATAGGCTGATGTTGGTTGATCACACTTTTCATTTTGGCATAGCATTGGGAACTAAATTAAGAAAAATACTACCTGTTTTATCTAGTTTTATTCTCAAGGCTTCTAGGATTCAGAAATTTAAAAGTGTCCAGTTAACCAAAGGAAAAATGTCTTAAGATCTCCTGAGTAAATTGGGAGCATGGGGATCATAGGAGAGGGTAGAAGAGGAGGGTAGAGGGAGGGAGGGAAGCAGAGAAAAGTGTAGAGATCAATAAACACAATTTTTAAAAAAGAAAAAAAGGGGGGAATGTCTTTATTAATGGCTTTTGCTTAATGACATTTATTAACTTGTTAGATATTTTTAAAACATGCCAATACAAGTTCCTACTCCCTCCCCTCCTCCCATTTCCTCCACACACCCTCCCACACCACCCCTTTAAGCTTTGTGAGACAGAGAGACCCACCAAGACAACAGGAAGTAACAGGTGCTGCAGCAACTACTTGTGCTGATGAATCCTTCTTTGCATGGTGGGTTGCTCCTTACCCACCCCATAAATCACCTTTTTTTAAAAAAAAAAATCAATTTTCCTCTGTCTTCCTCCGTCTTGTTTAACTTTATGTCACCGCCTTTTGCTTCTTCCTCTGAGTTAACTTTAAGGGGAGAAAGTCCTCCTGGTGTCTTATAAAAGCACGGGAAGGAATCCATGCCTTCCTAAGTATTGCCAACATCTTACCCCAGAATGTGGCTTTTCCATGATTTTCTTCTTCAAATACTCTGCTGCATTGTAAGCATTTTACCCAACAAAGTTTTCCTTGAAAAGAACTCACTGTGCTGAGTGCTATAAGAAACCAGACTGAAACAGAGACTAGAGAACGGAAGCAGGAGAGAAAATAATTAGCTGTTGACAACGTGCTATTATGCTCAAGATGATACAGTGAAAAACTCTTACAATCCAAATACTTCAATATTCATATGAAAATTAAGTAGTATAAATGAAGCAGAAAATACAGAGACTAGTAGAAAAGATTTAAAGCCACACGACTTTTTGCTGTCTATGAGACACTTGAAATATAACAGTATAAATCAGGCACGATAGATCACAACTATAACCCCAGCATTTGGGAGGTGGAGGCAGGGAGACCACCATAAGTTCCAGGACAGTCTGGGGTTTAATAGTGAATTCCAAGCCAGCCTGGGCTACAAACTGGGACCTGTTCTCAAAAATGAATCTGTTACACACACACACACACACACACACACACACACACACACACACACGTGCACACGCGATGGAGGTGGGGCTAAAGGCTGGAGATATAATTCAGTGGAAGAATGTCATATTTCTAGCACCTCACAAAAATGTATATGCAGGGGGCTGGAGAGATGGCTCAGTGGTTAAGAACATTGCCTGTTCTTCCAAAGGTCCTGAGTTCAATTCCCGGCAACCACATGGTGGCTCACAACCATCTGTAATGATGTCTGGCGCCCTCTTCTGGCCTGCAGACATACACACAGACAGAATATTGTATACATAATAAAAAAAATAAATAAATATTTAAAAAAAATGTATATGCAATAGTATAATCAGACAGAATGTAGAAGAGCGAAAAAAGCAAGACGGTGCCGAGGCAGCACAAGAAAACCAACCCTGTTGGCGGAGGTGTGGGTAAACCAGCCCCAAAGTTGTGAGCATGGGACAGCTATCCCCATTACTTATCTGCCCTGTCCCCCCACCCCACCCCTGCCCATCACTGCCTGAGGCAAGTGGGAGAGCTGTCCCTTCTCGACAGCTGCAGCACTGGGAAGAGTGGCCCCTACACCTTGCCCAGGTAACACAGTAGAGCTGGCCTTGAAGGTGCAGATGTGGCAGACTTTGAGGAATTGAGAGCCAGAGAGCTAGCTCCACCCCTTGCTCATTGCTGCAAGGGGTGGATTAACCAGGGCAATGCTGGAGAACCCATCCTGGTGGTGAATGCTGGGAAGAGCTGGTGAGTTGACCAACAACGCCAACTATCCACCCAGTCCCAGAACCAGGGTTATATGTTGGCCCACCCCAACATCCACTCCATCTGCGATCTGCTGGAGCACTAGGCAGAGGGCTGTGTGTGTGCGGGTTCCAGTTTGAAGGCTGCAGGATCTCCATGACACAGCACAGGGAAGCAATGGGATGTTCAGGAAGAGTCCCAGTGAGGGCCCAGTGGAGTTTTTAATACCTCTTTTAATAATTGATAAAAATAACCAGATAGAAAAGAGTGCGGATATATAGCTCAATATCATCAACCAATAGAATCTAATCAACATTTACATAGTACCTTACCAAACATGAATAGAATATACATTTTCTTTTCAAATGACCACCGAACTTATATCAAGATAAGCTATATCCCAGTGTAACAAATAAACTGTAACAAATTCAAAAACACTTAAATCATGCAGATTTTGTTCTTGGACTACAAGAAAACCAAGCTAGAAATCAGTACTAGAAAGATATACCAAAAAAAAAATCCCAAGTACTTTGGAAACTAAGCAACAAATGCCTAAATAATTCATGGATCAAATAGGAATCATCAAGGGGAATTTTTAAAAACACAATATATTAAAGTGATGAAAAATGAGTTAAAATTTAAGTGCAATATAGAAAAATTTGTGAGACCGAGGTAAATGGTGCCAAGAGGGAAAATTATAGAACTAAATAGACATAGTAGAAAAGAGGAAAAGTGTAAAATGAGCAATGTAAGAACACACCGCAAACATTTAACAAGAGAAAAGGAGCAAGTAAGAATAAAAGAACTACTGCAGAGCGGAAGTCAGCTGGCTATGGTGGCACGCACTTTTGATCCCAGCACTCAGGAGGCAGAGGTAGACAGACATCTAGGAGTTCAAGGCCAGCTTTGTTTGCACAGGACGTTCCAGACCAGCCAAAGGTATCTAGTAAGATCTTGCCCTAACAAAACAAAAAATACAGCAATAAATAAGGAGGAGAAGTCTATTAAATTGAAAACAGAAAAGTAGAAGAACTATCAATGAAACAAATAGCCAATTATTTCAATGATGTATATTAACTTTCATGGTACTAGGTTCTATGTGACTATTTTATATACATATAAAGTATACTTCATATGCCTTCCATACCAATTCTGCTCCCTTCCTCACTCCTCCCATTAGTCTGCTTTGCTCCCTAGACAGTCTTACTTTTAAGTTTCTGCCATGTGTGTGATTTTGTATTTCTATATAAAATATAAGAACCACAAATGAAAGAAAACATTATATTGGTCTTTATGAGATTATTGTAATTTGCTTAATATAAGTATCTCCTGCTGTAGCCATTTTTCTGTTAATGACATAATTTCCGTCTTCTATATGGCTGGGGGAAATCCATATGCATATGTTTTCTTTATCTATTTCTCTGTTGTTAGGCAACCAAGTTGATTCTATACTGCTTTAACAAGCATTAATGTGCAAGCCTCAATGTAATATGTTGACTTGTTTTCCTTTGCATGCTATAGCTGTGTCATACGTAGATCTGTATTTAGCTTTTGGAGAAACCACCATTCTGACTTCCATAGTAATTACAGCAGCCATGCTTAAGGGTTCCTTGTTGCGAACATCATCACCAGCATTTCTTTCTCTCTGTTTCCCAATGCCTGCCATTCGAACTGAGTGAGACAATCTCATTGTGATCTTCATTTGCACATCTCTAAGGATGTTGAACATTTCCTCATGTTTGTTAACCATCTGTACTTTATCTTTTGAAACATATTTGGTCAATTTATTAGCTGATTTACTGATCGGGGTGTTGGAATGTTTTTATTTTTGTGCATGCGGGTGTGAGGGCATGCACGTGCCATAGCTGCCCTAAGAGGCAGTTCCCTTCTTCACTATATGAGTTCTAGGGCTCAAACCCAGTTGCCAGGCTTGGCTGCAAGCACTCATATCTGCTCTGCCAGCTCGCCAGCCCTGAGTTTCAGCAACTTGGCATTTCGTTTTTAGTTCTTTGTATCTTTTAGATATGATTCCTCTGTCAGACCCATAGCTAGCCAGTATTTTTCTCCCATTTTATATGCTGTCTCCTCACTCAATTTATTCTCATCTTTGTTATGCAAAAGCTTTTTTTTAAATTTCAAGAAGCTCCACTCGTCAGTCATTGGAATCGTTTCCTGAACGACTGGAGTTCTACTCATAGTCTTTGCCTGTTTCTAAATCCGAAAGTGTTTTCATTTTTTTTCCTCTCCCAATTTTAGCTTCAAGTCTTAAATTAAGGCCTTTGATCTATTTGGAGTTGGTTTTTGTGCAGAGTGAGAGATAGGGATCTAGTTTCATCTTCTACTTGGGGATGTCTAATTTTCCCAGTATCTTTTTTTTTTGAAATGGCTCTTTTTTCATGTGTATTTTTAGTATCTTTATTTTTAAAAATAGGGTAGCTGTAGCTATGTGGGTTTATACTTGAGTCATTTATTGTATTCCACAGATCTATGTGTCTGATTTTCTGCCAGTACCATGCTATTTTAGTTGCTATAAAAAGTCAATTTTTTAAAGTGGCCAAGAGAGTTGACAAATGTTTAGGAATACTGACAAAAATAAAAAGAAGAAATTCACATTACCAGTACTACCAGTATCAGGAGTGAAACAGAAGACATCATTCTAGAACCTAACAGCATCGCAGGGTTAATAAGCAAACGCTACAACGTTACACATATATTTGACTGTGTGGAATAAATGAACTGTTTCCTTGAAAACCATAAATGAACACTACTCACTCGATATAAAATGGTTCATGTGAACAGCAGCATCAATGCAGAAAATTAAATTTGTAGTTTAGGAAATTCCCCCAAGCAGAAATCACTGGACTATTCTGTCAAACACTTAAAAACTAAACCAACAGAAGAGACTTGGACATTTCCTAAATCCTTTTATTTCACAGATACAAAACTAAATGTAGTATAAAAAGGGGAAGTATATGCCTTTTGACTACACATATATAAAGTCCTAATAAATGTTATTAGATAGAATCCAGCTATACATAAGAGAACGTTATAAAGCATGAGCAAGCAGAATTCATTACAGAAATACAAGGCTGTTTCAGTCTTCAAAATTCAAGTAATAGAATGTTGACATGATAAAGAAAAACTCATCAGGCCTTTAATCCCAGCCCCCAGGAGGCAGAGGCAGGCATATCTCTGACTTCAAGGCCAGCCTGGTCTACACAGCAAATTCCAGAACAGCCAGAGCTACTCAGAGGAAACCTGCCTTGGTATTGACAGATGGACAGACAGATAGATAGATAATGTTGTGTGATGTATTGGCTTTTGGGGCGCCCACCACCCAGCTTTCAAATAGATCACACATAGAGGCTTGTTGGTTTATTCTTAGTTAGGAATGCCCAGCCTTGGCTTATAATTTAAATTATACTGATTGCCATTTGCCTCTGGGCTTTTTCTCTTTCTCTATTTCTGTATACCTTTCTTTACGTTTTTGCTGTGTAGCTGGGTGGCTGGCCTCTGATGTCCTCCTTTCCTTGTTCTTGTGCTCCTTCTATTTATCCTCTCTGCCTGCCAGCCCAGCTTATCCTTGCTCCTGCCTCACTATTGCTCATTCAGCTCTTTATTAGGACCATTAGGTTTTTAGACAGACAAAGAAGCACAGCTTCACTGAGTTAAACAAATGCAGCATAAATAAAAGTCAGACACCTTAAAATAATATTCCCCAATGAATAGAGAGAGAGATAGCATTATAGTAACAAAAAGACTACTACATACCTAAATCAAGATATAAAAGTAAAGGCAATAGGATCAGAATGGCGGAAATAAAACTGCCATTTGTGAAAAAGATAATCTAGGTAAAAAAAATCCTAAGGCACCTATAAAAATTCTTAGAATTAATAAATGAATTCTTCAAACTTTCAGGATATGGAACAAATATTACAGTGGCTCATGCCTGGAATACCAGCACTAGAGAGGCAGAAAAAGAAGGAAAGCTGTAAGTTCAAAGTCAGCTTGGGCTACATAGTGAGTTCAGTCTACCCAAAAATATTCAGTAAGACCTGCCTCAAAACAATCAATCAGTAAATGTAAGACATATTGTATTCAGAGATTTGGAAGATTCAACACTGGAAGCAGTATCTCTCGGAATTTATATATAAGTTCAATTTAATTCATATGAAAATTGAGCAAAACTATCTTGTATATAAATGAGAGTATCCCACAATCTTAAACAGGAAGACAAACTAGAACTACTAAAACAATTCTGAAAAAAATGGCGTTGGAGGAATCAGTTTCCCCAGTTCATGGTATTATACATCCATAGTAATCAGGACTGTATGGATGAGTTCATGGAACAATGAAACTAAATCCACCCAAATATGCCCAATTTACTATATTTTTGAGATAGGATTTTGTGATATATTCAGGACTGTCCTCAAACTAACAATCCTGCCTCAAAACCCTGGGTACCTGGGATTATAGTCACACACCATAGCCCCTGGCTTCCAAATCTGATTTTTTTAAAAAAAAAAATGTAAAGAACTAATTTAAAGTAGGAGAGATAGCCTTCCCAATATGTAGCACTGGAGCAATTGATCACCATTAGTAAAAAGTGAAACTGGATCTAAGTCTCACACTCTATACAAATATTAACTCAAAATGGATCTTGGGTTAAAACATAAAATGTAAACTAGAAAATTTTTTAAGGAAACTGATTTTGTCAGGAGGCAGAAGTAGGCGGATCTTTGTGAGTTCAAGGTCAGTCTGAGCTCCAGGACAGGCTCCAAACCTACACAGAAAAGACCTGTCAGAGAGAGAGAGAGAGAGAGAGAGAGAGAGAGAGAGAAGAAGAAGAAGAAGAAGAAGAAGAAGAAGAAGAAGAAGAAGAAGAAGAAGAAGAAGAAGAAGAAGAAGAAGAAGAAGAAGAAGAAGAAGAAGAAGAAGAAGAATTTTGTGGCTCAGTTGGGTAAAGCATTCTTAGATTTGACACCAAACAGACCCAGCATAAAAGGAAGAATAAATTAGGTTCTGGAGAGATGACTCAGTAGATTAAGTGTGTCACGCAAGCGTGAGGAGTTGAATTCAATCCCTCAGAACCCACATGGTTTTTGTTGTTGCTTGTTTTTGTTTTTGTTTTTGAGAAGCCAGTTGTGGTGGTATGTGCCCATAATCCTCATACTGGCTAGGTAGATGCAGGAGCATCTGTGAGGTTTGTTGGTCAGCCAACCAAACTGAATTGGTGAGCTCCAGAGACAGCAAATGACCTTCTCTACAAAAATGAGGTAGAGAACAATTGAGGAAGGTATTCCACATTGAGAGTCTCTCACATAGAAACACATATGCACGAACACACCCAAAAGAAAAAGGAAAATATTGATAAACTTGTTTAAATGAAATTTGAAACTTTTTCTCCAAGAAAGCCCATCATGATCAGAGATTTACCTATAATTTTAGTGCTCAGGATGCTGAGGCAGGAGGATTGTGATCTAAAGGAGTACCTGAGCTTCGTAGCAAGCTAGAATTAACAAGTGAGTTCCGCAGACTCATTTATTTTTAGAGTTCTTAGAATTAATAAAGAAATGAGTTAATAAATTAATAATAATTAATCCTGCAAGCTCATTTATTCTTAGGGTTGTTAAATTAGTTAATAAATTAATAATTAATTAATTGTTTCTGCAAACTTGCAGATAGAGAGCAAATATTATGGTGGTTGATGTCTTTAATACCAAAGGGGCAGAAGCAAGATAGCTATAAGTTCAAAGACAACTTAAGCTACATAAGTGAGTTTTTTTAGCTGTTCTAGTTTGTTTGTCTGAAGATAGGCAAGCCTGAAGAAAACACATATATATCTAACAGAAGACTAATATGTATAATTTTAAAGAATTCTCAGAACTCAATAGTAAAAATCAAACATGGTAGAGGGACATGCTGCCCTGAATGGCCTGCCCTGCCACCTGTGGCCATGGAATCATCTGGCTCAGGCTGCTGCCGAGGGCCATGTATTGGTCCATGGCCCTACCACAGCCAAGGTCCACACTGATGTCTGTGGCTCAGACTACTACCAAAGGCATTACAGATGCGCAGGTTCTGGGCCAACACCTGAGGCCATGTTGGTACCCAAAAACCATACTGCTGTTGGGGCCATGAAGATTCAGGTGTCCTGCACTGCCACCTGGAGCCATGACTTCCAGCCTGAGTTGTGCCCCAGGAACATGCCTGGATCCATGGCCCTACTGCAGCCAAGGTCTGTGTTGACGTCTGTGGCTTCTGTTGGCATCCAAGGCAATGTAACTGCTCAGGGTCTCTACCAATACCTGGGGCCATGCTGGAGTCTAGGGACCATGTTGTTGCCGGGCCCATGCTAATCTGAGAGGCATATGCTGCTACCCTAGTCCATGGTGACATCCAGTCCAATCTACGGCCGATGGCCATGGTCCTGCCACAACTGGGGTCGGTGTTGATATCAGTTTCCTGTGTGATCACAGGGGGTCCATGCAAACCATGTGCCTGAAACATGCATTGAAGTACAAGGGCCTCGCTGAGTTGGCCCAACCCCTTAATGGCCCAGAGAGAGCACCCCCACCACCAGAGAGCTAACCCCATTCCCTGTTGACCCCATTCCTTATAGGAGAGCTGCCACATACACACTTGGGAAAGCTGGCCCCATTCCTCACCACAGATGTGGGAGAGCTGGCTCCGCTCCTCACCTGAGGGGTGTGGTCCCAGCAGTCCAAACTGACCAGCTCAACTACCACCCAGGTATACAGCCAGGGCATAGAGTTGGCATTCCTCAACATCTACCCCATCTATGACCTGCTGGAGTGCATGAGGGGACTGGTCCTGTGGAACCACAGCAGCAGGATCTCCAGGATCCCACCCAATGGCAGGATATCTGAGAGGAGCTTCAGTGAGGGTCCAGTGTTGATGGTGTGCCAGAGGCCAGGGGCGTTGAACCTGACCAGCAACACATTACACAATGAACATTTGCCAAGCTGCATGAAACACCACGGCTCCCAGTGCCACTAAGATGAATGAAGAGGTTAATGAGAGGCAAGGCTTTTGTTTTGTTTGCTTGCTTGTTCTTTTGTTGGTCTGTTTTTAATTGAAATTGATATTCTTATTTGTGTTTTTTATTTTATTAATTTTTCTATTTTCTTTTTTAAAAAAGATTTATTTATCTATTATATATACAATGTTCTGGCTGCATGTCAGACAAGGGCACCAAATCTCATTATAGATGGCTGTGAGCCATCATGTGATTGCTGGGAATTGAACTAAGGACCTCTGGAAGAGCAGCCTGTGCTCTTAACCTCTGAACCATCTCTCCAGCTCCCTTCTTTTTTACTTTTATCTTATTTTTATATTTCATTGTTAGTTTTCCTTTGTGGGGAGACACTATAAAGATGAGGGGTGGATTCAGGTACTGGGAAATGGGTAGGATTGGGGTGCGTGATATGAAATGCCCAAAGAATCAATAAAAATAATAAACTAATACTTTTTTAAAAAATCAGACATGGGCTTGGTGGATGGTTCAATTTGTAAAGTACTTTTGCTTTGTAAACACAAGGCCTTGAGTTCAAAACCCGCAGCCACTCATAAACCTAAGGAGGTAAGCAAAGAATCACATATGTGGGAGAAGAGAAACTTGGGAGTCCCGCACCCCTCCGCAGCAGTATAAAAAGGTAAAGTACTGCTGAGTAGACTGGCCTGCAGAACTGTGGAGAGGAGACACTCCAGCTGGTGAGCCACCTGCAAGTTGTGCAGAGGGCTCCATGGCTGTACTTCTCGTGACTCTTCATCACGTTAGGGTAGGCTTTCTTGTGATGCAGTGGCTTACAAATCATCCTTGTTCCATGAAAATAACCCCCACCCCTGTAGTAACCCCAATAAAAATTCATTGGTTCGCAACAACAGAAATAGAGTCGAGCATAGTGGCACATATCTGCAATCCCGGGGCTAGAAGATCCCTGGAATTCTCTGGTCAATTGGTCTAGCCTAACTGCTGAGCTCTGGACCAATGAGAGGTCCTGCCTCAAAGGAGGCAGATGACATGCTTTGTGGAAGTCTTCACATACATGCACACCTGAGCAAGCCCCCACCCCCACACTGTGCTGCTTAATTTTTTGTCAACTTGATACAAGCTATAGTTATCAGAGAGGAGGAGGAGGAGGAGGAGCCTCAACTGGAAAATTCTTTCATAAGATCAGACTGTAAGCCAGTCTGTAAGGCTCTTTCTTTCTTTTTTTCTTTAATAACTTTTATTTCATTTATTTTACATACCAACCAGTTGCTCCTCCATTCTCTCCTCCCCCATCTCCATTCAGAAAGGGACAGCCTCCCATGGGCTTGCAAAAGCATGGCACCTCAAGGTGAGGCAGGACCGAGCTCCTCCTCTTACATCAAGGCAGGGTCAGATAATCCAACATGGGGAACAGGTTACCAAAAGCAGGTCAAATGCCAGGGAGAGGTCCTGGTCCCACCACTAGAAGCCTTACCAAGAGACCAAGCTACACAACTGTCACACACATGCAGAGGGCCTAGGTCATTCCCATGCAGGCTCCCTGACTGTGGATCCAGTGTTCATGAGCTCCTGTGAGCTCAGGTCAGCTGTCTCTGTAGGCCCCACCCCATCATGACCCCTCTGACTGGTACAATCCCCCCTCCCTTCCACAAGACTCTCAGAGCTCAACACAGTGCTTGTCTGTGGATCTTTACTTCTGCTTCCTAATCAGAGGTAAAGATCCACAGATAGTATCTCTGATGGCAATTAGGAAAGTCACGGATCTGCTTCCAGTACATGGCCAGTTCAGGCACTCTCTCCACCATTGCTCGGAGTCTTAGTTGGAGTCATCCTTGTGGGTTCCTGGGGGTTTCCCTTTCACCAGGTTTCTCCCTAACCCTTAAATGGTTCCCCTATCAAGATGTCTCTTGTTACTCTCCCCCTCCATCCTGCCTCCAATTTTCTTTCCACACTCAGCCCACCCAACCAACTCCATCTAGTTCCCATCCCTCCATTCCCCAACCCCCACTCCCCCCAGTACCCAGGAGATCTTTTCTACTTTCCCTTCCCAGGGTAATCCAAGTATCCCACTTTAGGCCTTCCTCGCTATCTAGGTAAGGCATTTTCTTTCTTTCTTTCTTTCTTTCTTTCTTTCTTTCTCTCTCTCTCTCTCTCTCTCTCTCTCTCTCTCTCTCTCTCATTTATTTATTTTAGAGACAGGGTTTCTCTGTAGCTTTGGAGCCTGTCCTGGAACTAGCTCTTATAGCCCAAGCTGGCCTCGAACTCACAGAGATCCACCTGCCTCTACCTCCCCAGTGCTGGGATTAAAGGCGTGTGCCATCACCGCCTGGCTACTTTTCTTTCTCCTTTCTTTCTTTCTTTCTTTCTTTCTTTCTTTCTTTCTTTCTTTCTTTCTTTCTTTCTTTCTGTAAGGCATTTTCCTAATTAGCGATTGATGGGGGAGAACCAAGCCCACCCCTGAGCTGGTAGTCCTGGATTCCATAAGAAAACAGGCTGAGTGAGCCATGAGGAACAAGTCAATAAGTAAGCAACATTCCTCCATGGCCTCTGTCTGCATCAGCTCCTGCCTCCAGGTTCCCACCATGCTTGAGTTCCTGTTCAGACTTCCCCCAATGACTAACAGTGTACTGGATAGTTTTTTGACACAAGCTAGAGTTATCTGAAAGAAGGTAACCTCGATTGAGAAAAATCCCTCTATAAGATTCAGCTGTAGGGCATTTTTTAATTAGTGATTGATGGGGCAATTCCCAGCTCATTGTGGGTGGTGCCATCCCTGGGTTGGTAGTCCTGGGCCTATATTGAAAGCAGACTGAGTCAGGTGGTGGTGGCACTTGCCTTTAATCCCAGAACTCGGGAAGCAGAGAGAGGTGGATGAGTTTGAGGCCAGCCTGATCTACAAGGTGAGTTCCAAGACAGGCTCCAAAGCTACAGAGAAACCCTGTCTTGAAAAAAAAAAGAAGGAAGAGGAAGAAGATGGCAAAGAAGAAGAAGGAGGAGGAGGAGGCGGAAGCAGAGGAGGAGGCAGACTAAGCAAACCATGGAGTGTGGCACGAGTTTCTAATTGGTCTTAAAATAAAAACCCAGAGTCAGATATTAGCGGGATGAAAGCCGAAATATTAGAGAAGCAGAGAAGCTAGCCACTAGAGTTCCTACCTCTATGAAATCTCCAGACTGAAAAAAGAGCAAACTCCTATCTCCTCCCGCCTTATATTCCTCTCTCTGCCCAGCCATATCACTCCACTTCCCGAGTCCTGGGATTAAAGGCCTGTGATCCCAAGTGTTGGGATGACCTTTGTATGAGTTCTGTTTCTCTTTTAGATAGATTCAATCTCGTGTAGCCCAGGGTGGCCTTGAACTAACAGATGTCCCTGTGCTTCTGTCTCCCAAATCTTGGAATTAAAAGCATGTGCCAACCACTGCCTGGCCTGTAGTGGCTTAGCTCTGCAATCTGATCTTCACCTAAGTTTTATTTGTTAAATCACAAACAAAAGATCACTACAGCATATCTTCACACAAATACTTGTATATAAATGTGAATAACAGTATTATTCATAATAGTAAAAACTAGAAAAATTCAGGGTTTTTTTTTTCCAGTGGGCAAATGGTTAGGCAAACTGTGATACATTCACAACATGCATTACAATACTACTTAGCTACAGAAAGAAATGAGTACCACCCCTCACCTCTAATATGCTATTACACAAAACATACAACCAGAAAATAAGGTGTTGGCGAGAATATAAAGACATTAGGATCATAAGAAACTGTTTATGAGACTGTAAAATGATGCTGCAGTTATGGGGGGAAGATGTTGATACAGTAAAAAAAAATCAGAAAATGTTTCCAATAATCATCCTGGGACTATATACATGCAGAAGAAAATAGGTCTTAGAGAACTATTGACACAGCCACACTCATGGAAGCACTGTCCACAATAGCCAAGAAGTGGAAGGAGCTCATAAGTTCATCCACAGATAAACACAACGAGGCATAAACATACATGGAATATTATTCCATTTTTAAAGAAAGAAATACTGTCATATGCTACCACATAGGTAAATCTTAAGGATATCATGCCAAATGAAACAAGACAGTCCCCCAAATACAAATTTTATATGGTTCCTAATGTGAGGAATGCAAAACAGTCAAATCCCTAGCTACATAAAGTTGGGGATAGTGGTTATCAGGAACCAGGGTGGGAATGTGGACTTATTTAATGAGTACAGTTTCCTTTCTCAAGATGAAAACAGTTCTGGAGATTGATTGTATAATAATGTCCATGTACTAACACTCTCTAACTGCATACTAAAATTGCTAAAGTGCTAAATGTGATATTATGTGTAGTTCTCTACAATTAATAATAAAATAAATAATTCATTCTATACTATAAATTTATCATGTATAAGCATAGCAGTTATTCTGAACAACTATATTGCATAATGTTATCCATGCTAAAAAGAAGACATTAAATTAGCTATATGTGTACCTTTAAAACATGCTGCAAATTTTAAATCCTGTTTGGTATTTTATCTTTAACATATCCATAAGAAGAAAATTGACTAGATTGCTTGCAACTTTTAAGAATCCCTGATTCTACTCACCCACGCCTTTTCAATTGCCTTTCGATTGTCTTAGACATCATTCAAATTACTCAGCCTAGCATTCTCACTCCATAGCTTTCCCCAGAATCACCCTGGCAGCTCTTCACTCAGGAACTTCTAGCATTTCTGCCTCCCACTCCTACTCAAGGCTGCATTTCGCTTCCTGAGACAGAACTGAAGATCAGGGAAACTGCCACTAGCTGCATAGAATTGGAGAATTTTCAGCCCCTCATGCCAAGAACTTGTGTAAGGAGCACTATGTTAGAAAGTAGCGATCTTACCTGGAAGTGGGGGTGCGTTCCTAAAATCCTCCCACGAGGCAGAAGCAGAGGGGCAGAGGGCCAGAGGGGCAGAGGGGCAGAGGCAGAAGGATCACAAATGTCAGGCTTGCTAAAGTTGTACAGTGTGACGAGAGAGAGAGAGAGAGACAGAGAGAAAAAGAGAGACAGAGAGAGAAAGAGAGACAGAGAGAGAGAGACAGAGAGAGAGAGAGACAGAGACAGAGACAGAGACAGAGAGACAGAGACAGAGAGACAGTAGGGCCAAGCACCCTGGAAGAGGAAGCAGCAGGATCATTAATTCAAGGTCATTTTGTGCAATATAGTGAGTTGCAAGGCAGTTTCAGCTACATAGTGACCCTTTCTCAAACCAAAACAATCAGTCAATCAAACAAACAAACAAAATATATCGTTTTCTGGATGTAGCTCAGCAATAAAGAGGCTTGACTATATTTTGTAAAGACACTGAATTCATTGGGGAGTCTTCCTGGATATCCAGTTGCTGCCCTGTGTTGTGGAGATCCTGCATCCCTGGGTCCAGATGACTGACCCCACCCCAGTCGCCAAAGATCACAGATGAGGGGGATGTTGAGGTGAGCAAACACAGCTTCCAGGATGAGATTTTTCCCCTTGTTTCTTTTTTCACTCTTTTTCTCTTAAATTTTATATTCTTTTATTTTGGGGTGGGGAGGGAGATGAGTAAGATCTGGAGGCACACATAATGTGAAAGACACAAAGAATGAATTAAAAAAAAAAACACTGAATTCTACCCGAGTACTAAAAAGGTAGCAAAACTATTTTTAGAACAAATTTTTACAAGATATTTATATCAAAACTTAAAAATTACCTTCAAAGTAAGGAAGAGAAAATTGAACAGAGTTGGCAAAAGCTTTTACTAAACATTCTTGGGTCAGATTTCTTTGTCCAAAGCACAATTGTAGTCACTAATAAAATATCATATAGTTAAACCGTGTGGTGGTGGCACACACCTTTAATCCCAGAACTCCAGGTGCAGAGGTAGGCGGACCTCTGAATACAGGGCCAGTTTGGTCTACAGAGCTAGTTCCAGCACAGTCAGAGAGAGCTGTTACACCGAGAAAACCAAAACAACAAAACAAAACAAAAGAAATATACCACACAGTCCACAAATAGATAGACACTTTATTGAATCAGTGCTGGTCCTCTACCAAACACTAGACCTCAGAAGTCGTGGAAGTCAGAAGAGTTAGAAAACAATTCCAGACATATACTTGGATACACTACCAGCTTTGCCTAGAAACGCTTGGCTGGACCAAGAAACCTAACCTATCCCAGTTATGTATAGTATACGAACTGTCTCGTAGCTGATAGCTTCATGAGTATCTCCTGCTAATGCTATCTAGAAGCAGCCCTCTCACACACACCTCTTTCAGACCACAAACCAGCTTTCTAGGTGCAAAACCATACAACCACATAGGACCTGTCACTTCCAAGATCCCAGACTTGATTTAATACTCTGCCACCACCTTAAAAGCTTAGTAATTTTATCTTTCAACTTCTGCTTTGTAAACGACTTCAATGGGGACAGTGAATTATACACATAAACAGAAAAAATGTGTAACACCAAGGAAAAAAGTTTTTTTCTGGTTTTGTAAAAAAAAAAAAAAACATTTTTGGGGGCTGAAGTGGAGCTTAGTGTAGAACACTTGCCTAACATGCACAAGCCCTGATTTGAACCCCTGTGCCACATAAAACCAGGCACAGTGGCACGTGCCTGTAATCTCAAACCTGAGGAAGTGGAGGCCAGAAGTTTAAGGCTATCCTCATCAGCATAGAAATATCAAGGCAGCCTGGAAGATATGATACCCTGTTTCAAAAACAGATTTTTTTTAATGAAAACATAACTCAATAGTTAAGAGCACTTGCTTCTCTTCCCAAGGTCCTGGATGTGATTCCCAGCATCTACATGAACTCCAGTTCCAAAGGATCTGACATCTTCTGGCCTCTGTGGGTACCAGGAATGCATATGATACATAGACATCATACAGGCAAAACATTCATATGCATAAAATATTTTTTAAATGTTGGCATATATACCATTTATGTGTACATATAGAAATTATGCAAAATGGTATTAAACCATACATTCTAAATATCTTATTGTTCAATGTATTGGATTATTTCAGATAACCATATTACTAAATGTAAATACTGTTTTTATTTTAATAAGCAAATTAGTGTGCTGATTTTTCTAAATATAAAAATAATATTAACTCATGTTGTGTGGCAAAACTTTTCTGGGGAATGCAACACACAGATCTACTTACCCCAGATAGGGAGCCCATGACAGAACTAAGGTATGGATACCACCAAAGTCCAGCTTGGTGAACCACTGGGCTTTGAGGGGGGGTGTTTACTTACAGACGTACAGTGAGTCGTTACTTCCAGGAACAGAAATGTCTCAAACAAGCTGCATCACCAAGGCCCACCTCAGCATGGGTGACAGCTCAGAAATCTGGGAACCTGGAGCACACTCAACAGCCTCCAAGCAACTCAACAGGCTATTCTTTCCAGTTGCCTCAGTTGGTCTAAACCCCTTCCAGGCAGCTCAGATGGTTGTTGCTTCTTCCAGGCAGCAGTCTGATCTCAGAGTCTTCTTTGCAGCTTGATTTATCTAAGAGGGACTTCTACCGTTTATTTTTTTCCTGAGGAGCCTAGTAATTCTAGACAGTTTCAGGGACTTCTTAAAGATTTTTTTGGTGTTTTTTGTTGTTGTTTTGCTGTTGTTTCGTTATTTACCTATTTACCTTCTTCTTTAAAAGCTTTCCTCCAGCATGGAATTTTTCAATCTTAGAGAAAACAAATTATACAACAGCTCATGGGGAAGATATTTGGCAAAACAAAAATATGCAAAAAGGTAAAAATTCTACCACTGCCCAACGATAATCATTGCTAACAACTTGGTAGATAGATATTTTGAAGCTTTCTGCAATTACATATACGAAATATTTATTATAAATACATATTTAAATGAATACGGGGGCATAGTCTACAGTCATTTATTATTATTATTTTGTTTCTTTCTGACTTTTATGAAAAATAGATTCTTCTCTCATATAATACATCCCAACCACAGCTATACCATTCTTGGGCATATGCCCAAAGGATGCTCCATCCTAACTAGAAAAGATCATCCTAAGTGAAGTAACCCAGAACTCGAAAGACAAACATGATCAGTGTCAAGCCCAGTTGTCTTCAGAATGGCGTCATCCAGCAACTGATGGGAGCAGATACAGAGACCCACAGCAAAACACTAGGTGGAGCTAGAGGAACTCTAAGGATGAGAGCAAGAGAGGACTATAGGAACCAGAGGGGTTGTGGACACCATGGCCCACAGAATCAACTAAGTAGGGCTCAGAGGGGCTTACAGAGACTGAAGCAACGCACACGGAGCCTGCATGGGTCTAAGTTAGGTCCTCTGCATATACCTATGGTTGTGAAGTTTGGTGTTCCCTTAGTTGACTTAGACTCTTTTGTCTGTACTTGGGACCCTTTTCCTCCTATCAGGTTGCCTCTTCCAGCCTTGATATGAGGGTTTGTGTCTAATTTTTATTGTAATTTGTTAGGCTGTGTTTGATGAATAACCCTAAAAGGCCTGATCTCCTTTTTTTTTTTAAGGGAAATGGGGAGTAGAACTAGGAGGAGTGGACGGAAGGGAAACTATGATAGGGACGATTATTAATTTGCTGTGTCTTCATGGGTATAATTACCTTCCTTGGGTTGGAGTTTTCCTCCTAGTACCTTTTGTAGGGCTGGATTTGTAGAGAGAGTTATTTAAATTTGGCTTTATCATGGAATATCTTACTTTCTCCATCTATGGTGATTGAAAGTTTTGCTGGGGATAGTAATCTGGACTGGCACCTGTGGTCTCAGAGTCTGCAGCATATCTGCTCAAACCATTCTGGCTTTTGGAGTCTCTATTGAGAAGTTAAATGTAATTCGAATAGCTTTACTTTTATATGTTAATTGGTCTTTTTTCCCCATGCAATTCTTTTTTGTTGTTGTTATTTTTTTTAATCTTTTGTATTCTTCTGTTTGATTTTTTTTTATTGAGAAAAGGAAGAAAAAAAAACAAGTTTCCACCTCCTCCCAGCCTCCCATTTCCCTCCCCCTCCTCCCACCCTCTAATAGCTGTACTTTTATATGTTAATTGGTCTTTTCATCATGCAGCTTTTAACATGCTTTGTTCTGTATGTTTAGTGATTTGATTATTATGTGGCGAGAGGACTTTCTTTTCTGGTCCAGTCCCTTTGGTGTTGTTTGCTTCTTGTACCTTTATAGGCAATCCTCCTTTTTTGTTTTGTTTTGTTATGTTTTTTGAGACAAGGTTTCTCTGTGTAGCTTTGGAGTCTGTCCTGGAACTTGCTCTGTAGACCAAGCTGAGATTAAAGGCATAGTGGACAATGAGGACTACTGAGAACTCAAGAACAATGGCAATGGATTTTTGATCCTACTACACATACTGGCTTTGTGGGAGCCTAGGAAGTTGGGATGCTCACCTTACTAGACCTGGATGGAGGTGGGTGGTCCTTGGACTTCCCACAGGTCAGGGAACCCTGATTGCTCTTTGGGCTGATGAGGGAGGGGGACTTGATCGGGGGAGGGGGAGGGAAATGGGAGGCGGTGGCGGGGAGGAAGCAGAAATCTTTAATAAATAAATAAATTAAAAAAAATAAAATTAAAAAAAAAGAAGATTTTCCTTCCAAGTACTAACCAGGCCGGACCCTGCTTAGCTTCCAAGATCAGACGAGACTGGGCACATTAGCCAGGCGGTGGTGGTGCACGCCTTTAATCCCAGCACTCAGAATACAGAGGCAGACAGATCTCTGTGAGTTTGAGGCCACTGGTCTACAAGAGCTTGTTCCAGGACAGGCTCCAAAGCTACAGAGAAACCCTGTCTTGAAAAGCAAGCAAGCAAACAAACAAAAGGATTTTTCTTTATAATTTTGTTGACAAGATTTTCAGGGTCTTCTTCTATTATTCTTAGGTTTGGTCTTTTCATAGTATCCCAGATTTCCTGGATGTTTTGAGTCAAGAATTTTTTTAAGTTTAATATTTTCTTTGACAATGGTATTCATTTCTTCTATGGTATTGTCAATGCCTGAGATTCTCTATTCCATCTTTTGTATTCTGTTGACAAAGCTTGCCTCTGACCCATTCCAATTCCTAAATTTTTCATTTTCAGAATTCCTTCAGTTTGTGTTTTCTTTATTTTCAGGTATTGAAACACTTTATTCATTCCTTCGACTGTTTTTTTCTTGGCTTTCTTTAAGGGATTTATTCATTCCCTCCAGTTGTTTGTGTTTTCCTGGATTTTTAATGTTATTTATTCATTTCCTCTTTAAAGATCTCTAACATCTTCATATAACTGGCTTTAAGGTCTTTTTCTTGTGCTTCAGTAGTAGGATAGCTGGGCTCTGGTGGAGACGGATTGTCCTGGCTGCTATTGTGTTCTTATGCTGTCATCTGGGTTTGCAGTGATTATAGGTCTAGGTGGTTTGGGGTGATTATAGGTTCTGGGTTTGTCTTTGTTGGGAGGGTGTTTTTTCCCTTGGTTTCTGTTTCCTCTCTGTGCTTTCAGAGAGTGTGGTGGCTGTGTGTTGATTGTTTTACCGACCTGCTCAGCTGGTGTGTTTACAGGGAGTATTTGTTGGTTGGTGTTGGAGGCTGGGGGAAGGGGAGGCTTTGTGAGGGATCCACAGGAGGCATTGACCAGTGGGAAGGGAGGCTGCAGCTCTTGCAGCACTCAGGACAACCCTGAGGATTGGTTCTTGGGGAACAGAGTGGGGAGAAGGTTCATGGGCGGCCTAACTATCTTCTGGCAGGTGTGGCCTGTGGTTGAACAGGGGGTGTCCACCCAAGTTGGAGGCTGGGACACAGCAATGATCAGAGGAAGGTGGCCCAGGGAGGGATGGTCTGAGGGATGCAGAGGAGGGGGAGGGGAGGCTGCTGCTGGTGTCTATTGCAGTGCTAGGGAGGACCCTGAGGATTGGATCTGGGTAAACAGAGAGAGTGGAGAAGATCTATGGGCAGCCTACTTGATCTGGCAGGCATGACCTGCCTCTCATTGTTTCTAAAAACAAGTCTTGTATATAATTCCTTTGCAAATTTCTCGCTTTCTTTTTAACCAAAGTAATTTCATCCAGTGAAAAACCCTTGGCTGTTTCCAGATTTTCAATTTTTACAAATGCTACAATGAGCTTTCGGTTAAATGTGTTCTCGTAAGGGTTTATCTTTGGTCTCTTGCTGGGTTATTTCTTTAGAATAAGCTACTTGATGTATAATGGTTAAATTTATATCTTACAATGCAAGGAACTGGCTCTAATGCTTTAAGAATCTTCTAAACTTATTAAGAATCATTTTCTTTTCCTTCTCAGGAAGCCTTCCCTAGGAACCATAAGAACTGTAGTTTACTTCTTCTATAGAGATAACACAAAATGTTCTCTCCTTCCCAAGAAAGTACTCTCTCCATTTCCTGGACGTACTGTTAGAAATTTTTCAGATTAACAAAAGAACATTAGAAGATACTTCAAAGAAATTAATGTCACATACGACTTAATGCCTTTATATATATTATCAAATAACCCTCCAAAACATAGCAGCAACTGAAACTGTCAGTAACAATGGTTGTCCTTGTTCACAGAATTTCAACAGCATGCACTAAACTTAGCAAACGTATTTCATGCAAAGTCTTATTATCTCAACCTTCTAGTTTACCTTTATGAGTACTTGGGAAATTGAGATTTCTATATAATTTTTTTCATGACACTTGCCAATTATTCCACTACTATTTTATGTTCTTATTGACTGGTGAGAGCTGTATATATAGTAAGACTATTAACATAGATTTGCCATTTTCTTATTTTACTTATGTTAGTCTTTGCTTTTCAAATTTTAAAGTTTTTATGAAGTCCAATCTATAATCTTCCTTTTCTGTTTTTGTTAAAAGAGCAATCCACATGCTTCCCTTATGAATGTGTATCTATATGTTATTCTGTAATTTAATGGTTTTATTTAAGCATATATTTTAATCTTTATTTGGGCACAAAATGTTAAATAATGACTGGAATTGGGGCTATTTGGGGGGGGGCAAGGTGGAAACCTAGTGCAAGGGAAACTCCATGGAATCCACAAGCGTACCCCAGAAAAGACTCCTAGGAATAAGTGACACAGAGCCTGAACCAGCCATCTTCTGAAACCAGGCAAGACCACAAGTGGAGGGATTGAGACACCAATCCAGCTATTAAACCTTCAACCTATGCTTTGTCCTGAGTGCAGAATGTTCTGGGGGCAGAGGCTAACAGAATCCTCATCAAAGAGACCAGAGATACTTCATCCAGCAACTGATGGGAGAAGACACAGAGTCCCACAGCCAAACGGAGCTGAGCTCAAAGAGTCCTGTGGAGGAAGGAGAGGATAGATCTGAAGAACCAGAGTGGTCAGGGACACCACCATCATGGCCTACAGAATCAACTGACTGGGACTCTTGAGGCTCACAGAGATCAGGGAGCCTGTTAAAGTCTGGCCTATGTTCTCTGAATATTTTATAGCTGAGTACCTTGGTGTTCTTGTGGGACTCCTAACAGTGGCAGCTGGGCTGTCTCTGACTCTTTGCCTACTTATAGGGTACTTTTCCTCCTACTTGGTTACTTTATCCAGCCTAGATTTGGTAGTATATGCCTGGTCACATTATGCCATGCTCGGTTGATGTCCCTGGGAGGAGGCCTGCTCTTTTCAGAGGGGAGACAGAGGAAGGGTGGATGGGGGGAGATGGGAGGTGCAAGAAAAGACTTCCGGGAGGGAAGGAAGGGAAAACTGCAACTGGGATGCAATATATGATAGAATAATGAAAAGAAATATAAAAAGATGTGAAATAAGGTTCTTCTAAATAAGTTTCCCTAATATTCTGACACCCTTTTTAAAGAAAAAAAAATATGCTGCTCTTAACTTTCTAGAACATATGGCCTCAATGTAGTAATCATTTATTACTACTATGACCATCTATCTTTATGATATTATTATGCCAACTTTTAGGAATCTAGATCCTACTAAGATTCAACTTCCTTGGACTATACTAATCTATCTTTAAGTTCTGCTTAGCAGAAAGAGTTCTTCCAGATATGCCTTGGAGATGTATGTAGAATGCCATCTACTCTACGTCACATGCTCTGAATATATCTCAAAGGCCAGTGCTTGGGATGCCATACAATTTCCTGACAGAAGTTTCAGTAGTTTTGAAGAACTTCCTGCTCCTTGATTGTCCCTGAATAAACTCAGAAATGTTCATTTCACAAAGTCTAGTAATAAAAATGACATGACCACTTTGGCAGAAATATCTTCAAGTTGCTGAATAAAGAATCAATTATTTTAGAGTGGAAAGCCCCCCACACTATTAAAGAAACCAGCCGATTACTGGAGAGCCCCTAGTTTTCCACACCAATAGCTTTTATAAAAAAAAAAGAAGGCTTGTTTTTTGATCTCAGAGACTCACATGTCATATAGACTATGGCAAACCGAAAGCCTTCAGGGCACCTGAGGTAGAGATATTGGTGGCATTGGCAAGCTGGTGGCATGTATCACCTTCTACAAGATCAACTTCAACAACTATCCCCCAGGGTACTTTCAGAAAGTCGGCAGCACGCATGACCACTCAAAAAGAACCAGAGTTTTGGCCAAACTGTTAACCTTAACTTTACTAAATCATAAATTTTGGTCAGTGAACAGGCTGCCAAAACCAAAACTGTCCACGCTGATGTGGTGTGGTTGGGCTACTCTAAAGTTCAGGGGAAAACTTCCAGAGTAGTCTGTCATCGTAAGGGTCAACTTCTGTATGGAAGTACAGAAAAGAGGATTCGTGGTGTTTTTCAGAAGGGAATCATGTCCTAGTGCCTTGAAGCAACATCGAAGGTTCACTAAATTTTCATAAATGCTTACAGCAAGAAGAGAAAGAAAAAGAAAGTTTGTACCCTTTCTCATGCAGTCACACGATGGCAATAAATAAAATCACCACTTACGTCTGCTTTTATTCTTAACTACTTACCCTAACATGCTCCTGAGTTATTAAAACCAAATACCAATTCAATAGAAAGATCCTTTTAATTACATTTCCTACAAAATGTATCACCTTACCCTTGAACTTATTTTTAGCTCAAGTATTTAGTTCTGGAAGGTAATAGGTTAAGACATGTTACTTTGAAGTCCTTTAAAGTTCCTTTGATACATCAGACACCACAAGCAAAAGATACTAGACAAATCAGAAAACTCTATTTTAACAAACAGGAAGAATGTTATTTGTAGAGTTTTATTTTAAGCTCCACATCTAACATAAATTAGATCAACAAGCAAATGTCTTATCATATACCACAAAATGCCAGGGAATCACCAGGAAATCGCAGATACTGCCTCACCCCATGAGATCCCAACAACTAAAATATTTTTTTTTTTTGGTTTTTCGAGACAGGGTTTCTCTGTGGCTTTGGAGCCTGTCCTGGAACTAGCTCTGTAGACCAGGCTGGTCTTGAACTCACAGAGATCCGCCTGCCTCTGCCTCCCCCAACAACTAAAATATTATAGCCAGGTAGCATCAGATAGAATTATAATAACCCGATAATTAGATCAGAAAAACATGCATAGCTGATGTCTAAGGTATACTTAATAGAGAAAGAAAAGAAAATGAGAGGATGGATAATCTTTCAAGGAGTCTTCAATTTGTCTAAAGAGAAGGATCCATACACAGGCTCTGTGCTTCTGCCACAGTCAGCTGGAAAGATATCCTCAGAAATCCCCACTCACACACACTTGTGGAGCACACAATTAGACCAAAGAAAGCATAAGTTCAACAAATACTTAATAGTGTTTATGTGCCATGTACCATTAAAAGGGGTCAGTTGTGGTCCTGTTAAAGTTTAAAGTACAGTGAATGTAGACATATTGAGCACATAATTACAGTTTTTGGTTTTTGTTTTGTTTTTTTTGGTTTTTTTTTTGTTTTTTTTTTTGTTTTTTTTTGGTTTTTCAAGACAGGGTTTTTCTGTGGCTTTGGAGCCTGTCCTGGAACTAGCTCTGTAGACCAGGCTGGTCTCGAACTCATAGAGATCCGCCTGCCTCTGCCTCCCGAGTGCTAGGATTAAAGGCATGCGCCACCACCGCCCGGCCCACATAATTACAGTTAACCTGATCACACGACTATGACTCAAAAGGACAGGATAGTCCTAGAAGGGCCAATGACTCATGATGTAGCAGAGGCTGGTCACGAACACCTGCCTCTGGCCACCAAATGCCTGGATTACAGGTATGTGCCACCATGTCAGATTCCCTTAGCAATTTCGAAGTATAAAATACACTGAACTTATTCCTCCAATTTAACTGAAATCTTGTGTCCTTCAACTAACTTCTCCCCTGACGTACATGAGTGATTTCAAGATGTTACCATATATCAGCTTCTTAAAACCTTTAGCCAGGACGTTACCATATATCAGCTTCTTAAAACCTTTAGCCAGGACGTTACCATATATCAGCTTCTTGAAACCTTTAGCCAGCTCCACCATGCCACTGTGTTCCACAGGTGCCCACAGCTTTGTGCACTCACTCCCGAGAAGGGAATCTTAGAAACACTCACAGAAGGTGAAGACAGGCTGTGCTTAGAGACCCTGTCTCTCAAAGCCTTTGTTAAAATACTGCTAATCTTGCCCTTTCTTGATATAGTAAGATATGGGGCTAGCAATATAGGTCAGCACTTAAGAGTGCCTACTGTTCTCGCAAAGGGTCAAGTTCAGTTCCTAGCAGCCACAATGGTGGCTCACAACCACCCATAACTCCAGCTCCAAGGGATCCAACACCCTCTTCTGGAATCTGAGGACAATAGCATCATCCCTACATGTACCATCTCACACACACTATTTTCAAAAGTAATGAAAAAAATATTAAAAAATATAGAAAGATGAGTTCTTACTAGCCAAACTTTCAAAAAGTAGTTAATGTGCTAAGAAAAAAATTAAAACAGGGTGTTTCTGGTTTTGTTGTTTTGAGGCTGTGGCTGTCCTAGGATCCACTGCGTAGACCAGGCTGGTCTCCAACTCACGGGTGCTGGGATTACAGGTGTCAGCCACCACACCTGGCAAGAAAAAAAATATTTTAAATAAACAGCAAGATGGTGATTATCCCTGGTGGTGAAAGCATGGGACGTGAGGAGGAACACATAAGGCCTTCTAACGTCTGGAACATGTTCTAAGCTAGTACAGTACCTCATACATACAATTTCAGCACTCACTCAGGAGGCTGAGGCAGGGGTAATGTCACAAGTTTGAGGTCATCCTGGGATCCTATTGATAATTCAAAACACAGAGACAGAGACAGAGACAGAGAAAAACACACACACACACACACACACACACAGATTTCTTAAGCTGTATGATGAATATACTTGCTTATGCTATTTTGTGTCATATATTTAATAGTCTTACATTTTAAGAAAAATAAAGCAAAAAAGAAAGAAGTCATATACCTGGAAAACTATGTATTAAAAAGAAAATACAGCATAATCTTCTATTGGAAGGGTTTTCCCCAGCAACACTCCAAACCCCAAATCCCCTACATGAATTAGATGAAATCAAAATTTAAAATACCTGACGGCTGGTACATGCTTGCAATCCTAGCAATTAAGAGACTGAGGAAGAACTCAACTTCTAGGACATCCTAGAATACACAGTAACAACCTGTCTCAAAATAGTATTTTTAAATATTTGTATAACAAAATATAACAAACAAACTTAAAAGACTCCAGAGAAGCAAACAAAGATTTGCATTACATGAGAAAAAGATTAATACTTTAAATGCCTGAACAAATCCTCTTCCTATAAATCAATGAGGAAAAGATAACCCATCAGAAAACGTCAGCTAAGAATATCAAGTTCTGGTGGGTAGCCAAGTAATGCCTTTCAATGTTAAGAGAAGTTTATGGGGCCCCACTGACAAAAAACTAGAGAAGAGGTAGCCTACATCTGGCATTGAGCTCTTTATTGGATAGCCTATGGTATTTGGGAGAGGAACTGTCTCACTGTTATAAGGTAACTCCATTTAAGCTTTTATATACATATTATACACACACACACACACACACACACACACATATATGTATGTTTTAGAAAGTTTCTATGTTAATAGGTTTCCATTTGGCTTCTTCAAAGGTCTTTGGTGCTAGTTATTCCTCCATCCTCCCTATCCTACTATGTCCTCACACCCACAACCTTAGTTAGCCCTTCCTGTACCTTTTCCCTTCACACTATCTACATTTTATATTCTGTCCCTCAAAATTCCTCTTTCATGGACCCTCTCTAGTTTCCTGACATATATGGGTACTCCAATGTAAACACACATATCTAAAGATTCAAAGCTAGCAAACACATATGAGAGAGAACACATGGCATTTGTCATTTTGGGTCCAGGTTACCTCATTCAGAATGATTATTTCCAACTCCATCCATTTACCTATGAATTTCATAATTTCATTTTCCTTTACAGCTGAATATAATTTCATTGTGTCTGTACCACATTTTCATTATTTATTCAACAGTTTCACACACATCTAGACTGTTTTCATGTCTAGTCTACTAGGAATAGAGCAGCAAGCAACACGGAAGTGCAAGTATCTCTGTAGCAGAATATAGAGTCCTTTGATAATATTCCCATCATCAGTGAGTGGTACTATCTGACTATTTGAGAAGGATTAGCTGATGTGGCCTTGCTGGAGTAGGTGTGGCCTTGTTGGAGGAAGTGTGTCATTGGGATGGGCTTTGAGATTTTAAAAGCCCATGCCAGAGCCTCCCCCCCCCTCTCTCTCCTCCTTGATGATCAGGATGTAGCCCATTCTCAGGGACTTCTCCAAGACCATATCTATGTGTCCCATGCTCCCCGCCATGATCATAATGGAGTAAGTCTTTGAAACTCTAAGGAAGCCCCCAACTAAATGATTTCTTTTATAAGAGTTGCCTTGCTCATGGTGTTTCTTAACAGCAATAGAACAGTGACTATAACAAGTGGTATAGCCAGATCATTTGGTAGATCTATTTCTAAATTTTTGAAGAACCTCCACACTGATTTCCCATGATATCTAACTACTTTCTTATTAGCTATAAGGCACATTCCAGAAGATGGAACTCTTGTCTGTTACCATTTATTGGGCCTAAACCAATTAAACAACAACAAAAACACCCTAAAAAAACATGCTGGATAGGTCATAGACCTTAGGGGAGAACCTAGTATTATTATTATGCTAAATGTATACAGTAACAAACTTATCCCAAAATTTTATCATTATATCCATATATTAATGCATCTCTCAATCATTATCAGAGAAGTTTCTTTTTTATAATAGATGCTGATTAATGCAGAGGCCCACAGCTGGTCAACATGCAAAGATGAAAGGACTATGGATAGCTCAGTTCTAAATAGAATATCTATATCACACACCTTCACTCCCCCCCAGAACTCAGGTGTCATCATGGAAGTGGGAACAGAAAGACTATAGGAGCCAGAGATAATGGACATCTGCATTAAAATAGAATTTGTCAAACATGACAAGGCTGCTATACACAAGAGCTCACAACAGTTATGGCTGCATGCATAAAACCTGCACAAGATCAAAATAGCCAAAATTCCATAGGCTTTTGAAACATCATCCCTAGTTGAGGAATACCATTTTGTACATATAGGAAGCACTAGGTGGACACAGTGGGTTTCAAAACATAGCACATGAAATTGGGAGGAAAAATCAGTAGGAGACTAGAGGAGAAACTGGAGGGGAAGGAATAAAGATAGATTTGATCAAAATATATTATATGCATGTGTGAAACTCTCAAACAATAAAAACTATAATAAAAACTCTAAAAATAATATATATGTATGTGTATGTATGCATGTATGCCATTTTTGTATTTTCAAAAACAGAGTATCAGTATACAGGACTGAATATGTATGTACATGCCTATAATCCCAACTAGTATGAAGGCTGAGGAGGGATTGCAAATTTGAGGCCAGCCTGGGCAACATGCAAAACACAGTCTGGTGGTGGGGAGGTTATTCCTAAAAGTCAAAGAATGTAATCAGTAAGTGTATAAAGATAGTCAATCTGACTAAACTTGAGTCACTAACTCAATTAAGTAATAATGAGATATCATTTTTTACCCATCTTGCTGGAAAATGTAGAAAAAGATTAATGAAATCCAGTGGGTGAGAATGTAAAGAAAAGGGGAACAATCTTAAAGAATAATGTGGTGTATTTCTAATATAGCCTAAGTGAATTTTTTTTTCAATCATTAAATTCCTTTACTAGAATACTGGTTTTGGGGCACACTGGCACAGATACACAAAGCAAAGCCATCAAACAGGTCTGATTGTATGTTGTATTTACACAACTGAATTTATATACGTCTTTTTAAAAGATGGATGGCCATGGGAAGATGCTTTGGATCAATTCTTACATTTTATAAATGTGTTAATCAATACTTATGATTTTGTGTTTTAAATTATATACAAATACATGCATAAAATAATTAGAAGGAAACTCACTGAACTGTCCATTACAATTATCTCTTTAGGAGATGGTTACTTGAAGGCAAATAATTGTAGCATTTAACTTCTATATAATTTGAATCTTTATCATTATGTACCTGAAAATGTCTTAGCTACTGTAATATAATGTTTATATATTCAGTAGAATTTCTACCTTAAGTGTATTTGATAATGTCCAATTTAGTTGGGACCTCTTCTATAAGTAATCCAAATCACTTCTGTCAAAATAACCCAAGATGATATAGGATCATAATCACATAATTATATATCTTTGATTTCTCTTCTATCTGCTCTATAGAACCATAAATAAACTATCTTAATTTTTCTGGAATATTTCTAGAAATAAGTACTCAGAGGCTATCATTTTGAACTCTGAGATGAGTTTTATTCATTGCCATGTTACTCCAGAATAATCTCATCAACAAGTGTAGTTAATATTGTATGTCAACAATACCTGTGAAGAGTCCATAAATTAATGTCTAAAGTGAAGATGCTGTGTTGATGGTTTGAATCAGAGTGCCCCAAGACAGTTGAATGTTTAAAAACCAGGGAGTGAAATTGGTGGTTTGAATAACAATGGCGCCCATAGGTTCATTTATTTGAATATTTAGTCATCAGAGAGTTACACTATTTGAGAAGAGTTGAAGGATTAGGAGGTGAGGCCTTATTGCAGTAGGTGTGGCCTTGTTGGAGGAGATGTGTCACTGGGGGTGGGCTTGGAGGTTTGAAAAAGCTCACATCAGGAAAACCCAGTTTCTCTCCCCCCCCCATCCATGGATCATGTGACACCATGTTCCCCACTATAATGATAAATCTCTGAAACTGTAAGCAAACTCCCAATTAAATGTTTTTTTTTAAATAAAAGTTGTCTTGATAATGGTGTCTCTTCATAGCAATAGAACAGTGATTAAGACACATTGTTTATCTAAGACTTTGAATATCTCTATCAACAATACACATATCTCTATCAACACAGCTACTATCCTTAACAAACCCACTGTCATTACTGTTGCTTTCATCACCAGTACCTAACTTTTCGTTATGAATTTATGAAAGGTAGGCACTGTGCTGCTTGCCTATAATCCTATCATTGATGAAGTGCAAGCAGGGGGATCAAGAGTTCAAGGTCGCCGGGCGGTGGTGGCGCACGCCTTTAATCCCAGCACTTGGGAGGCAGAGGCAGGCGGATCTCTGTGAGTTCGAGACCAGCCTGGTCTACAAGAGCTAGTTCCAGGACAGGCTCCAAAACCACAGAGAAACCCTGTCTCGAAAAACCAAAAAAAAAAAAAAAAAAAAAAAGAGTTCAAGGTCAGCTGGGCTTTGGTGGAACACACCTTTAATCCTAGCACTCTGGAAGCAGTGGCAAGAGGATCTATGAGGCCAATCTGGTCTACAGAGCAAGTTCCAAGACAACTAAAGCTACACAGAGAAACCCTGTCTTGGAAAAAAAAAGAAGAATTCAAGCTCAAACTTGTTCTTAGTTACCTAGCCAGCTTGAACTCATTTTGACAATCTAAGACTCTGTCTCAAAAACCTAGATAGATAGATAATAGCTAGATCTATAATATATACATGCATATATAGAGAAATTGACTAAATACCTATAGTTTCAACATCTAAATATACCTCAAATATACCAACTTCTTTCCAAGGTCATATCTTGGCCCAGGTGACTATCATATCTTATTTATGCTATTACAAGCAAGCATCCTACTAATTGGTCTTCCTGTTTCCATTCCTACAACCATCCAATCCATAATTCATTTTTCTTTTTTACTTAATTTCTAGGTTAGCCTACAAAGAATGATAAGGCAGCTGAGGTGGGGCCTCATGGATGGTTCTCAGAAGCAGAGCCTAGGTTCAGTTTGGTTGCTAGAGATCTGATTCCCTGAACACGCTGTCCCCTGCCACATTGGCCAGTAGTTCGCACTTGCCTCGATAAATCTCTAGGCTCTCATCTTCTAGAACAGCAGTTCTCAAACTTGGCTACACAAATACCTACCTGTGGCAATGTAGTGAATATTAACCTCAACCTCAGAGCTTCTCATTATTTGAACACAGGTACATCTTGAGCATTGAGATCCGTTAACACTTCAAAGTTTACAACCACAGCTTTAGAAGAATTTTTTCCATAGGGTTAATCCATGATTCCTTATAAACAGAGTAGTAGTAGATCAATTTCAAGTCCTCCTAATTCTCTCCGAGTTATCATCAGTGATGAATTAAAGTTAAGCTGGGATTCTTGGTATATGGATATGCCACCAGCCTCTAATACTGAAATATTAATTCAATAATATTTTGATCAAACCGAGGATCCTAAATACATATTTCTTGATCACTTTACCTGAGTTGAGACACATTTAAGAAATGCTGTGGAGCTAAAAAGATGGTTCAGCAGTTAAGAGCACAAGCTTGTCTCACAGTGGACCCAGGTTCCGTTCCTAGCAACCAGATGGCAGCTCACAACTGTCTATAACTATAGTTCCAGGAGATCTGAGGCCCTCCGTAAGCACCATGTACACACGTGATATACAGATATACATGCAGGCAAACACATCCAATAATAACAATTATTTTTTAAAGAGATATCATGCATGTGTGTTGTCACTAAGTTTTCAGATGAGTTAAGCAAATGAGGTAGGAATGACTGCCAAACTTACAGACTCTGTCTACTGCCATGCCTCACATCACATTGATGAGTACAAATCTAAATTTTCGAGCTTGTGTCCGGCCCACTTTTTAAATCGACATCCCAGTATATTCATTCATTCAAGTAACTCCTGTTTCTTCCCTTACCTCACAGTCAACCAAACAGTAAAATCAAGCACATGCGTTCCTAAAGCTGACTCGCCCTTCCGACAATTTCACTCTAGCAGTGTGTCCAGACCACACAGTCCTGGGCCTCTTTATCTCCACTGTGTACTCCCTCTATGCCTCCAACTGAATTAACTTCCCACATAACTCCCACATCTGTCTGTTGCCCTTGATTGCCATTACTACAACTTACATCAAGGCTTATAAGGTTTCTCACCTAAGCTAATAATTACAATTTCCCAAAGGGTTTCTTAGATCTGGTTTGGAGTAATCAATTCCTTCATGAACACTACCACTAAAATGACCCTTTAAAACCTACTGCACGTACTGGCTTTGGGGGAGCCTAGGCAGTTTGGATGCTCACCTTTGGAGACCTGGATAGAGGTGGGCGGTCCTTGGGCTTCCCACAGGTCAGGGAACCCTGATTGCTCTTCGAGCAGATGAGGGAGGGTGACTTGATCGGGGGAGGGGGAGGGAAATGGGAGGCGATTGAGGGGAGGAGGCAGAAATCCTTAATAAATAAATAAATTAATTAATTAAAAAAATAAAACCAAAGTAGCCAGGCATGGTGATACATTCTTATAATCTGAGCATTTCTTTATTTATTATATATACAATATTCTGCCCGCATGTATCCTTGCAGGCCAGAAGAGGGCACCATATCTCATTGCAGATGGTTGTGAGCTACCATGTGGTTGCTGGGAATTGAACTCAGGACCTCTGGAAGAGCAGCCAGTGCTCATATCCTCTGAGCCATCTCAACAGCCCTGTAATCTGAGCATTTTAGAGGTGGAGGAAAGAGATCTGGAGTTCAAAGTTATCCTTTGCAAGAGAGTGAATTTGAAGCCAAGCTGGGCTACAGGAAACCCTGTCTCACAAAAATCAAAACCCCAATCCACAGCTTCCTAAAGAGCTAGTCATGACTGTGATACCTCCCCACTTACAATCCTTCAGAAGCTCCATAATGAACACATAAAGTACAGGTATCTTCTCAAGTCCTTTTAAGATCTGGTTCCGCTGGGCGGTGGTGGCGCACGCCTTTATTCCCAGCACTCGGGAGGCAGAGGCAGGCGGATCTCTGTGAGTTCGAGACCAGCCTGGTCTACAGAGCTAGTTCCAGGACAGGCTCCAAAGCCACAGAGAAACCCTGTCTCGAAAAAAAAAAAAAAGATCTGGTTCCTAGGACGGAGGAGGGAATAGAAGTTCCAGGCCAGCTTGTTTGTGGCAACTTTAGGCCAGCCTAGACTACACAGTAAGATGCTGTCTCAAAAAGAAACAGGAAAAATGGGGGAGAAAGATGTAGTTCCTCCTTTCTTGCATACTAAGATTTAACGCTTTTAAAATTTCAGTTCCCCATCTGTGTCCTTGCAAGTGCTATTTCCTCTGCCTATAATACCCTCCTTCTTAATCTAGTAAATTACTCAGCGTTCAGACATTCAGCTAACAAGTTGCCTTCTCTTTCTAGGCAAAAGAAGTTTCTCCACACCCTCCAAAACATTATAGCCTGGGCATGATAGCACACACTCCTTTAATCCCAGTACTTTGGAGGCAGAGGAAGGTGGATTTCTGTGAGTTTGAGGCCAGCCTAGCCTACACAGTGAGTTCTAGGACAGCCAGGCTACATGATAAAAAGACCCTGTTTCAGAAGAACAAAACAAACCAAACAAAAACAAAAAGAAATTTCTCCAGTGCCATACAGGCTTAATGAATTTTAAAAGATCTCCAGGTGGCTCTGATGTTTGTCAAAAGCTGAGTACCACTGCTATCATATTCCCTAAAGCTACATTGTATTTCACACAGGTCCCTTATCTGCTCTCTCAGCTACATTCTCAAGACTTTGTATCGAGAAACCATGCCATGCTCAATTTTGTAACCCCAGTACCTGAAGAAAACAAATGAATATAAAAATAAATTTCTACTATTACTTTTGCCATCTATAAGCATATGTAGTTTTCTTTTTATCAAAATATGATATAGTATTACCTTATGAGACTATAAGAATTGCCTTGATAATTAAGACTAAATATTTTCATCAGTGGTGTAAATGACCACATATCCTCACTGACATCAAACTCAACCTGCTCGGAAATGTGCTACAATAATTTAAATTTCCTTTGATAAATTATTGTAAAACCACTATAGGTGAATTAATAAATCTTCCCAGAAGATATTTATAACTGTAGCTACTCATATTTCCTAAGGATATATTTACTAGCGGCATGCAGCAACATTCCAGAGACGGCTTGAAAACACAGAGTGCAATGAACCCATCTACAGTTTTCTTTTTTAGATAGAACTCGATCCTTGGACCAAGAACAATTTATCCCCAAAGCAGCCTCTCTAGATGGCTTCATTACACCACCACATTCTTACCAACAGCTGCTTAGCTAAAAAGTCTTGATGGCCCAGCAAGTCCAGCTCAGAAATCTTGAAGATATTTATGGAATTATAAAAGTTCAGAGGCCACCGAAATAGAGGGCACCTGTTGCTATCATTACAGAACAAAGAAGACACCAGACAACTTGAGCCGTTATTTTAGGAGAGAATATTTATCTCTACTTTGGAAAGTCCCTGGACATGGAGACATAAGAAAATCTGAGTTGGGTCTACGATATGTATATTCTTTCACCTGTACCCTACTTGGGCAGTGTGTCCTGTGAGAGAACCTTCCCAACAATTTCACCTTGATGACTTAGACACATATAGCATATTTATGAACTGGGACCATAACACACTTCCAAGAGATCAGGGACCTGAATATTTTATTGGCCCATGAGCTGGTAACAAGTGTGTTCATGCATGCATAGTTAATTCAAGAAATACAGGATTCAAGAGTAATTGGTTTCCTTACCAATAAACGCATAAAGCATAGTTTAAAGCTACAAGCACAAGGAAGCTAAAGGTTGCCTCGACTTAGTCTAAGAAAGACTGTTTGAGGATTTGTTTTTTTTTTTAAATATGCTTCTGATTTTCAGAACTGAAATGGCATGTGTCTTGTTCTTTAGTGGAGGGCTTTATTATGGTTACAGATGGAATAAAATGGACCATTTTGGTTGAATTCTTTACTTTGATTTCTTGATTTCTTTACTCTACTTTCCTTTAATCTATTCCAACACACACACACACACACACACACACACACACACACACACACACAGAGAGAGAGAGAGAGAGAGAGAGAGAGAGAGAGAGAGAGAGAGAGAGAGAGAACACTGAGAAGGTCTGGAAAGGGTAGGTATATCTGCAAGGATGGCAGGTAGTGATAGACTCCGAACATGTGAATTCACAAAGAAGTTCCTTCCTGTGCTCACTGTGAATACAGGGTTATTACAATATTCTCTAGACCCCAAACTTGAACTTTTAGCTTTTCAATTATTTTCCTCCATGTCCTATCTCCCGTTTCCCAGGTTACAATATAGGCTTAACTTCCTTTTTGTCCTCTCAAAGTACAAGGTTCTTTATTATCTGCCTCCAACAGAAAGGTTTTTTGGCTTCAGATTGAACTAGCTCTGGCTTCCTGACTACCTTTCATCACTTACTTGGCTAGTTTCCCTCTGACTGCTCCTAGAATGTCCCGTTGAAGCCCTGTTCCCACACTGTTCTTGGACTTGGCTCTCAGGAGCATAATATTCAGAACAGGCTATAGTTTTGCTCTATTGCCTCTTTCTAGACTCCCTTGCAGGTCCCTGCAATTTGCAACCACCATCATATGTTCTGTACCCCAGCAAGGTTCTTCCACCCTCGACACTGGCAATCCCAAGTGTTTTGTCTTTTCTATTTTTCCCCCAAAAGCACTCTTGAAGACTGGATTTGCTTTCTGCACGGCTACCTTTAGATACCGCGCAGCTGTCACGTCAGACTACACTTCCTCATCTCCCTCCAATTCAGTCTTTCTTCCCATTCGGGAGTTGGCAATGTAAATCTTCAGAGGAACTATCACGATGACTAATTACCATCAAGTGTGTGTGCATGCATGTGTGTGTGAGTGTATTATGTATGTGTCTGTGTGTAAGAGAGAGAGAAACAGAGGGAAAGTCTTATATTTTAATATTGTCACTTAAAGTCCCCCTTCCCAATTTCAGTAAGCCAGAGGAATTAGTTTACAGATGTTCTGGGTGCTTGTGGCTAGAAGCTACAATTCATGGTAAAATGACAAATCCCTAAATTGCAAAAATCTGACACGGAGCTGGGCATGATAGCATGAGACCATAATCCAAGCTATTTGAGAGGATGAGGAAGGAGGATTGCTTTAACCTAATATTTCAGGGTCAATCTGGGAAACATAGCAAGACTCTGTGTGTGTGTGTGTGTGTGTGTGTGTGTGTGTGTGTGTGTGTGTGTGTTTACCTCAAATAAACAATGTTTAAAGTATTACTTGATGACTTCTCATGTTACAGTCACTTTGGGAGCGATTTTTAAATGCTGATTTAAGTACCTTCTCAAGCATACAGATTTGGATAGATCTATGATAGAATGAGAGCTCAGAATCCCCTTTCTTTAAATAGGCTTTCCAAGATGTCACTTTATATAGCTTTATTCAGTTTAGGCATGAGGATCTTGATCACATCATTAGGCCATGTGCCTATAACAGTATATGGTAAATTCTTTACCTTGGGTGTTTAAAAAGAAAGCAAACAACTGAATCTGAACTCTATTAATAATAACTATATATTACCATGCATGTTGGAGCATGCCTGAAACCCAGCACATAGCTCACTGAGGTAGAAGGATAATAAAATAAGCCCCAGGCCATCCTGAGCAATACAGTGAGTTATAGGCTAGCCTGAGAGACATGGTGAGACCTTGACTTGAAAAGAAAAGAAGGAAAGAAAAAGGGAGAGGGAAGAAGGGAAGAAAGGAAAAGAGGGGAGGGGGAGAAAAAACAAAACAAAAATACCTTTTGGAGCACATTTACACATATGTGCACACACATACATTCTGTTCATTTACTGCATTTATTTCAATAAATAAAATATAATTAGTTGCCTATGGTCTGTTTTGACATTAATCTTCAGAACCGACCCTATGTATTTTCTGGGCTTCATTGCTTGTCCTTTCTAATTTGCCCTAACTGATTTGTGAAATTTAATTCTCATTTGCTTCAGGATGCTTATGAGGAACTCCAAGTCCTTGCTCTAATTAACTATTAAGAATTAATTAATATCCGTGTTAATCTTTGTTTCTTCTAATATACACTGTAAACCACTAGATACCTGTCGAACTGGTAAGAATTGGTAATTGTTTCAGTTACCATGCAACTTAAAAGTTTCAAAAGTAGTGCTGGAAAAGAGACGGGATTATGATGGCTAACCATGATTACTGATTAGATAGATAGATAGATAGATAGATAGATAGATAGATAGATAGATAGATAGATAGATCTGCTACTCTAGTTCTACAGAGCCCTGACTAATAAAAAATATATTCCCTGACTAATAAATGTATGATGTATGGATGCTTTCCAAATGACATGTGCTTCTGCGCAGGATACCTGGGACTTTGGCAAGACACACATTTGTGGATAGTGTAGAGAATTTGGGTCGAGATTCACAGGTCTAACTGATTCTACAGCTGTGTTAATTGCAGTATTTGGATTTTCACTTTTAAAAATCACCAATCTTTATGAAAAATGATGCAAGGAATATTTAAATATGCCTTGCTTGGGGAAAAAAGTAAGTTTGGAGTCTAAGCTGAAAACAACCAATTTCATTTCCCTTGCTGCATAATATAATGTCCTCTGTAATAAAATAAATTTCCTCTACCATTATCCCAACCCATACTCCTGTGGTAGTGTCAGCTAAAGGTCCAGAGTCTTTTCCAGTGCTCATATGAAACACAGATTATATCCCACTTTCTCACATAGAGTACACGGAGAGAGAAAACCTACTTCTATTACTAGCCTCACTGATTTCTATTCCATAACTAAAATGGTGGATGCTGAATAACTGTTCACTAACAAATGCACACCCAGAAGAACAATATTTAAGATTCAAATCAAATAAGTAAATAACCCTGTCTTAGTTGCTTTGGGGCTGCTATGATAGAACATCCTGGCAAAACAAACTTAAGGAAGGGAGGAACGGAGGGGAGGAGGGAAGGAAGGAAGACTGGGTTAGTTACAGGCCTTCCTGGGAGGGGGTCAAGGCAGCAGCAGCTTCAGTCAGGAAGAAGACTATATGAATGCTCACTTTCTCCTTCTATGCAGTCCAGGATCCTAATCCAAGGAATAGTCCTACCCACAGTGAGTGGGTCTTCCCACTTTAATTAACCCAATCCACATACCACCTCCAGACACCCCCGGAAACCCACCTCCCGGATGATTCTAGATCTCATAGAGTTGAAAATTGAGATGAACCATCACAGACCCTTTCTTGGATAGAGTTATGGCTCTTTGATTATAAAGTAGCTCAGTTGAAAATCAATTAAAGCTCTACACTTCCTACACAGACTAAATATTCTCACTCTGCTGTAACAAAAAAAAAATGGTCTGTCACCTTCTACCCAGTGATTGACCCATTTTCTGTGTTCTTCAGCTCTTCAGGAACCACTGCTTGCAGGGGAATCGCTGTTCTCAACCACAACCACCAAGTGTGACTCGGCTGTGCAGGGTGGCAAAAACCAGACAGGATGCGTGAGGCATGCAACAAAGCGTAGGTGTACGACTAAGTACTATCCAGGCACAGAGGAAGACTGTGCTCAGGGGAGGCTGGAGAAGGCTGACATCCAGAAGCCTGGACTTCAGACATAAAAACTTTGAATGTAGGCAAAAGACCATCCATGAAAACTAAGGGATTCAACTTCTTAGGAACTGGAAAACTACCAATTGGAACCTCATCCCCAGCTGATTTGGGTCACACCCAGACACAGGATACTGGGGCTCCAAATCGAACTTAAAACTAAATGCTCAAATGACAAGGTTAAAGCAATACAGCAGGACTGTAGAAACAGAGGTACCTGTAATCCTAGCACTTAAGTGACAGAGGTAGAAGAATCAGTTCAAAGTCATCCTTACCTATGTATCAAGTTTGACTGTGTATCAAAGAGATTGGGGAAGAAAGAAGTCATAGTATTTTTAGCTCATTAAACAGGACAACGTCTGGCATATAAGGAACCTTTCATCTGTTCTTAATTCTGTTTAAGAATCAATGAATATAGCCAGGCAGTGGTAGCACATGCCTTTAATCCCAGCACTCAGAAGGCAGAGGCAGTTTAAGGCCAGCCTGGTCTATAAGAGCTAGTTCCAGGACAGCTAGGCCTGTTACACAGAGAAACCCTATCTCAAAAAAAAAAAAAAAATCAATGACTAAGACTGGTGAGATGACTCAGCAGGTACAGGTGCTTGCTGCCAAGTCTGATGGCCTGAGTATGATTCTCCAGAACCCACAGAGTGGAAGGAGTAAATTTCCTTCTGTAAGTTGTCCTATGACCTCCACACACCTGTTATGCGCCCCTCCTCCATCTCTCTCTCTCTCTCTCTCTCTCTCTCTCTCTCTCTCTCTCTCACACACACACACACACACACAAACACACACACACACACGATAGATAGATAGATAGATAGATAGATAGATAGATAGATAGATAGATAGATAGATAGATAGATAGATAGTCAGGCAGATAGATGATGTTAAAATTTTAAAAGAAGGCATGAATAATGATTGGACAAGTAACCAGGGTGAACTAGATAATGATGCTGGAAAGTCAGTATAAAGCATACTATTAGAATCTAAAAGGAAGGAAATCAGCCAGGCATGAGAGCACACGTCTGCAATTCTAGCACTCCGAAGACTGAGGCAGGTGTACCATAAACTCAAGGCCATTCCGGGCTCCACAGAGAGCCTTTCTTTTTTCTTTCTTTCTTTCTTTCTTTCTTTCTTTCTTTCTTTCTTTCTTTCTTTCTTTCTTCCTTCCTTCCTTCCTCTTTTCTTTTTCTTTCTTTCTTTCTTTCTTTCTTCTTTCTGTCCTTCCTTCCTTCTTTCTTTCCTTCCTTCTTTCTTTTTTTCTTTCTTTCTTTCTTTTTAAATTTGGTTACTTAAAGCAATTTATTGAGTGAAATAAGGCAATCACAGAAAGACAAACGTTTCAAGATATCATTTATATATTACCTCGAAAATCAGCAAACTCAAAAACAAAGAATATAATGATGATTGTCTGAGCTTGGGGGAGTATAGAGTCAGCTGTGAAATAGGAAGATATTGGTCAAAGGGCACCTACAAAATTTCAGTCACATAACAGGAAGTTCCGGACATCTATTACATATAGCTATGATATTTAAGGATAACATATTGTGCAAGGTAGTGCACACCTGTAGTCCCACCACTCAGTAGACTGAGGCATGAAAGCCTGCCTGGGCAACATAAGGATAGCCAGTTAAAAACTAAAGTAACATATACATAAAAATTGCTTAGGTCTTCATGATGAGGAAACCCACAGAGACATCTGACCTGAGCTAGTCGGAGCTCACTGACTCTGGATTGAAAGCTGTGGAACCTGCATAGAACAGTTCTGTGGCTTGGGCAGTCTGTGGGGCTACTGGCCATGGGACCAGGATTTATCCCTAGTGCATGAACTGGTGTTTTGGAGCCCATTGCCTTTGGAGGGATATCTTGCTCAGTCTCAACAGGGGGGTGGGGTGGTCCTGCCTCCTCTTGATAAGCCAGACTTTGTTGACTCCTCATGGGAGGCTGTACCCTTTCTGAGGAGTGGATGGGGAGAAATGGGGGGTTAGGGAGGAAGCTGAAGGGGTAGGACTGCGGTTGGTATGTAAAATGGAAAAATATCTCCTAAAAATTTGCTTAGATTTTAAATGTTCTCAGGACAAAAAAAAAGTGCTGAGTATTTAAAGAGATTGATATCATTTTCTAACAAAGCATTGCACTTTATACTATAAATATGTTCAGCTTTTTTATTATACACAAATTAAAATTTCAAAAACTTCCTTGGAGTGAAATTCAAAGGTATGGCACTGAAATTAAGCACAACTTTTAAAGCTAAGCAGGTTTAGCCAATGGGTAAAGGCCCTGTGAACAAGATGGCAGCCATCCCCTGAAATCAAATGGATAGCAGCAGGATTACTGGGGTTCTAGATAACATTTTGTGAACGAGGTAGAACATTTGGTTTAGAGTATGTGTAAGGATATGTGAACGTAGACATTTCTTTCAAATTTTAAATGTTTGTTGGGTTATTTTTTCTGAATTTGCTAGGTATTTTTTCTTCTTTTACATTACTCCTTAGTCAATATTCATTTCAGTGTTACATTTAATCACAAGTGCACTCAAGGACAAGGACTTCTTCAGAAAACATACAGTCTCAGCTTGTTTTTTTTTAATCATAACTTATCTATATCTGTGGTTCTTAACCCGGAGCCAGAAGATAGGGATGTTTACTTCTATACTGGTTCATAACAAGTTACCACGAACAGCTTACAGCTCTGTAAACCAGAAGTCTGCATCCAGGCTGGCTAAACTCTAAGCTCAGCGTCAAACAAAACTAAAAGCAAAATGGAGTCAAGCTGCACTCTTATCTGCAGCTTGGGATCCTCTTCCAACTCCATTAAAGCTGTTGGCAGAAGCCAACTCACTGTAGTCTTAGGACTGAGGCTTCCATTGACAGGCTGGTTATCAGCGGGAAGCTGCCGGCAGCTCCCACAGACTGCTCAGTCTACATTCAGTTGGTCTCTCAGCGGGTTCACAGCATAGATGTTTGTTTCCTTCTAGGCCAGCCAGAGTTCCTTTGCCTGACTTGCTCTTCTCTACTAGCCAGAAAAACCTCCATTTAAAGAGTTCCTGTCATGAGGTGAGATATGTCTATATAATCTCCATACTTGTAAAGTCAACTGATCTGGGACTTTAATAACGACTGCAAAATCCTTTTACAGCATTATATAGATTGTCAGATTGAATAACCCAGGAAAAGGTGCATATACCAAGAGCTGGTAATGTTGGGGCCATTGTACCCTCAATTGAAATGTATTCATTTATATAAAATATGCAATAAAATGAAAATAAAAAGAAAATCAACTACTGCCTACACTTCCCTAGCCCTAGATGATCCTCCTGAACCTGGACAGCAACTAACACAGACTGCTCTTCCCGACCTTGCCCAACTTGGGTCCCTAAGGACAATGCCACATATCAGCAAGAAGCAGCCAGAAAGAAAGAGTCCCACTTACCTAACGCCCAGTGACCCAATAATAAAATAAAAAAGGTGGAAGTGAAGGGCTCTAAAATGCCTGAACAAGGCAAACATGGCCCTGACAGGTTTGCCCCTTACCCTTTTCTGCCCCTTTCTAAAAATGCTTAGATTGCATTGCTAAAAGCTAGTCCCCAAGGTCCGTTATTTGGCCACTGAGCCATTCCTGAGACAAAAAACTAAGTTCCAACAATCAAAATTCATTATTTGACTATTAGCATGACTTCCCAACTCACCCTAGCACAGACTCCCCCACTTTTTCTCCTTAAAAACTCACTCCTGGAAAACAACAACAACAACAAAAACACTTGCTGCTGCTGCTTGCTATCTGCCTTAGCCTAATCCAGAAGCAGCCCCCTTGCACAAACACACACTTGCCCTTCCAGGACAATAAATCTCCTTTGTGCTGAGAACTTGGTGTCTAAATGTGTCCTGGGGGGCACCCCTCCCTAACATCAACTACTTGCCTTCATTTTCCTTATATTACTTCAGACCGCTGACTCATCGGCACGTTCATTTGCTAAAAGCTAGGGAAACAAGAACAAACTTGAATAATGAATTCATTTCAAAGTGTGACCTTGGACACAGGACAACTCTAAACGTCTCAGTTTTCACGCTGATAAAGTGAAGGTGACAGTGTGATCTTCCCTAACAGAAAAATTAGGTTTAAGCCCTCAATTCAGATTGATTTGGCATCAAATCCGAACACGAAATAAATGCTCCCCGTGAAATTTGATTGACTTATGTAATTCTTCTAAACCCCAGTTTCTCTAACTAAAAATGAGGACAATATTAGGATCTTCCTCATGTAGCATATGGATTAAGTAAAATAATATGCAAAAAGTATTTAGTATGGTTTCTGGCTTCTAGTAAACACTAATTTAATGATAATAATTACTGTTAAGAAAAAAAATCTCGAAGTATGAAAAGTTACTGTACTATAACATTATCATCAAGAACATAGAGGTCAGACTATTAAACAGGAACTCAACATATGCTGGAGAGTGATGAATTAGTATCTACATATATTATTGTATTTAACCTGGCTTATTTTTGCAATTGAAATTCTCATTTAACTCTGTCTTTGAACACTGTAAACATACCAGTTGTATTCGCAAGAGAAACGTGAAGAGAATTTATAAGTATTGTTATGTTTTTGAAAGTGTTCACCAAAGTTCATATGCTATGATCCCTGATAAAACACTGTTGAGGACTAGGGAATAATAATAATAATAACAATAAATGGATTATTATTACTGTGCAGTAGGTCTGTTCCTGAAAGACTAAGTTTATTATGAAAGTGAGTTGAGCCTCCTCCTCTTCCCCCTTCCCCTCTTTTTGGTTGTACGATATTGAAGTACAAAGGCTCTTGTCCAATATGAACCTCTCCTCTCCCAATGTCGGACTTAGAGCGGCTAGAACTATACAAACGAACTACTATTCTATAAATTGCCCAGATTCTCCCATCATGGCAGCACTGAGGATACTAAAATATCCATATGAACATAGTAACATAATTATAAAAGAATTAAACTTATAGAAATCTAGTTTCAGGTTAAATAAAATGAACAAATTTGTTAATGTTTGAGATTTAAAAAAAAACCTGACTGGGAAAATAATATGTTCCATGATCCTGAAAGACTACATATCAGGGAAATTTGTATAACAAATTGACTCATCCAATATGAGACTTGGACTAGTGATTTTCAAAGATTCTTCACAATTCCAAATACAAGCATATTGGAAACTAGATTTAAATATCCAAATTCTGAGATGAAATAGTCTATAGTGTCATAAAATTTTACTGATTCCTGTTAACTTGATATCTATATTCAAGATTTCTGGTTGACATTTCTATATAAATGTTTGCCAAAGTTAAGCAATAAAAGAGATGGCTAGATACTCCCCCCCTCTCTCTTTCTCTCTCTCTGTCTCTCTCTCTCTCTCTCTCACACACACACACACACACACAGAGAGAGAGAGAGAGAGAGAGAGAGAGAGAGAGAGAGAGAGAGAGAGAGAGAGATTTGTGAAAGTTACAAAGGAATTCTTCAATTTCTGAGAAGAGGCTGGGTGTGGTGGTTCACACCTTTAATCCCAGGACTGGGAAGATGAGGCAGGCAGATCTTTGTGAATTCGAGGCCAGTCTGGTCTATAGAGTGAGTTCAAAGACGGCCAGAGCTACGTAGTGAGACCTTGTCTCAAAAAATGTGACCTAAGTGATCTCCCCCTGACTGCCCCATGCCCCAGAGCTAAAAAACCCAGCACCTTGAGCTTGCTAGCCAATCAGTCAACAGATGAGCTAAATATCAAACTTATTTATTTTTTAAAGATTTATTTTATTTTTACTTATGTGGGTGCATGTGCATGCACATGTATGGGTACCCACAGAGGCCAGGAGAAGGTATTGGATCCCATGGGACTGGAGTTACAGGCAGTTGGGAGCTGCCTAACAAGGGTACTGGAAATTGAACTGAGGTCCTCTGAAAGAACACTGTGTGTCTTAACAACTGAGTTATCGCTCCAGGCTCTTCCTCCCTTCTTCCCTCCCTCTTTCCCTCATTCTCTCACTCCCTCTCCAGTCCAACATCCTTTTTCTTAAGACAAGGTTTCTCTATTTATTCAAATTGGTCTTGCTCTAACTCATTAGGTAGCCCAAGGTGGCCCCAAACTTGTATCAATCTTCCTGCTTCAGCTTCCTAAATGCTTGAATTATAGACATACACACCATATATGGATTTCAAAACTCAAGTCCAAGTGGATCAACAACCTCAACATAAATCCGTTCACATTGAACCTCATAGAAGAGAAAGTGAGACGTAGCCTTGAACACATTGGCCCAGGAGACCACTTCCTACATATAACACCAGTAGCACAGACACTGAGAGCAACAATCAAAAAATGGGACCTCCTGAAACTGAAAAGCTTCTGTAAGGCAAACGACACAGTAAATAAGACAAAATGACAGCCTAAAGAATGGGAAAAGATCTTCATCATCCCTACATCTGACAGAGGGTTGATCTCCAAAATATAAAGAACTCAAGAGCCGGGCAGTGGTGGCGCACGCCTTTAATCCCAGCACTCGGGAGGCAGAGGCAGGCGGATCTCTGTGAGTTCGAGACCAGCCTGGTCTACAGAGCTAGTTCCAGGACAGGCTCCAAAGCCACAGAGAAACCCTGTCTCGAAGAAAAAAAAAGAACTCAAGAAACTAGACATCAAAATACAAAATAATCCAATTAACAAATGGGGTACAGATTTAAACAGAGAATTCTCAACAGAAGAATCTCAAATGGCCAAAAGACATGTAAAGAATTGCTCAACATCTTAGCCATCAGGGATATGGAAACCAAATTGAGTCTGAGATACCATCTTACACCTGTCAGAATGGAAGATCAAAAATACTAAGGACAGCTTATATTGGAGAGGATGCGGAATAGAGGAACATTCTTCCACTGCCGTTGGGAGTACAAACTTGTGCAACCACTTTGGAAATCAGTATGTCAGTTTCTCAGAAAATTGGGAACCAATCTACCACAAGACCCAGTGATACCACTCTTGAGCATATACCCGAAGGATGCTCAATCATACCACAAGGACACCTGCTTATCAATGTTTATAGCAACATTATTCATAATAGCTGGAACCAGGAAACAACCTAGATGTCCCTCAGCCAAAGAACGGATAAAGAAAATGCTCTAATTAATTATTATTTTTTTTAAATTTTTTTTATGATTTATTTATCTATATTTTATGTGCATTGGTGTGAAGGTGTCAGATCCCCTGGAACTGGATTTTCAGACAGTTGTGAACTGCCATGTGGGTGCTGAGAATTGAACCTGGGTCCTCTGGAAGAGCAATCAGTGCTCTTAACCGCTGAGCCATTTCTCCAGCCCCCTCTAATTAATTATTAAGAATTAACTAATTTCCGTGTTAATCTTTGCTTCTTCCAATATACACTGTAAACCACTAGATACCTGTCGAACTGGTAAGAATTGGTAATTGTGTCAGTTAATATGTAACTTAAAAGTTCCAAAAGTGGGGCTGGAAAGATGGCTCAGTGGTTAAGAGCACTGACTGCTCTTCCAGAGGACCCGGATTCAATTCCCAGCACCCACATGGCAGCTCACAACTGTCTGAAGATCAGTTCCAGGGGATCTGACACTTCACACCAATGCACATAAAATAAAGTTAAATAAACCATAAAAAAAAAAGTTCCAAAAGTGGTGCTGGAAAAGAGAGACGGGATTATGATGGCTAACCATGATTACTGAACTGCGACACGTGGCGGCTATCTGAGGCATGGATGTGCTTATTTTGTGTATTCCTATGTAACTTCATTCAGTTTAAGTGTAGTTTTCTTTTGGCGGTGAAATTATGCATATGCAAATGCGGAATTCCCCTCATGCTCTATTTTTAATGTATTTATCATGATAGAACAAACGTAATCTAACAAATTCCCTCTTGAGATAATTCCAGTTTGTTTTCTTCCAGAGTCCTGAACAAAAGAGTGCATGGCTACATAGTATTCTATAATAAAATAACACATTTGAATTGCAGGCTGGTTCTGTTATGTCAATACATTTCTAGACTTTCTACTTCAGTTCTTGTTAGCGTAAGGACTGAAAACTCATTTTAATGTTAACATAAAGTATCACTTAAAAGGTACATCGAGGGGGCTGGAAAGATGGCTCAGAGGTTAAGAGCACTGACTGCTCTTCCAGAGGTCCTGAGTTCAATTCCCAGCAACCACATACTGGCTCACAACCATCTATAATGAGATCTGGTATCCACTTCTGGCATACAAACATGTATGGAAGGAATGTTGTATACATAATAAATAAATAAATCTTTAAAAAAAAGGTACATCGAAAGGCTGGAAAAGGATATAAAGATTCCAAAGCCAAACAGGAATGAGTGTTTTAATATTTAGTATCTCAGCTAGAATAGAACTGACCTTTACAAACAGATAATTTAGGGTTGAGGATTAGCAAATGTTATCTTGTCCCTGACAAGGTCTGAACAATATCAGAATGTGTTTTTCATGGATTCTGTATTGAATCGCCAATACTGTGATCCTCTATACAATTTTTCCTGAGTTATCACTGTAGTACAGGCTTCACGAAAGGCTACAAGGCTTACAAGGTGCTTGGATCACTGATGTTCTGAGTGACTACCCCAGGGTCCTCACAAAACTAGCTCGAGGGAGCCTGACAGTTTGGTTTATTCTTGTTAAGAGAAGAGGGAAAACACTCCACAATAAGCTGTTCCATATGGTAGTCGCGACTTCTTCTCTATATAGAGGAGGTTAGCCAAGCACAAAGACTTCCCTTAAACCTACTTTAGCCTTCGAGCAGTGTAGTTCTTACAGTCACTGGAAATGAGCCAAGTGGGGAAAAGATTTTATCATAGTTTCCATCTATGCAGAAGATTTTGTGAGCTTATGATTTTCGTGGAATGAATTCGAACAACAATTTAATTCAAGGGTACTTTCAGTTATGGGGTGACCGACAGAATACTGTTGTATAGACAAGAGTTCAACAAAATTTTCTGTAGAGATTCCGATAGTAAATAGTTCACACCTTGCAAGTCATACAATCAACATTTCAACCGCTGAACTCTTCCAGGCAAACAGTCAACACATACATAACACAAAAAGCCCTATCTATATCCCAATTAGCTGCTATTTTCAAAACCAGCATGGACCAGTTTGTTGACCCATACTTAGGAAAACAATAGTTTCTCCCTTTTCTTCTGTTTGTTTTTATTTGTTTTATAGAACCTCAGGGCTGTCCATGAAAGGGTCAGGAAAAGCCAATAAAACAGAGACCTGAACTACCTCTGCTACAAACAAAGTATTTAAAAATTATATATGGATTTTCTTGTGAATTTTTTTTTTTTGGTTTTTCCAGACAGGGTTTCTCTGTGTAACATTCCTGGCTGTCCTGGAACTTGCTCTGTAGACCAGGCTGGCTTCAAACTCACAGAGATCCACCTGCCTCCTGAGTGCTGTGCTTAAAGGCATGCACCACCACCACCCGGCTATAAAGAAAACATTTAAAACCACTGCTTTGAACTAAATATAATGCTTTAAAACTCAAAAAAACAGATATTTGGGCAAAATAAACACATCTTTAACATTTTCAAAAATGATGAATGTCAGGATATGTTTTATTGCTCACAACAATGAACTTTTCGACGAAGTTATAAAAGCATTTAAATAGACATCTATAATAACTCTAAAATCACTGGCTTATCATTCCCACTCCCCATTCTGACCTTTTCTCAATGGAGAAGTTAATGTTTAACTTACCTTGAAGACTCCAAGAGACTTGGCATGGAATATTCAAATAAAACTTCAAACTAGGACTCCGATACTAGACTGTGAGCTTGTGGGAGACAGGAACTAAGTTGCCTTCTTCACATTCAAATAGTCTTTAGCACTTTAGAGTACTGCATGACATTAAAGAGTACATGTTCACTGAATTGCTATATATTCCCACATAGCAACATAGCATTCCAATATTTTCCTTTAATATACAAACAGATGATGCTCTATAATAAACCAAAATATTTTAAGAAACATATAGGTTCAGTAGAAAGTAATTAGGAAGAAAATAAATGTATATGATTATATACTTTCATACAACATACATTTTGATAAACATAAACTATCCTTTTCCATAATCTGAAAGGAAAAAGGCTATCCTTTATGGTGGACGACAACAAGAAAAACATCATTTGGGATGAATTTTTGGCTTGTTGAGGCAGAGTCTTAGGTCGCTCAGGATGGCCTCAAACTCATTATATAGCTTAAGATGACTTTGAAATACTGATCTTGCTTCCTCCACCTCTCAAATGCTAGTATTGCTGACATTCACCAATGCACCTATTGTCATTGACTCATTTTAATTGATAAATATTTGCTCATATTTGGAGAGTACAATGTGACATGTTGATCAGTGTAAACACTTTAGAAAGATTCAATAAAGCTGCATCATCTCAACAGCTTATTTTATAGTAAGGTTCATAAGTCTATTCTTTAACACATTTAAAACACATAAAAATCTAATAGTAATTTTTGATAAAAGTTATATTTTCACAAGAACCCACAATTCCCTTTGGAAATCTATAAAGCTCTTGAAATCCAGATATTTTCATGTTAATTTAAAAGGCTGGATTTTAAGTCTCCATTTTAATTATATATATATATGTATATATATATCGAGTGATCTGCACTAAAATGATTTATGAGCAACATAAACTGGTCTCAGTAGGTTGCGTATATACACACACATATATACATATATATTATTTATTATACATATGAAAATAATAATTAAAGGAGACCCATCGTTTTGGGGGGGTACTGACAAGGGAAGGGTTAAAACGAGGAGGGGGTAAAATAATCTAACTACAGTACACAATTTTTGTTTTAAGGAACTTATTTGACAATCAAATTGTCTATCTCAATTTATTTGGCAGTAGTTATCTGAACTGAATGAGGCTATACACTATTTTTTGTTTACTCATATAAACTATCATATGTTCTGCTGCAAAATATTAACATATTTGATTATGTTGTGTTTTTCCTATATCCTTTGGGATGTTACACAATCTAGAGTTTATAGCATTTAAATTTATAGAAATTGGTGGTGGTGCATGTCTTTAATTCCAGCATTCAGAAAGCAGAGGCAGGTGGATCTCCAAGTTTGTGGCTAGCCTGGTCTACAGAGTGAGTTCCGTGACAGCCAAGGCTACACAGAGAAACTGTCTTGAAAAAATACAAAAATAAATTATAGAAATTCCCCAGAGCACACTAGACCTTGCGTGGGGTTGGATGCTTCACAATACCTTTAGAACCCTATTTCCAATCTCTCTGAGGCTCTGTCCCTGGTTCCAGTCCAAGCTTTTATGCTGCCATCTTGATTAACGGTTGGGGCAGCACAAACAACTCCCAGAGCCTATCATGACGTCAGTGGAAGAAATAAATGTGCCTCATGAAAACACTGAAAGTCAATATTATCACTTTAATGGGTAATGAATGACCCTTTGTTTTAGAAAGAACATCTCAGTCTTTTAAAAAGTATCTTTCTGTTTCGGTCTCTGGACATTGGGCAACTGAAAATCGGACCAGAATTAAGTTACTGTCTTATCCTTGCAATGACATCGTCTTTTCTCATAACCGTGTGTGTGCATATACATGCACACATATCACACACACAAATATATTATTTGACTGACACACATCTTGGGCAGTATAGAATGTCTCTCACATTGTGGGCGGCGACGTCGGATAAATGTTGAGAAGTAATTAGAGGCTTTATTCTAGTCCGGCTCCAGCAATAAACGCACCATTAATTACTCTTCGGAAATGGGACACTCACAGCTATCTCTTTCTTATGGACTTTACCCTTTCGCCATCTGGATCATATGTAGATCTCAACTAGAGATCTCATAGTAAGCGAATAAGACATTTCTGTTCCTATAAACTAGAGACGGTGAAGCTGCCAAAATCCTATCTATGGTGGGGTATTTCAAACTGCCTAGGAGGACAAAGTAAAATACAAACCCAAATGCCCACACCGTTCTCTCACGAAAAATGGAAGAGACTCATAATCATCCCTCTTTTCCGAACTGCACTTCGTAGAATTAGTGAGTAAAACGCTAAGCGACAGCCCACCTAACTCGGGCGTGCCTCAGACTTTTGGCACCAGGCTGCTCCTGCGCAGGTCCTAGACTCCACCCCTCCGAAGAGTAGCCACCTCCCTCCCTCTACTTCCGGCCTCTACCAAAGACCCCTAACGCGCTTGCGCCATTTTGACAGGCTTCTCCCGCATTAGTAATCAGAACATTGCCTCTCTGGGACCGCCCACCCCCCCCCCGCCACCTCTCCGCCCCGCCCACGCTTTACCGGCCCGACCCGAAATCTCGCGAGGGTAGGTGCGCGTCGGTATTTTGCGGGCTAGTAGCTTTCCCAGCAGCTGTAATTGCCGCTGCGGGAGAAATTGGAGCTGTTGTCGCCGGCACGCCCGCTGCCTCTCTCCCGGACTGAGAAGAGCCACAGCCTCTTCTCTAGCGCTCTTCATACACCTAGCGCCCGGGACGCCGACAACAGTCCCAGACCCACTGCAGCCACCTCAGGCATTCGCTTTACAGGTCATCTCCCTTAGCCCGGCAACTGAGGGTGGTCCCCTGTCCCTAACCGACTTCTCACTCCACGTCATCTGTGCCCTCCTCAGCGTCGCCCGGGACCCACCTCTCCACACACTAACTGACGAAGAGGAGACGCTGAGAATCACCCTTCCTCCAGGCGGAGCCGGCCCCCTCACCCGCGGGTGTGTCCTATAAATGGCGTCGGAAAGCGACACCGAAGAATTCTATGATGCCCCTGAAGATGTGCACCTGGGGGGCGGCTATCCTGTAGGGTAAGTACCCGAAGCCCGGGCCCAGAACTCGGACATCCCGGTCTCTTCTTTTCCCGTGCCTCCCTTCACTCCTCTCCCCAACCCCGCTGTGTCCGTCACCGCTGTTCCTCTTAGTCTCACTTGGACACCTCAGAACCCAAACCTGGGACTCCTTAGGGCAGGATGAGTTGGAAGAGGGACAGGGAATCCTGCTCCACCCTTTTCCCTAGTGAACAGCGCGGGGACTCCTTCGGAACCCCTTTCTTGTCTTGACCGGCCATTGAGTGGATGGCATTTGTGCCTGAGAGGCAACGATTTCTATTTGCGGTGTTCAAAGCGTACCTTTCTAACATCTGCTTTGGCCCTGGGTACCAAAAGGAGCGGTAGCGGCAGAAACTGAACTTCCCCTACTCTCTCTCTTTTTTTTTTAACCTCTAGTTTATCTATTCGTTTCCGAAGGGGCTGTAACGCTGCCCTAGTTGCCACTCACCTTTTCTTTTGCATAAAAAAAGAAGCGGGGAGTAAGCAGGTATTTACTTAAGGAAGTCTTGCAGCCGACGCGTTGGGCATCAACTGTGTTTTATTGAAATAGCACTTTACTGTGCGTGCGCCAGAGGAAACTGTAGACGAGGTCCTTCCCATCGGAGAGCGTGATGTGGTCTGAGCCGGCAGCCAGGCACAAATGTACACAGCCCAGTGCCGAGGCACAAACAAGTGCTGACTAATCTGGTCCTGGGAAGGACAACCCCGCTTTGGACCCTTTCTCTAATTTTGCAAGATGTTTTACTGGTGATTAATCCGGGTAGCTCCGAGTAGGAAGTTCACCATGGAAAGCTTTTCTGACCAGGATTTGGAACTTATTTTACTCCTCCACTGTTTAGAGTTAAAATAGTTTGACATGCTCTCCCAAACTCTTCTCTTGACATGCCTGCAAGTAGAAGCAGTGAAATAGAGTCTCAGACTATAAGATCGTGAAAATTGGTAAAAATGTGTCTGATTCTTGGAGTTGAACTCTCTTTACGCCGTGCAAGAACTTTGGATAGAAATAAGTTATCTGTACATTTTAGAAGTCCCTTTAAAAGCCTGCTATGTATTATATACAATACATACCCCAAAAGTTACAGCAAGGCAATCAGAAAGAAATGGATGTTGGTAGATTACTAATGTGTGTTTCCAGGAAGCTGTCTGTCACTTTTGTGAGAGTTTAGAATGATAATGATCTGCCATGAGATAACACTGAATCTCCTTGAAGTTCAGTATCTGATTCAAATTCATAACTGGGTCGAACAGGGCAGAAAATGCATTTAGATTTTCAAACATAATGGGTTCTTCCGAAATAAAGTCTGTGTGTGCTTTTCTCTTCAAAGTAATGAACTGTCAGTAACTGTCAGTTCAGGCTAAATGAAAGAATAATCACTTAGTAAGCATTTATGCATTTTTGTTTTTCTTTTTATGTGGGGGAATAATCAGTTTTGACTGTGTTAGCAATTTAGAGCCTTGTGGATATTGTTCTTCCTCACAGAATAAAAGAAGTTTAGTCTGGAAAGGACAGTTATTTCAGAACCTCTGTAAACTGTTAAGTTCAATACCTGACACAGAAAATGTTCAAAAGTATATTCTTCTTTTTTTGACATTAGACTGTTAGTATTATCCAGTGCTTACTTTGAGGGGAAGGATACAAACTTAGGCTGTTTCTCTTATCTGAATCCAGTGAGTCATTATGATAGAATTGATAGTCACTTCTTCCCCCTGGGATCATATGGCTTCTCAGGAACTTTATACTTCGATAGTAGGTGAAAAGTTTGTTTCTTTTTCAAGTCCTTTGGGACCCAGCTTCCTAAATTTAACTCTAGCTCACCCCCAAACTGAGCATGTTGAGAGCTTCATGGAAAATGACAGGATTTGTTTGGGTTATTACATGTCCTTTTTTTTTCTACTTTATTAGTGGGAGAATTGGAAAAAGAATAGATTTATCTGGAAAATTGGACCTGAGAACAGTTAGCAATATAGAGAGGGCAGAAAAGGGGTGGCTTTGTGGATATTTTCCTCTATCCTGTGGCAGACTTGTAAGGTACTGTGCGCAGACAGAGCTTGGCAGCTAACAGCTTTAAAAACTCAGTGAGAAATCTTGATTTCTGAAAACAGGTGGCATCACGAGCTAGTCAATCCTAAGAAATGTCTTCTGTTCCTTGACATGAACTGAAGTGGCACACCATACAAGCTCTAAGAGGCTAATTGAGTAAATTTGGCCACTTAAAGAAATGCTTCTTGATGTTTGTATGTTTGCGAACACACAGCATTTCATCAAATTGCACTAAACTGAGTTGACACTTGAGAGACATCTAATAATTTGTTAATCAGAAGAATCCAAATACACAGTCTGTTCCCTAATACTGATTTATTTTTTAAATTTCTTACCTATTTGTTAATCTATATCTTGAAAAAATTAATAAGCAGCCCAGTTTGAGTCCACTACAGTTATGTTTCAGCAGTGGCAGATCTGCTCTTACCCATTTTATAATGTGTACCCCATTTGTAATGGTTTCTGTGACTAGTACTCTCTCCATTTTTACATTTGAGATCTTAGAGAACTTAAATACATTGTTCTAGGAGAAGCAACTTGCAAGCAACAGAGCTGGCCTTTGAAACCATCTCATCCAACACTAGCCCAGTGTTTTTTCTGATGCATCATAGCTGTTCTGCACCGTGTAAAGAAGGGATCTTCCCCCAATTGATACAAGAGGAAAATGCTTTGTTACCAACCTTCTAAACTGAATTGATAAATCTATTTAAAGCCATCAGCCCCAACTTTTCAGTTCTTTTTGCTGCAAATTCCCACCTTCTCTTTCAAGAATTTACATTTTTGTTTTATTACGTAGGACTTTTCTAATGTTGTAGTATGTTATACCTAAAAATGGCAGTTGTTTTAACCCTTACAAAATGTTAGGAAAACTAAAGCCCAGAGAAAGAAAGTGGTTTACCCATGATGCCACAGTGAATTAATAACAGAACTTCATCCCAGATCAGTTTCATAATGTGACATTCTTTCTGTTCTGCTGCTTAACACAGCAGGAAAGGCAGGAGGAACTGTGGTATAGTAGAAAAGAGCCCAACACTGTGAGCCATCTTATTTCCTCAACTTTAAATTGAAATTACATTTTAAGAACTCTTTGAAATTTAAATGTCTGTCATTGTATTAAAAATCAGTACTGTGTGCTTTTACTGATAAACTTATTCTCTTGGCGAAATCTGTATATCCGTATGTATTGTGTGTATGTATATCACACACATACACGTTGTTGAGTTGCTTTTTGTTGTATTGGCGATTGAATCTAGGGTCTGATACATGCTAGATATACTCTATCACTCATTTGTATTACCAGACTATTTTGTTTTGTTTTATTTGTATTTTAATGTATATCCTGCCAGGTTGCCCAGGCAGGCCTTGAGCATTCTGTCCTGCTTCAGCTTCCTGAATAACCAGATTTACTGGCCAGTAATTCCACTAGGCCTGGCTTACATATTTTTATAATGTTTTATTTAAACAAACATTGATGGCTTTGATATGTGGTTCTAAATCCATAAATTTGAAATTATTTACTGCATAAATTATATATGAGATGGATGCATCTTACAACTGTAAATTATACCTATATATTCTAAAGGCTACAATGGAGAACATTATAAAAATAAATGTAATATTTTCAACATTATTTTTTAGTGATAGGCAAACTCCTTAGACTTCATAGGTCTCAAAGTCTTAGAAGAGGGATAGGCCGCGTGGTGGTGCACGCCTTTAATCCCAGCACTGGGGAGGCAGAGGCAGGTGGATCTCTGTGAGTTTGAGACCAGCCTGGCCAATAAGAGCTAGTTACAGGACAGGCTCCAAAACTACAGAAAAACTCTGTCTTGAAAAATAAAAAAAAGGCTAGAATCATGCATTTTAAGAATAGGAATTAATTAGACATAATTTGGCTCAGACTTCACATTTAACTGAAAGTGAAACCTAGACGTAAAGAAGGAAGTGACACATCGTAGTTCAAACTAAAATCCAGGCCTTTTGATGCTGCCACGTTTGCATGGAGAGAGTAAGAGCAGGTAGCTATGCTAAGATTTTTGGCACATACCCTATTGAGTCAGGCCACTAAGGTGATCTACTTCTATTTAACATGATTTTTTAGGCTTTCCTTTTCAAAAGACATCGTTCTAGGATTCTAATTATGGCTCACTAATTTCCTTTAAGTCAGAATGAAAACCAATGATTGAATAGCTTATCTACGAACAGTGGCAATGTAGTTTTGTTTCATTTCTAGTGGTTTTGTTAATGTTACCTGCAATTTACCATGTTTAGGTTGGAGTAGTGGTAAATTAGGAACTGAATCGTGGGAACAGAGGTTCAGGTGTCTGGAAGAATTGTTAGGAAGAGTTGAGCATAATAACCCATTCACGTCTGCAATCCCAGCACTCAGGAGGCTGAGTAGCAGGAGGATCTTGTCAAGGTTGAGACCAGCATGGTCTGCATAGTGAATGCCAGGACTTCGTATCAAGACCCTATCTAGCCGGCCTTTAATCCCAGCACGTGGGAGGCAGAGGCAGGCAGCTCTCTGTGAGTTCAAGGTCAGCCTGGTCTACAAGAGCTAGTTCCAGGACAGGAACCAAAAAGCTACGGAGAAACCCTGTCTCGAAAAATAAAAAAAAAGACCCTATCTAAAAAAATAATAATAAAAGTAAACAAAAAGGGCAAGAGAGAGGGCTGTCTGTAAGAACACTAGGCTATGCAAACAGGAAGCTCTGTGTTTGAGTACCAAGTCCCACATGGCTGCACCTGCCATAACCCTAGTATTGGGGGCCGAAGCAGGTGGATCCTAGGAGCTTGTTGGCTGGCCAGCCTAGCCGAAATTGTGACCTTAGGGTTCAGTGAGAGACCTCATGTCAAAAAAGTTAGAGAGCAGTAGAGGAAAATACCTGCTGGGCTTTGTATGTACACAAACCCATACACATGTGCTCAAATACCATACATATACACATAGAGATAAACCCAACAGAATGATTAGATCTGAAAACACCCCAAATTGGATGGCTTTCTATGTTGAAAACTCAGTTTTCTTATTTCACTTTGGCACCAGAGGCATTTCACCCTGAACTGAAAATTCACATTTGCTTTTGTTTGGTGGTGGTAGTGGTGTGTGTATGTATTGGCAGTGTTATTATATAGCCTTGTTTGGCCTCAAACCCTTGATCCTCCTGTCTCAGCATTCCCAGTCCTGGAATTGCAGGCCTGTTCCACTACACCTACTTCAGCACACATTTTTTTTTTACAAAATATTAGTGTGTTATAAGTTTAGGAAAAAATCTTGTAAATGGCTCTTTGAGCTAGGCATAATAACGTGTTTCTAATCTGAGCACTTGAGAGATAGGGGCATTGAGGATCAGGAGTTCATATTCATTTTCAGTTGTATGATGAGTTTCAGGCCAACCTTGGCTACACAAGAGCCTTTCTTAAAACAGGAACAAAAATGGCTAGCTATTCCTGAGTTGGCATTCAGTTACAGATATACTGATTACTGTTGGCTCTGTAGATTTATTGGTGCAGTTTTACCATACCTATGTAACATATTGAAGTGGGGAACATCCTTCTACATATTAATTAGTAAATTTAGCTTCTAAATTTAGTGACCTCCAACTGTCAATTGGTGACTCATGGAGGTAGGACAGTTGGTAGCAATATGGCAGTTTGCAGACTCAATTTGAATCTGTACAAATTCATGTAAGTTGAAAACTTTATTATCTTGTGATTACTTATTTCATTAAATAAGACATAGAACATGATTTCCTAAGAACGTTAAAAATAAGACATGGTGTATACTTGTAATATTAGTGCTTGAGGAAATGGAGACAGGAGAATCATGAGTTCAAGATCAGTTTAGGCCGTATACTAAGACCCTGTTTCAAAAAGCCAAAACTAAAACAAAATAATATACAAGAAGTTATAGGATAAGTTCACTGATGGTCTTTTTCCTTAATTTCCATTTTTAATCTTTTGTTGTTGTTGTTGTTTTGTTTTGAGATAAGGTCTCACTATGCAGCCATAACTGTTCTGAAACTCACTGTGCAGACCAGGCTAACTTGAACACAGAAATTCTCTTGCCTCTGCCTCCTCAGAACTGAGATTAATGTTGCATACCAGCAAGTCCAGCCCCATTGGTAGTGTTTAAAAGAATCCATGTGTGTGAAAACAAGCATGCTCTTGTGGGTTCATGTGCTTATGGAGGCTAGTGGTTAATGTCAGGTGTCTTCCTCAGTCACCCTTTACAGAGCTGCTCACTGGAGCTCTGTTATTAGGCAAGACTAGTTGTTCACAAAGCCCCAGTCAGTTATCTTGTTCCCTACTGCTAGGATTATAGTTGCATATCACCATACTTGTCTTTTTAATGATTTATTTTATGTGTATAGATATTTTTCCTACATATATGAGTATGTACTGCATGTGTGTCTGGTGTCTGTGGAGGGCAGAAAAAGGTATCAGATCCTCTGAAACTGGAATTTCCAATGGTTGTAAGCTGCCATGTCAGTGATGGGAACCAAACGCAGGTCCTCTTCAAATACACTTAACCACCAAGCCATCTCTTCAGCTTCCGTGCCTGTCTTACAAGGGTTCTGGGGATCTGAACTCGGGTCTTTGTGCTTGCATGGCAAGTACTTTATGGACTGAGTCTTTTCCTCAGCCCCTCATTGGTAATCTTACACGGCAGAAAATTTTTGATTTGGGATATGTAACTGGCACAAAAGTCAATATATTTTATTCAGTTCATTGTTGTAACTTTTTTTGGTTTTTTGAGACAAGGTTTCTCTGTAGTTTTGGAGCCTGTCCTAGGACTAACTCTTGTAGTTTAGGCTGGCCTCGAACACACAGAGATCCGCCTGCCTCTGCCTCCCAAGTGCTGGGATTAAAGGTGTGCGCCACCACCACCCAGCTTCCTTGTTATAACTTTGATAAAATCTGATAAATTTACAGCCAAGGAGGTGTTTGTTCCCTCCTCATATTCCTGCTGCAATTTTAGTAGCTACTTTGTGGGAGTATAGTGGAGGTAACATTAGAAGGACTAGTAGTTTGAGATCATGGAAATTGTGGTGCTGGAGATGGAAGAGGTGAATGTCGCCCTAAGCACCCTAAGGGATCAGATTATGAGCTACCTCCTGTGGCCTAGTAACTGAGATATGATATATAATTCTCAAGGTCATTTTTGTCATAGGGATATACATATGCAGTGCAAATTAAGTACCCCTTTCTGTTAAAGATTAATACATAGGTTAAGCATTGTTTAAAATAATAAAATTTGTGCCCATTTATGGTGCCATACTGATATTTTACTTGAATTGATAACTTGTTTCTTTATTCTATTCACAAATATCTAATTTATTTTCCATGATCTTCCTTTCACCAGTTTTCCCCCTCCTGATTTGAGATTTTTTTTCAGCTAAACAGCTAAATCCTTAATTGGTTGCTTTCTTGCTTGATCTTCAAAGTGAAATTCTGTCTATTCTCTTATTTCCAATTGAACCATCTTTATATTAGTCAGATCCCATGATTCAATATTGAAGGAAAAGCAACTAAAACATAATATGGACTTCATATCTTATAGCAACCTCAGTGTTTTCCCCCCTAGTCAGTATACAAATTTATCTCAGTTACTATAGCAACCAGTCTATCAGTTATTCTAGCTGTTTTGCCTTTTCTCAGATACTGGGACTTGCCATGTAATTAGGCTGTGCAAATGTGCTTCAGGTCTCAGCGTTTTATTACTAGCTGCAGCTGTCTAACAGTTTACAGTTTGCCATTCCATCAGGGTTAGTTGCTCCCCAGTTTGCTAAACTCTTTGTCTCCAAACATGCAAACAGTTTAAACATATAGGATTAATAACAGCAAAAAACCCATATTCCTTGTATTATTTTTTGTTTCATTGTTAGCCATTGTATTGAAGACTAAATGCTTTGCATAACTACCATCCATCCTTATCCTGTTGTAGTATCAGTGAGAGTGGATTCCAAGCCCAAAGGGGACCATTCAGAAAATACATTTGCCAGTAGGGTTTGAAATATATTAACATCACTAAATAGCTGAAGCCCCTTGAGTAAAAGCACCTTGGCTCACCAAGTAAATAATCTGGCTTTAAAAAAATGATTTTCATAGGCTATAGGAAGAATGGTTAGCCTTCAGATTAATTTATTCTAATTTGAGAAAATATTATCTTTCTTTTGCCACCTTTGAATAAGCAAAAAAGGAAACAACTTGATAATTGTATGGCTCTTTAAATTTTTCCCATTCATTTAATAAATTTTGTCTTCTGTAAATGTCACAATTTATGTAACTAAAATAGCTTTAAAATACTTGTTTACCATGCTGAAATATAAGGAACATTTAGAAAATTCAAGTTGTTTTTGTTAATGTATGGTTCTCGTACTAGTTGTTAATACTGCAAGGTGTAATAAAATTATTTGAATATGTACAGCTCTTCTGTAGGCCTGGATGAATTCTAGGTGGTTACTCTGTCCATGACTATACCAATATAGGTGTCATCTGTATACATAATGACATAATCCACTTCTTTTAAGATTAAAGGAATTTTTTGGTTTTTTTTTTTTTGAGACAGGGTTTCTCTGTAGCTTTGAAGCCTATCCTGGAGCTCACTCTGTAGACCAGGCTGGCCTCGAACTCACAGAGATCTGTCTGCCTCTGCCTCCCTGAGCAAGTGCTGGGATTAAAGGCGTGCACTACCACCACCTGGCAAAATTTTGCTTTTTAAAAACTGATATGAGCTGGGTGTGGTGGCACACGCCTTTAATCCCAGCGCTTGCTCAGGGAGGCAGAGGCAGGCAGATCTCTGTGAGTTTGAGGCCAGCCTGGTCTACAAAGTGAGTTCTAGGACAGGCAGAACTGTTACACAGGCAGAACTGAAATCCTGTCTTGAAAAACTAAAACAAACAAACAAAATCAAAACCTGATAAGTAAAAAAAAAATACATATGTCTGTGGCTTAATATGATATTTTCATATATGTATATATTTTGTAGTGTTTCTCTTCATTTATTAATTTCTTTATAGTGAAAAAACATTTCTTGCTTCTAACTAACACAGTACCTGTTTATCAGTCTTGACACATTCTTGCCTTCTTGTTTCTCTAACATCTGGTAACCATGATTCTATTCCATCTATGAGATTTTCTTACATGGATCCTACATGAATGAGCTAATGAAATACTTGTCTTTTGTATCTGGCTTATTTAACTTAACAAAATGACATCCATTTCTACCAAAGCTGTCATAAATGACACAGTTTAATAATTTGTTAGAACTGAATATTATTCTGTTGTGTATATGTACCATGTTTCTTTATCCCCTCATGAGCTAATAGACCCTTGACTATTGTGAATAGTAAACTTGGGAGTGCAGACACATTTTTTTGGTGAATTTATTTCTCTTGCTTTGGCTATATAAACAATAATAAGACTACACCACTTGATCATATAATAGTTCTGTTTTTAACTTTTAAGGAGATCACGTGCTATTTTCCAGTGATAGCTGTACTAATTTGCATTCCCATCAGTTACATGCGAGGATTCCCATCTCTCCACAACCATACTAGCATTTGTTATCATTTATCATTTTTGTAATTAGCCATTTTTATTAGAGTGAGGTGATACGTTCTTGTTCTTACTTGCATTTCCATGACAATTAGTGCTATACAGTATATTTTCATTTACCAGTTGGTCATTTGTATCTATTCTTTTGAGAATTTTCTATTTAGGTCTAATGTCCCTTCTTTATTTAATTACTTAGAATTTTATTTTGCTGTTTTTTTTTTTTTTTTTTTTTTTTTTTTTTGGTTTTTGGAGACAGGGTTTCTCTGGCTTTGGAGCCTGTCCTGGAACTAGCTCTGTAGACCAGGCTGGTCTCGAACTCACAGAGCTCCACCTGCTTCTGCCTCCCAAGTGCTGGGATTAAAGGCGTGCGCCACCACCGCCCGGCTTTTGTTGTTATTTTTATTTGAGTTCTTTTTAGATTCTAACCTTTGCTGTGCCGAAGCCTTTTAGTTTAATAAAATGCGTTTTTCTACTGTGCTTTTGGATTTCTACCTAGAATACTCACTGTTTGTGCCTCTGTACCTTAAAATATTTTTTTTATCCTGTGTTCTAGTAATGGCAGTTTCTAGTTTTATGTTTCAATCTTTATCCCGTTTTCAGTTGAGTTTTGTAATTGATAAGAGATGTGGTCTAATTTCATTGTTCTGTATTCAAATATGTGATTTCTCCAACTCTTGTTTTTTTTTTTCCAATTTGTATTCTTATCATTTTTGTCAGTGATAGTTGGGAGTACATTCTAACTTTCCAAGTTAGAAGATAGTTGTAGTACAACTTGTTAGTTTATTCTTTTGGTTGTGAGATTACTAAATACTCCTGATTTTTTTAAATCATGATTTGTGTGGTTTCTTTTAAATACTTAGATATGCAAAACTGTTCTTGAATTCTGATAATGTTGCCTAAGAAAACTTTAGCTTCACAAATAGACTTAGGCACAGAAAAATTTACTTTTTGCTAAGGAACCCCCCGATCTTTACATTTGTAAAAGAAAGGGGACTTACTTTTTGAAATCCTAGGGTTAAAGAATAATATTTTAAAAAATTTCTTGTTTTTTTTTCCCATGGCTCCCTGGCTAGCCCAGAACTCACTACATATCCCCAAAGACAATCCTGAACACCTGACCTTCCTACCTTCACCTCCTAAGTGCTGGGTACATCATTCTTAGCTTTATTTTTGAGGGTTTTTGACAGTGAATAATATTTTTCCCCATTTGTTAAGCTCTTCTAGTACAAGACTCATTGAAACCTAAATATTCTTCTAAACCACAGATTAAACTTTCAGAGAACCAATAGATGTTCTATGTTCAAATATACATTGTTCAAAGCAGGCATTTTGGTCATTAAGTAGGTTAAAGAAGAGGATTAGTTGATTCCTTCTTGAATTGCTAAGAGTAGTTGCAGATGAGCTTAGTTCCATAGTCTTCCTTTAAGTTGGTCCCTGAAAGTTTTTAATAAAATTATGGGACTGAAGCCATCACCTTTTTGTTTATCAACAGTGCTGTGAACATTCTGGGCACCCTTTTAAAAGTCTCATTTGAAAGATATGCTTATCTACCCTCGTCAAACTAAAATGGTAGTTGGTATCCACACCTCCTTTCCAACTTTCTCCTAATTAGATTAGCCAATATCATTACTGTTTTAAGATTTACTGATATATCTCCTTGTCGCTTACAACTGAAAAAGGATAGTAATGGCTGAAATGTAAAGGGTAGGGGACTTTGGGAAGAAGCAAGGGAAAACTTGGTTAAATTGGATATAATTTATACACTGGTAAATGGGATTGGTTGATGTCTCTGCTGGGAGTTAGTTATTGGGTTAGTGAAACGGGTGAGCCGAATGATTTAGATATCTGTATAAAGGTCAGTACCTTGATGAATAAGAGCAAATAGATTTGTTAATATTTTATAGTTGTTATTTGGTCTTTATCAGATTGGCTTAAGGAGTTAAATTTGCCTGAGATTAGTCATTTTCTTGTTTTTTTCCTTCATGTGAATTTTTCTGTCTCCATTATGTCCCAGTCATAGCTCTTGACTGTTGACTTTTATTTTAACCTTTGCTTTATTTATTTATTTATCTATTTATTGTTTATTTATTTAGCATGGTTGATATGTAGAAGAATGTTTAAGTGGGACTAGAATTGGGTTGTAAGCATGTTCTCTAATGTTCTACTTCTCTTCTACTTTGAATTTCCTAGCTCTGTTAAATCCCACCCTTTCAAGCCCACATCCACACACTAGTTTTCATAAGAGGAACCAGGTAAGGGAGAGGGCTGAGACGAGGACAGTGGTTTGCATTTATGGAATCTTTGTAACCTGAAGATATCTTCTTAGTAAATACTAAATGATTACAGTGGAGTCTTAGATGTTGACGGTTATCCTGCACTTATCAGTTCCTTGTTAGCAACCTTGTCTTTCCATGTGAATGTGTTCAAAATAAGAAAGAAATGATAGATAATTCTACATGTTGTTACATACAAAGAATGATAAATGGCACAGTGTGTTGGCTCTTCACTTTCAGAGGTCTTTTATGTACATAGTCACTTCTGACCATCTTGTGATTCTGTGAGATGGGACAGTTTTTGTGAAGTGAGCAGGACAAGTATTGACAGATCAGTATGCTAAAGGGTCACCAAGGGCTGGCACTTCACTATTAGGTTTCATTAGAGGGAAACTGAGTAATAGAGAATTTAAAAGTCTAAGTCCAGGCTAGCAGGATGGCTCAGCTGCCAAGGCTGACACATGAATTTGATCCCTGGGTCCCCACAGTACCAGGAGAAAACCAACTCTTGCAAGTTGTTTTCTGACCTCCAAGTGTGTACTGTGACATGTGAGCACACACATACACACACAGTGAGAAATGTAAAAAAATGAGAATTCTAGGCTTCTCTGTACTTTTTCTGAAGAATGAGCATTTTGCTGTGTTTTGCATGTGATTTGTTAGAATAACAAAGATAATCCTACCATTTGTATCTGTATAGTGTTAAAAACAAGATAAATAGCATTTTCATTTTCTTCTTATGCATTAATTAAATTATTGGCCAAGAGTCAAGTCCAAAAGTGACTTTGTTATTGAAAACTAATCCCAGACCTTGCTCACTACCTTTCAAAGAATCTATTCTTTGTTCCCAGAGGAGAGCTCACTCAGAGTCTGAGCCACTGACTTGAGTTGCCAGTGCCTCATCAAAGTCCCTCTACATAGTTTTTTCTGTAATTGTTTTATAGTTTGTTGTCAGTTGTTTAGTCAGGCACAGAACTGTGTTGTGATTTTTTTGTAACTCTGATTCATTTTTTTGGCCACAAGCCACTAACTGGAAACAGTATGTTTTTCTCCTTTTCCCTTCAGATGTGTTTTCTAATAGTCACACTGAATATATGTGGTAGTCTTTAACATTTTTCTCCTAATCAGCCCTCAGTTGGCTGTTAGCTAAATGGAAAAATACATTTCTGACTTCTAACTAGAAAAGGCACATGAACAAAAATGATTAAATAAACAAATAAGATTGAATAGTCTTCTTTATAATGAATAATAAAGGACCTATGGAATATTTTATGTAAGTAAGTGTGGGTAGTTTAAGCATTTTCTAGAATATTGACTGTTGATTATATTTTATAAAAGAATATAGGCATAGAAATTTAAACATATAGAACAGAAATTGAATTCATAAAAATATAATTGAATTCTTACTGAAATATAGTTTTTATTTGTCATATGAGAGAGAACATACATAATGAAAAGCTATCAGCTACACCATGATCTTAATTCACTGGTTAATTTACAACTTCCTTTCCTTGTCAAGCCCTTTATTGGCATATAACAGATTTTATAACAGATTTTCTTTAATTAAATAAACCAAAGGACTAGGTTTGATGATGCCTGTCCTATAATTTGAACTATTTAGAGAGCAGGGGAATTGCAAGTTCGAGGCCTGTTAAAACTAGAGAGAGATCAAAGCCACTCTAGAAAGCTTTGTGATACCTGGTTTTAAACATAAAAAGCAAGAAGTAGGTATTTGCCCAGCATGTGAAAGACTCTAGGTTAAACCCTCAGTAACAATAGGGGAAAAAAAAGATTTGGATTGAATTTTGTTTCTCTTCTCATCTTTGGTAATGACTAATGGACTCAGGAAGAACCAACAGTCTGGAAAATAAGATCGCTATCAATAGTTTTTTAAACATATATTTATTCTGTGGGAGGGGGTGTCAGTGTGGGCATGCCCCATGGCGCAGGTGCACAGGTCAGAGGACAGCTTCTGGAAGCCAGTTCTCTCCTCAGTCTCAGGTCATCCAGCTTGGCAGCAAGAACCTTTCCCCAATGAGCCATCTCACGGATCCCTAGAATAGTTTTTAAAAATAGGAGCTTGTGACAGGTGCGGTGCTTTAGAGTCCTACTTTTTACTTAGAAGTTACTGGGACTTAGCAAGGCTAGAACCCCACTGAATGCTTTGTATGGTATAAAATCATATTAACATATTAACTTAATAAAGCATCTGAAATATTGCTTGTTTGCTTACTTCTTAAAAAGAACCTGGTGTGCTTATATTAGGTCTTGATTTCTCTAGGCAGGTGTACACTCAATCACTCTCTATCTCAGATATATTAGAAATTACTTTAAACCATTAGTAGATCTCATTTTTATTCTAACCTACTTTGAAAATCTGACATTGTGATAGTACCACATTACCCTAATGTTTGTTGAGTGGTTGCAAATTTATACAAGAATATAGTTTGTTTTCTGTTGTCAATAAATATATTAATACGTTTTTCTTTTAGAGGTATGGCATAGAACTGTACTATATAAATATTTGTTGGATTTTCAGGCTGTTTTACACAAAATATAGCTTTTTAAAGATCTACTTTAAGCTTATAGTTTACCTTATAATGAACAGATGTAGTTTTCACAGTTCCCTTTGATTTCATTAAAATCACCACAAAACCACCTTTCAAAAACATTTAGACATTGTGTCAAATTGCCTCACCATCTCTTTCCATTAATATCATTGATAAAATTCTATTAGTTATTTTTATATGTGCCCTGGCTCAAGGAATATATAGTATTTAAAACTTTAAATAAACAGAGAGATTGTATAATTAAATTATACTATCAAAATAAAATAAAAAGTTTAAATTGCCAAATAATAGTAAAACTAGTAAATTAAACCTTTAGGATTCAGTTAATACTTATTATTTGATTATTTTAGCTATATTATCAGATTTTTGTTATTTTGTATTCAGGGAAATCTCAGTAATAATTATTTCCTACTTCTGAGTTAAGCCATGACATTTCTGGGCCCAAGGAGATGGCTTACTGGGTAACTGAGTTTGAATCCCCAGCAGCCACATAAAAAGCCAGACATGGCTATGCATGCCTATAATTCCAGCATTGAAGGACAGAGAGATGGGTGGGTGTAGAGAAATTACTGGTCACCTAGCCTAGTTGAAATAGTAAGCTTCTGGTTCAGTGAGAGTTCCTGTCTAAAGACAATAAGGAGGAAAGTGATAAAGGAAGACACCGGATGTTCTGCTCTGGCCTCTGCCCACTCAAATCCACGTACTACTGCAATACATATCATTCCACACACATGCTTTTCTTTAGGAAAGTAAGAGTGGATTATGATTGTATAGCACCTATTTTAGCCTGTCATCCCTAGATTTTATAGGTTTTGTTGATGTCCCTTTTAATACTAGCAAAGTTAAAATAAGACTCTGAGACCATATGGGTATGGTCATGGTTCGCATTTCATTTTTTCTTAGATGCCATTTCTTTAGTTTTTGTATTATTACTAAGTTGGAGGTGTTTTTTGAATTCCCAATTTCTATGAAAGACTTTCTCATTAGCATAGAATCAAGTAACATGTTCTACAAGAATATAACTAAGAATGATTATTGTTTATTTCAATGCCAATATACAATATTATAAATGAAAAATTTAAAACTTCACTTAGACAAAGCGGAAAGCAAGAAAGTATCTTGTTCTATAAATTTGAATGTTTTTAAATTGTTTTTTTCCTTTTGTCAAGATATTTTATTATAGAAAGAGAAAAATTAAAAATTAACTGAGATGATTTTTTTGTATATTACAAAAAATTACTTTATTTTTTATTAAAAATTTTCCACATCCTCCCATTTCCCTCCCCCCACTAATTTTTTTTTATTTCTGAGATTATATCAGTATAATTTCCCCCTCTCCTTTTCTCCCTTCAAGCTCTCCCATATACCCCTTCTTCCTGTATTTTAAATTAATATATTTTTTTATTAGTTGTCACCTGCCTCTCTCTCCCTCTTTCTCTCTCTCTCTCTTTCTCTCTTCTGAGTATGATGTGCTCAGTCTGTATAATGTTACTGTATGTATGTTTTCAAGATAGTTTTTTTTTCTATTCAGCTTAGGATTGGCTGTTTTATTTGTGCTTATTTATCTACTTAGTTCTAACTTCTTCCTCTTTTGTCCTGCCTGGCCTCTTAGGCAAAAAATAAATCATCATATTCGTTTTCAGAGCACCAGAAGCTTTCCAAGTTCCTGTTTAGACTTAACATTTTAGTGTTGCTCTTTGTTTGCTATCAGATTTTACTGTTTCAGCTTTCTGGCTTTAGAAATCAGAACCCTTAAGCTAGCTTCTTACTTTAGAGCCTGACAAAGGCCTTATCTCTTCTCACGTCCTGTTCACCTCAGGATCTTTAGGATCCCAGCACTTTCTTTGTAGAAGTAAGTTGACTTTTGCTCTGCTTGTTTCAGTTGCTTGTTATGCTGCTTTACCTAGTCTTACTTTTACATTTTCCGTTTGGCAAAAGCAGAAGAGAATAAAGGGCAAAATGCAGCTACAAGGTGGTTCCTGTTGAACAGCCCTTTGTCGTCACCTTCCTATAAGAAATGTTGCCCGAGCAACCAGCTTTATTCCAGCTGACTCACACTAGACACTTTCCTTCTGTGTCATTGCCCCCTTTACCTCTTCAGGACTCTGACAGGATTTTGCAACCTGACTAGGTACTTAAGAACCAGCCATCCATTTTCCCCCTCAAGACTGAAATAGATTTCTTTGAACAAAAAGAAATGCCTTGTTAGATTTTTCAGTGTGTAGTCCTATTGGGTTTTTGATTTTTCTGGGTTGGTGTTGCTTTTCTTTTCATTTGATTTTTGTTTGTTGTTGTTGGTAGTGGTGGTGGTAATGATGGTGGTGGTATTCATTGGTTGGTTGGTTTGCAATGCTGAGATTTGAGTCCAGGACTTTCCCTGGGCTGGGTGGGTCCTCTACCACTAAGCCGTATTCCCGGTTTTCGGCTAGTTGTTTTAATATATTTTCATAAGTATAATGGGGAATTTAGAATTGGCAATGTTAAGGATGAGATTGCTCTTGGGTTTTGTTTTTGTACTGTAGGAGGGTAGGAGGTAGCCTTTGAGTTTCTTGTTTTTTAATTGAATATGAAGCAGGTGGCAAATGTAGGATTAGTCTCTTTACTGATTCCTCCCCGTTTGCCAAAGACTTAGAGATTGTTTGTTTTCAGATAACCTTCAGGTAAGGGGAAGAGAAATAACAGCCCCGCAAAGCAGAATGTCTGCAGCTAAGGGGGTGGGAAACTAAGAAGATGGCAGAACATATGTTCTGGCTCTTTTAAACTATAAATACTTAATGTTCATTATAAAAAGTAGTTTTTAAGCTCTTGCCCATGATTTTAAGTCCTGATAAGGCATGAACAATAAAGATCTGATCTTAAAATGGGAAAAGATGACCCAACAATAATTGCCTATAAGCAGAGGTATGTAACTACACAGGCCACATGCAGCCCAGTCAGTACAGCTATGAATGCAGCGCAACAGAAAATTGTAAACCTACTTAGGACAGCATGTGATTGTTTTTGTGATGATTTTTTTGTTACTTGATTGCGTGGGTTTTGAGCTTGAACTTTGTACATGATAGCACTGTTTCACAGTGTCATACAAAATAAACTTATGTATGCTCTCACAGTCGGAAACCCTGCTGTGGCCAAAGACCGTTTTGCTTCCACTGTGGCTTAGAGAAGCCAAAAATTTGGAGACTTCTTGACTCTCTAAAGAAACCTCTCACTGAAGCTCTGGGGAAAAAAAGAGTTAAATTGCTATTATGATCTTGTCAACAGCTGCTTTCAAAATGAGGGTTTCTCGGTGTACTGAGAAAAGCAGCTTTTTGGGTTAATATACCTATATGAGTTAATACACACTTGTATTGATTGCTATTCAAATCAAGGAGCTAAGTACTTCAAGTTATAGGAGGATTATTAGTTGAAAGCATCAAGAAACAAAATCTGTTTTGTATTGCAGATGGCTCACCAGTTTATGATTGATATAGAATAATGTGTCTGAAATGTTACCCATACACTTTTTATAAAGCAAGAATAGTGCCCCCAAAATGACTTTTCGTATGTTATAACTGTTTTTTTTTTTTCTCTTTCCGGGATAGGCCTTTTCTGTGTAGCTTTGGAGCCTGTCCTGGAACTTGCTCTGTAGATCAGACTGGCCTCGAACTTATACAGATCTACCTGCCTCTGCCTCCCAAGTGCTGGGATTGAAGGCATGCACCACCACCACCAGGCCTGATTTTTTTTTTTCAATTAGCAATAATTGCGCCTCGGATAAACCTCATTGGCTACGATACTGCCACTGCGCAAAGCTCTGATTTTTTTTTTTAATGACAACATAATAATAATTGATACTTACCTAGAAAATTGACTATTGATATTTATTTGACCTACCCCATTTACCTTATTTTGAATGCATTGAATTGATCCCATTTTGAATATGTTGAATTAAGTCAGTTTCATATACATATCTGAGTAATAGTGGCTATAAGTCAATTTACCTATCTAGACATTGTGTCAATTTGTTAGAGAAGCTATCTTGAAGGCTGAAAAGATGACTCAGAGGTTAAGAGCACTGACTGCTCTTCCAGAAGACCCAGGTTCGATTCCCTCATGGCAGCTCAAAACTGTTTGTGACTCCAAGATCTGACACCCTCACACAGACATGAATGCAGACAGGACACCAATACACATAAAATAAAAACAAATAATTTATTTAAAAATAGTATTTTTTTTTAGAAAGAAGCCATCTTGAGTGTTTTTAGGAGTAGGAACAATCTAAGCAAGCATAATGCAGCTGTTTATTTTTCTCCCTACTCTTCATTAAGCAGTTTTCTAACTGTACATAATGCCATATAGATAGTACATAGTATTTACATTTGGGCATATATATTGAATAGACTCTGATAGAACTTTGAGTACACACGTGTACAGCATCTTTCATTGAATGAATACTACTAAATACTAAATACTTAGATGAATATTTATAATTGACATTGACCATTCAATTCCTTCTTTGTCCTTTCATCATATACTGTCATAATTACTACATAATTAACATGATGAGAATGTAGAATTGCTAAATAAGGTATATATTCTCGCTTAAATTCTAATTTCAGATAAATACATTAAAGTTTATTCATTGTTTATTGTTGTAAGTTAGCTGCATGTTCATTTTGTATATATTTTTTAAGTTTCTAAATATAATAACCCTAGTTGAAGAAGAAACATCTCTGGATATAGGCACGGTTGTGAGGAGTGGCATTTAGTCTGAAAAAACTACTAAGGTTTTTAGTGTAGTGCTGGATTTTGTTGTTAGTTTGTTGTTTTGTTTTGTTTTTTAGTATCCATCACTTTTTTTCCTTGGGAAGTACATTATTAGAAACAAAGCTCAAAAATAGTAAAACTTCATATATTGTTAGGGATACACATGTGTGGATGTTTGATGAAACTTTGGGGGGGGCGTGTTTCAAGACAGGGTTTCTCTGTGTAACCCTGGCTGTCCTAGAACTTGCTCTGCCAGGTTGGCCTTGAACTCAAAGAGATTCTCTTGCTTCTGCCTTTCAAGTGTTGATATTAAAGGCTTGTGCCACCATGCCTAACATGAAACTTTTTTAAAAACTAAAAATCAGGGAATTTTACCCAGTTTGACCTGTATTGGGTAGGTAGATAACTAGAGCATACAATAATTATCCTGGCAGGACTGCTACTCAAGTGTCCAGGTAAAATGCAGAGTTACGGGAGTTTATTCTATGTGTTACACTTGAAAATTAGATGCATATGTTAAATATCCCTTGTTTAAAATTCATGGGAACAAAAGTATTTTAGATTTAGGAATTTTTAGCAATTATTTTCATTTTAGGAGATATTTTCCTATGTATAATAGGATTATCTTTGGAATGGGAACTGACTCTGTAAACACAAGATTCGTTTATGTGTCATATATGACCTATGCACAAAACTTGAAGGTAATTTTATAGGGTTTTTATGTGCCTGCACTTTCTACCCTTCACATGAAATTAGACACAGAATTTTCCATTTGTGGCATCATTGTTGACACTCAAAATGTTTGAGTTTTGAAACATTTTTGGATTTTCAGATTCCAGTGCTCAAGCTGCATATTCTAATATAGTTTTGTACATACCAAATAAAGAACAATAGCTTAAAAGTTTAAACATGGACTTCAATGAAAAAGTTAGTATATATATAAGGGCTAACTTTGCATGTACTTTACAAACTAAATCCAAAAAGAAAAGTCAGCCTCCAACTGATTTCCCAGAGATCCTATCGGGTAATGAATAAATTTTAGCATGATTATTTAACTATTATAGTATGTCTAAATTAAACGCCTCCATTTATAAAGCTTTATTATTTGTTTTCATTATTCTATCAAATTCCATCAAAGCTTCAGTTTATGTTTTCACTTGGGGAAATTAATGGTTCCAATGTGTTATATCAAATTAAAGGAGGCCTCTAGAGCATGTGGAAAGATATGGTTACTTCAAGTAACCAAGGTAAAAGTGTTAGGATTCCTAGAACAAAAATCACACAGACCTCTTCTGTATTTTATTAATATTTAAAAATTAGATTTCAAACTATTCCCCTATAAGAACTACAACCATGTGATGCATAATGATATTTTTGGTTAAAAACAGTCTGCACATAGTACAGTGATCCTGTAAGATATCATCCCTGATGACATCATTGCCTTTTTAGTTTTAAGTGATGTTCACTTAACAAAACTGCATAGTACACATTTCTTAGAGTGTGTCTTAGTTGTTAATTGAGTCATACCTGTGTTTGGACAGTCTATAATAACTATCAAGAAGGACTGAAGTTACAGCTTAGTGGTAGATTGTTTGTTTAGCAAGTGCAAGGCTCTGGCTTCAACCTCCAACACCACAATATATACCCATGGACACTCATACACATACAAGCAAATATCAACCAGTTTCATGCATACGGCTGAAGCATTTTGTTTACATTTAGTGTTTTAAAGCACTTGTTTTCTTTACCCTTCTGCAAGTTCCCAGTATAGAGAGAGCTAAAAGGCTATTCCAGTGAGCCTTTTAAACATCCTTCATCTTTTTACATACACTTTGAGTGCACCTCTTCTGTCCTCTTGATATCATATGTGCTTTGGTTACAGTTATATATTAAAATTGTTTCTTCCTAGGTTTGACTCACCTATTATGACTTCTCTGTGGGCAAAGGCTGAGTCTTTCTTATCTTTGTTTTCTACTTGTTGCCTAGCAATGACTGACCTGTGGTAGACAACCAATAATGGTTTGTTGATTAAATGAAGGAACCAGGAACCCAGCTTATCTAACTCCCTAATTTGCAAAGTGTGAAAACTGAGGTCTAGAGGGATTGCGACTTTAAGAAGTAGGCTGTCCCGACTTTCTGAGATGTCCTTGTCAAGCGTATCACTAAATTTCTGTTTGAATACTTTATCACAGAAGAGGTTCTAAACTCTAGTTGTTAATTACGCGTATTAAACTGAGAATAAAAAAAATTCCCTCAAGGGATTTCTGCTCTTAGTCCTTGTTCTGATGTACAGTGCTTCAAACATTTGAAGGCAGATTTTTGTTTGTTTCTTTATTTGTTTATCGCTTTTTTTGTCTTCTCTGGGTTGATCATCCTTATTTCTTTTTATCTTTTCACATGGGTTTCAGAACATTCACCAGACTGGTTTCTCCTCTTTTACTTCATCCGTATTCTTTTCTAAATGTTATTTCTCAGATAGTACATAATGGTTTTCAGTGTGCTCTTATCTATGAGACTGTGCATACAAATTGTCCCCTCCTCTTCCTGTGTTCTAAGTCAGTCTAGGATGGCAGCCATGTCACAGCTTTACCCGGTGTAAGGTTTCACGTGGCATCTTATTAAACCATGAATCCCTTATCATGCACTTTGTATTTATTCCTCCTACATTTCATTCTGCTAAGATTTGATCTATTTTTCTAGTCCATTTGAATATTTTTGAATCCTTCTAGCCAGTATATTATCTGTCTTCCCCAATTGTGTCTCATCTGGAAATGTATAATACATTTTCAATGTATTTATCTAAAATATTAAGAATTTGAAGTAGATAAGAAATGAATGTTTGTGGTGGTTTGGATGAGAGATGTTCCCCATAGTTTCAGGCATTTAAATATTTGGTCCCCAGTGGGTAATGTTTAGGGAGGTTTAGGTGGTACAGCCTTGATGGAGGAAGTACATCACTGGGGACAGGCTTTGAAATCAAAAGCCTTGAATGCAGTTACTCTGTTTGCTTCATGCTTGAGATTTAAGGTGTGAACTGCTGGCTTCTTGGTCCTGCTGATGCCTGTTGCTTGTTGCCATGCTTTCCTGCCATGATGGCTCTTAGCCTTCTGGAACTGTAAACCCAGATTTGTAGTGTGAATTCTAATTGGTCTTAATAATAAAAACCCAGAGTCAGATTAGGGGGTGAAAGCTGAAAGATCAGAGAAGCAGGGCAGCCAGCCACTAGAGTACCTACCTCTATGAAATCCTCAGACTGAAAAGGGTCAATCTCCTCTCTACCAATCCCCAGACTTTATGGGCTGAGCTCTGGTCTCCTCTCGCCTTGTATTCCTCTCTCCACCCAGTCATATCCCTTCCTATCTCCACCTTCCTAGTGCTGGGATTAAAGGTGTGAGCCATAACTACTTGGCTCTGTTTCTCTTTTAGACTAGATCGGTGCCATTTAGCTCAGGGTGGCCTTGAACACACAGAGATGCCTCTGCCTCTGTCTCCCCAGTGCTGGGTGGCCACTATCTGGCCTCTATGGCTAACTGGTGGCTTAGCTCTGCACTCTTATCTTCAGACAAACCTTATTTGTTAGCTCAGAAAGAAACAAAATATCATCACACAGATTTGTCCCTTCTATAAGTTGCCTTAGTTGTGCTTCTTTTATCAACACAAACCAAACTAGAACAGTGCTTTAATCTAGATTTTTGTGTACAATATTCTTTGATATTCAAGGCCAATAACTCTATCTAAAAGGAAAACCAGGAATTTCTTGCATGGTTGGTTTCAGTGAATGCTTGCTGACTCTTAATTAGTACACCTTTTCCTTGCCCAGGGCTCTTCAACAGTTTAATGGTGTGTGTCAAAAACTTGTTTGGGATTGATATGTACTGAATATGTCTATAATTTGTGGTATCCACCTACTTTTAATTGTTGACTTATTACAGTGTTTTATTTATGGTGTCTTCCATTTGCTTTGGTTTTTCTGAAGTTTTACCTAGAGAACGAGCTGTGTAAATTCTCATATAGACCAAGAGATAATGTGTATGGTGCAGTAAAGCTGAACTTTAGAACATCTTGAGACTTATTCTTGAGTGTTGTAGGTCCCAGTTTCCTCATTGAATGTTTTTCTTCCTTTTTTTTTCTGAGACAGGGTTTCTCTGTAGCTTTGGAGCCTGTCCTGGAATTAGCTCTTGTAGACCAGGCTGGTCTCGAACTCACAGAGATCCACCAGCTTCTGCCTCTGAAGTGCTGGGATTAAAGGTGTGTACCACCACCACTGCCTGGCGAATGTTTTTCTTTAAGGTATTTCTCATAATGTGCTTTTGATCTCCATGAAAGACAGATTGAGTGAATCTGAAGAATTCAGGTCTTCTTCCAGGGATGTCTGTGGACCTCACAAAGCAGACTCCTGAAACACCCAGAAAGCCTGTCTTTATCTGTCTGCATAAGAACAATTAAGGAGAATAAAGCTGATTGGCATAATTTAATCCTAAAGTGGAAAAGCCTCAGTGATTCAGGTTTTAATACTATGAGTAACATTGCCAACCTGAAAATCAGCTTGTTCAGTAAAGACAACATTGGATTAGAGAACAGCAGCCTAATTTCCAACAAAAAGGAAGAAAAGACATCCAGAACATGCTAAGGGATTCAAGATGCAATGTGAGGAACTCTAGGCTACCTTGAATGGTTTGATAAAAAGACAAATGAAAATAGAAAAGTTGTCTACTAAGAGAATTTGTGAACAATAAAGTTATCGTAGTGGAAAGGATACTAAAGGAACCCCACTGTTTCACACGTGACCAATAATCTATTTTATGAAATCTCCTGCCAGCTCTCTGGCATGTTCAGAAAGGAAATCCTCCTCAGCACACCCTTAGTGTGGAGCTGGCCCCTCACCAGACTGTGACTTCATCCTCAGATGTAGCTACACCTACCAGGGAAGGGACTGCAAGCTACAGCTAGAGAGCATGTTGTTGGAAACCAGACCAGCCCTGTGACTCCCCAGGTACAACCTAGGCTAGTTGGACAGTCCCGTAGATGGGACCTGGCATTGTGCACCTGAGCCAGGCACCTTTCTGGAATGGCCATCAGCCCTCTTATGATCCTGGATCACTGTATTAGTCCTTGCAGCCTCTCCAGATTCCCTTTGTGCCTCACACCCACCTGTCGTGAACGTTAGTGAAATAAATGAGTTCCCTAGGGAGACGATAATTCTTATGTTATTATCATGATGATGCAATCCACAAAATTCAAACCGTGTGAATTTCTACAAGATTAACAACAGTTTCTTCAGCACATGAATCACAAGAAATAAACATTAGAAGGAGGTTTAAAGAGCCATCTCAACTGATGATGACTCAGTGGGTAAAAGACAATGCCATCAACCTAAGTTCAGTCCCCAGGTGGAAGGAGAGAAGCACCTCCTACAAACTGTCCTCTGGCCTCCACACAGACACGATGGTGAGCAAACACACAGCACTGCTCCACTAAATACATTACTAAAAAAGACTGAGGAAATCGAAGAAATCTGCATGTCAGCTATAAATAATTAAGAATTGTTAAGCTCTATAATATTGTGGTTATGTTTTAAAGAGAAGTCTTTATCTTTTTAAGATGCATATTAAAATGCTTAATGGATAGAAAGGAAATAGTTTCTGTCATTTGCTTCAAAATATCAAACAGAATGGAGAGAGGGGTTTTGATCTATTATTGTTGAACATGGTCAGCAAATATGGTATAGCTTTATCATATTACTCTCCAAGTTTTGTCTATATTCTAAATATTCGTAATGGAAACTTAGAAATTTTCCCCAATATTTTTATTGCCATATAGATAGTTATTTGCTTATTCAGGTCCAAAACTCACTCTATTGTAGCTTACATATTCTTCCATCGTATAGCTAAAATTAGAGCCCTTTTACTTGTAGATTGATATATTGATTGTTTAGTTTCTAGGACCCCCATCTCTGACTTTGCCTAAGAAGTTGCTTCTAGATAAATCAAAGATTTAATAAACGGTTGAAGTTTCAACTAGCAGACTACCTACCCATATGAAACCATAATGGGTCATATGGATTATTAAAGTAATTTGTGAGACTAGGTGGTTTGTTGGAAACTATTCACAATATCCCTAGTTCTAACTAGGCTCGGTTGGTTTGTGATGGGAATTGAACCCAGGACTGTAGTAATAGGGGCGGCGGCAGGGCTGCGTCCCCAAAACCCCAGCCGCCTGCTCCGGCTAGCTTATGCCCCGAAATAATTACACAGACACTGTATTCATTTAAACACTGCTTTGGCCCATTCCTATCTAGCCTCTTCTAGGCTAATTCTCACATATTAATTTAGCCCATTTCTAGTCATCTGTGTAGCGCCCCTAGGTGCGCTTACCGGGAAGATTCTAGCCTAAGTCCATCCTGGGTCGGAGCTTCATAGCGTGCGTCTTCCCTGGAGCAGGTAGCATGGCGTCTCTCTTGTGTCTGCTCCGGAGAGGAGAGCTGCGGAGTCTGCCCTCACTTCCTCTTCCTCCCAGCGTTCTGTTCTGTTTACTCCACCCACCTAAGGGTGGGCCTATCCAATGGGCCTAGCAGTTTCTTTATTGCTTAGCCAATGAAATCAACAGATTGATATATGACACTCCCACATCACAGGACCTCACACATGAGGTATGGCACTCTACCATTAACTTAATAACCCAAGCCTTTTGGCCTTAGCATAAGTTCTAGGAAGGACAGTGTCTGTTTCTACTTTATACTCAGTGCTTAGCAAGCTGTTTGATAAACAATAGTGTTAAATGAATTAATTTAAACTTTTTTGTGTTATTTTTCAAAAATAAGGTAATTGCAGGCATGTTCAGCCTATAGCTATGGACTGCTTGTATCACATGATAGCCACGAATATGAATCAACACAACACATATGTAGATGACATTATATCACAATGATAAAAGATTGAACACTTCTGGAAATGAAGTCTTTGAATTTTCTTCTAAAAACCCTTTTGTGCATGATGTGTTTATGTGAGTGCAGGGATGCCGTGGTAAACATGTGGAGGTAGAAGACATATTGTAAATTTGGTTCAGTCCGTCCATCTTTACATGGCTTCTAGGGATTGAACGCACGACTTTAGGCTTGTAATGTGACTGTCTTTACCACATGAGCAGTCTCACCAACCTCAGAAATGATTCTTATGAGACCTCAAACACTAAAAAAAAAATATTTTTTTTTGCCTTGAGACTAATTTTTAAAATCTGAGATTTTGGGAAATATTGTTATAATTCCTTTTATACTCAGTAGCATCATAGGTGGTATGCTAATTCTTAAAAATTTTTATTAGTTGTTTGAGAGTTTTGTACATGATTTGATCATATTTATCCCCTAACTCTTCTCAGATCTACTTCTCTCCTTTCTTACCCACTCAACTTTTTGTCTGCTTTTTTCAAAGCCATCAAGATCAATTTCTGATGCTCAAATACTCTTAGATGTGTAGTATTTTACTCGAGTGTGCTTGACTTACAAGGGCTGTGCTCTTAGAGAAAATGGCTTCTCTCTTGTAGCAGCAGCTAACAGTTGCTAACAGCTTGATGACTAGGGGTGGGAGTTGGGGCCAAATTTCCTTCTCCATGCCGGAATTTGGAATGGCTTAAGCTTATACAGAGCTTATTGTATATGTTACCACAGTCACTGTGAGTTTATGTATGCAGCTGCCCCACTGTGTTCATAAGACATGTTTCATGTAGTCATTTACTACCTCTGACACTTACACTCTTCCTGACCCTTTTTGTATAGTGATCCCTGAGCCTTGGTAGGAGGGGTGCAATATATATTCCACTTTTGGCTCATCATTCTGAAGCTTATATTCTCGGCACCTTGATTAGTTGTGGTCTTTGTGTTAATCACCATCTACTGCAAATAGAAGCTTCTCAGAGGATTGAGAGATGTGTTGATATGTGAGTATAATGATAAGTCATTAAGAATCGGTATGGTACTATGTCAGTTTAGCAGAATTATAGTAGTAGGGTTTCCTCTGAGGACTATGACCTGTCTAGATAGGTTCTGGTCTGAGAAAGGGTGCCAAATATGGGCTTTACCTTGTGGAACAGTACTCAGAAATCTAATCATAAAGTATCTGGTTACTCCCATGTTATTCTTGCTGCTATGAACCAGTGGGCATGTGTTGCCAGGTCACTCATATATTGTAGTTCACAGGGTTTGCAGAGGAGGAAGATTGGTAATTACTTTTCTCTTCTGGAAGCATGCACAGTATTGTAAAAGCTAGCTAAAAGAGGTGAAGCTTCTAGGTCAGTACCAGCTTTCTTTCTCCATGTTCTTTAACTCAAGTATGTGGTGTCATCAGCAATACAAGTTCTGGAGGGTAACCAAGAGCAAGGGCCATAGCCTGTAATGTTTGTGGGGGAGGTCTGTGGGACCTTTTTAGCCAACAGTTCCAAAAAAATCAACCCACTCATGGCACTGGACATTTTTTGTTAGTCTTTATGTCCAGTATGAACATTGTTGCCCTGTTATAGTGTGCTGTGGGACTGATCTTGTACTCTGTCACTTGTATTGGTCACTTGTATTGGTTTAATAAAATGCTCATTGGCTAGTAGCCAGGCAGGAAGATAGGTGGGGCAGCCAGAACAAGAAGAATTCTGGGAAGAGGAAAAGCTCAGTCTGTAGTCATCACCCAGATGCAGAGGAAGCAAGAAGAGAATGCCTCACTGATAAAAGGTACCAAGCCACGTGAATAACACAGATAAGAATTATGGGTTAAGATGTAAGAGTTAGTTATAAGAAGTCTGAGCTAATAGGCCAATCAGTTTATAATTAATGTAGGCATTGTGTGTTTCTTTGGGACTGAATGGCTGTGGGACCAGGTGGGGCAGAAACCTTTGTCAACAATAGTGTTGCCCCATTCTAACTCTTTGTATGTTGTGTATATGTGTGTATTAGGAAGCCTCTGTAGTAGGAATTTTCCAAGACTTTTTAAAAGTATTTTGTGTTATTTTTCTTTCACACATTCCCTCCCCTTTCCTGTCCTCTTCTCTCCCACCACAATTTAACCTTTTCTATTCCGTTATCACATTTTAACTCTTTATACCAGTGCATTCTATCCCCCCTCATATGAAACCCCCTCCCCATGATTCCTTAGTAATTTCTTAACCTCTATGATCATTCCAATTGAAACACACATATCTGAAGGTTCAAATCTAGCATTCACAAATGAGAGAAACATATCTGAAGGTTCAAATCTAGCATCCACAAATGAGAGAAACCATATGAGATTTATCTTTCTGGATCTGGGTTACCTCTCTCAGAATGATTGTTTCTAGTTCCAGTCATTTACCTGTGAATATCATAATTTCATCATTCTTTATAGCTTAATACTATTTCCCTGTGTAAATATATCATATTTTCATCATCCACCATCAGCTTATGGACATCTAGGCTGTTTCTGTTTCCCGGATATTGTGAGTAGAGCAGCAGTGAATGTGAATGATCTGCTCTCTCTAGAGTAGGCTATGGAGTCCTTTGGGTAGATACCCAGGAGTAGTATAGTTGGATCATGTGGTAGGTCTATTTTTAGTCTTTGAGGAACTAACACACTGATCTTTATAGTTGCTGCTCCAGTTTGTATTTCTACCAACAATGAATAAGTGTTTCCCCATTCCACACTATGACAGCAAAACAAATGACAGTTGTTATATCTAAATCTCTGAAACAGTAACCTGGTTCTCTTATAGTCTTTGAGGGTGTGCTGGAAATCTAATGTAGTCTTTGTATACACTAGGCACATATAATATTTGGGGAATAATGTATTCTTATTAAAGGAAGTAAATACTGTTCTCAACACAAAAAGAGTCAGATTTAGCAAGTTCCAAAGTCCATCTTTAAGAAAATTGATAAAAGGTTGCTTTGCTTACATACTTGCACCTTTTACTGCAGTTGTGTTTGGTTTTACAACCTGTATAGTCTCTGAACATCTTCTAGGTAAGTTCCAGATGTCATTAAATCCAAACCCCAGAGATTAGACATTTGTGCTTCTTTTATAGATTTTGCTTCATAAATTTGGAGGTTGTCAAATTAGGGTTAGACATTATAAAAGAAAAATAATTTCTCCAATATTCTACAAAAGAGAAGAGCACTGTGTTAAAGTGTAATTTTTTTTAAATGACTATAATGCAAATGGTAAAATACATTTTGACTATAGCCATCAATATACTGCTTGAAAAAAGAAAACTCATGATCAAGATACTAAACAGATAGGAAACTAGAGAAAATATCTATAGGGCTGGAGAAATGGATCAGCCATTAAAGTTTAGGCTCACAACCAAAAATACAAGAGAAAATATTTATAATGCATATTTTTCTTTTCAAAAATTTTGTTATGTATAACTATATACAGTATAAACTGTAGCTATTGGGCAAAAATAAGTTTCTCAAAGAAAAATTTATAGCCATCATGGAGGTGCAGGAGAGGCTGAGGAAGAACTGTTACTTGAGCGCAGGACTTTGCAGATAATCTTGGCAATACACTGAGAGTTTGTCTCAGAAATATAAAAGCAAGTTATAATAAATAAAAATATTCTATGTATGTTGACAGTTGCTGTGCTACTAACATGAAAATTATCTTTATATTTAAATCCTAAGAGAAGCCTCAATACTTTTTGCTATTTTCGCATGAAAACCATGTTTGTTCTTCTTTTAGTAAAACCCCAGTAGTTGTTTAAAGCACTTTTATTTTGGAGCTGTTTCAAAAATTGCTTTTTTCATGTGTATAGCTAAAACACATTAATAGATACTGCTTTAAATATGCTGCAAAATCAAGTTTTTACTGTGTGCATTGAGTCAGTAACTTTTTTTTACTATAAAAGCACAAATAGCAACAGTGATATACAAATAAGATTACATAGAAGCTAATGAACGGTAAAATCACCAAGGCCAGCTGGATGATGGAGCATGTGATCAAACCAGACTCCCTGAACGTGGCTGAGAAGGAGGGCTGACTGAGAAGCCAAGGACAATGGCGCTGGGTTTTGATCCTACTGCATGTAATGACTTTGTGGGAGCCTAGTCTGTTTGGATGCTCACCTTCCTAGACCTGGATGGAGGGGGGAGGACCTTGGACTGACCACAGGGCAGGGAACCCTGACTGCTCTTTGGACTGGAGAGGGAGGGGAAGGGGGATGGGGGGAGCGGGAGGGAAATGGGAGGAGGTGGAAATTTTTAATTAAATAATAAAATAAAGAAAGAAAGAAAGAAACAGTTATCAGAAGAGAAGAATAAAGTATAAACTGGGGTAAAATACCTGCAAACCTTCTATTTTATAAGAGATTAATATCTATATCAGAAACTCAAACAACTCAGAAGCAAGAAAACAATAGCACAGTTTAAAAATGGGCAGGGGCTAGAGAGGTGACTTGGTAGTTAAGAACATTGGCTGCTCTTCCATGGGACCCTGGTTTATTACCAGCATCCATATGATGGCTCATAATCATCTGGAACTTCAGTTCCAGGGCATTTGACTCCTTCTGGCCCCCAAGGGTAACAGGCACACACTTGGTATACATATGTGTAGGCAAACACCCGTACATAGGAAATTATAAAGCAATTGTTTAAATGGACAAAAAGGCATGCCTGTAATTCCAGCCCTTGGGAGGTAGAGGCAGGAGGATCAGACGTTGTAGTTCATCCTCAGCTACTAGTGAGTTTGAGATAGCCTGTCCTACCTGTGATCCCACCTCTGCACCCAAAATAAACAGGAGCATGGGGATAGTCAACAACTGTGCCTTCCAAAACTCTAGAACTGACAGACATCTCACTGCCTAGATAGTCACCCAAAGTTCTTCTGTATTGTTGGGGCACCTATCTTCAGCCTACAGGCCCATAGTATCCAGCAGACTTTTCCATGAAGCAGGAAGTTTGAAGATCTGTTCTGACTTGTAATGGCAAAGTCCATCAGTTGCTTTCTTTTGTGTCCTGCAGACATTAGTCTGGAAGGAATCCACAGGTTCTCATCCTCTGTGGAAACAAAATAAGAACCTCTTTTCTAAAGCAACATATCCTTAGACCCAAATTTTGGAGAAAAGGAACCTTTAAAACATATATGTTGGTTAAGCTTAGCAGTCCCCAGAATCAAATGTCTCTCTGCTGTCAAAAATTAAAAAAAAAACAATACAATAATATACATAATCCAGACTCTCTGTGTATATTCCATTTTTACATGGCTTATTTTTCTTCATTCCTATTACTTTTTCTACAAGTTTACTCTGTCTCTTTAGACTTTGTTTTAGTTTTTAAAAACCATTTGCTTCTTTTTATAACTTTCTATATTCTTTTCCTTCTCTCTCCCAAGCCTACTATCCAACACTGTGACTCATTTAGAGGTCTTCTTTATTTATCTGGATTTGGCTTTATTGCATATCTCTAATGCTTTTCTGATCAGGACTATGTAACGGCGTAAATGAATGCAGACAGATTGTAAAAATATAGACAGCTTTAATAGACTTACTGAATCACCATTCCCATGGAGACCAGGAAAGCAGAAGCAAGCACTGCGAGCTTGGCTTGCCAGATTTATAGGTAAACATTAGCCTGAGGCGAACACGCCCCCTAAGGGGCGGGACTTATCCCTACAGGACTGCTTCTTAAAATGTTAAGCACTTTTTAAAAACCTAATTGGCAGTGTTGCTAGGGCAAAAGAGGCCCTGCCCGCTTGCTCTGCCCAGTCCAGCATGGTGGAGCTGTTTGCTGCCTCTGAGAGCCATGTACCTTGCCCCATTTTTAGGCACACAGCGGGTCTATGTTGCCATTAAGCAACATAGAAAGTTCCATGAGGTACTGAGAAAAAAGTATATCTTTTTTAGTCAAGTTTTTTGTTTGGGTAGAATGTTCTATAGATGTCTCTTAAATCCATTTGTATCATAACATCTGTTAGTTCCCTTATTTCTCTGTTAAGTTTCTGTCTGGCAGGTCTGTCCATTGGTGAGAGTGGGGTGTTAAAGTTTTCCACTGTTAGTTTGTGAGGTTTAATGTGTGATTTGCTTTATTAAGGTTTCTTTTACAAATGTGGGTATCCTTCAGAACTGAGATTTCATCTTGATGGATTTTTCCTGTGATATACATGAAATGTCCTTCTCCATCTCTTTTTATTGATTTTAGTTTGAAGTCTATTTTGTTAGATATTAGGATAGCTACACCAGCTTGTTTCTTAGGTCCATTTTACACTGAGGTAATGTCTGTCTTTGAAGTTGAAGGATGGGTCCTGTTTTCATATCCATTCTATTAGCCTGTGTCTTTTTATAGGTGAGTTGAGTCCATGAATATTAAGTGATTGTTAATTTCTGTTATTTTCTGGTTTTGTTGGTGGTAATAGTAATGTGTTTGCGTTTCCCTTCTTTGGGCTTTGGTGTTGCCTGTGTTTTTGTGGATGCAGTTAGCTTCCTTGGGTTGGGATTTTCCTTCTAGTACTTTCTGTAGGGCTGGATTTGTGAATACGTATTGTTTAAGTCTAGTTTTGTCACAGAATGTCTTTTTTTCCATCTATGGTGTTTGAAAGCTTTTCTGGGTATAGTAGTCTGGTCTGGCATCAGTGGTCTCTTAGTGTTTGCAAAATATTTACTCAGGACCTTCTGGCCTTCATAGTTTGCATTGAGAAGTCTGGTGTAATTCTGATAGGTCTGCCTTTATATGTTAGATGGCATTTTTCTTTTGCAGCTCTTCATATTCTTTCTTTTTCTGTATATTTAGTGTTTTGGTTATTATGTTGCAGAGGGACCTTTTTTTTTAGTCTAGGCTATTTGGTGTTCTGTAATTTTCTTGTACCTTCATAAGCATCCCCTTCTTTAGGTTGGAAAAGTTTTCTTCTATGTTCTGTGCCTTTGACCTGGAGTTCTTCTTCTTCTTCTATCCCTATTATTCTTAGGTTTGGTCTTTTCATGGTGTCCCAGATTTCCTGGATGTTTTGTCTTAAGAATTTGTTAGACTTAATATTTTCTTTGATCGGTGAATCTAACTTTTCTATTGTGTCTTCAATGCCTGAAATTCTCTCTTTCATCTTGTATTCTGTTGGTTATGCTTACATTTGTGGTTCCTATTAGTTTACCCAGATTTTCTATTTTCCAGAATTCCCTCAATTTGTGTTTTTTTTTATTGCCTCTATTTCGATTTTCATGTCTTGAACTGTTTCCTTCACCTGTTTTATTTTTTCTTGGCTTTTCTGGCTTTATTTCCTGGATTTATTGATTTCTTCCAATTTTTTTGTGTTTTTTTTCCCCTCCATTTCTTTAAGGGAAATTTTCATTTCCTCTTTAAGGGCCTCTATAATCTTCATAAAGCTATTTTTTAAGGTTAGTTTTTCCCCCTGTTTTGTCTGTTTGGGAAATTCAGGTCTTGCTGCTGTAGAACCACTAGGTTCTGGTGGTGCCATATTGCTCTTTATGTTGTTGAACATATTCTTGCACTGCCTTCTACCTGTCTGGGTTTGGGATAACTATAGGTACATACATTGATTCTTCTTCCAATTGGTACAGATGTTATCTGTGCCTTGGGGACTCTTTTCCTCCAATTGGTGAAGGTGGAGCCTGCACCTCTCTCTGGGTGGCCTCTGATGCCACTGGGGTTGGTGGTGGAGGGCCTGGCTGTGGTAGTCTTTCCTGCTGACTGGCTGTTAGTGCTCTTCCTCCAGTCTGCGCAGGTAGGAGCTGTGCCTCCGTGGCTGTGCACCGCTACTCTTCCTCTAGTTGGTGCAGGTTGGAGGTGTGGCTGTGTGCCTTTTAGTGCACATTGTACTCCAGTAGGCACAGGTGAGGACTGTGCCTCCAGGGCCCTCTGATGCAGCCAGGCATGGTGATGGAGCTGCCTCTTCCTTCAGTTGGTGTAGGCTGTGCCTCCGGGGGCCCTCTGCAGGTGGGGATGGTGGTGGAGCTGCCAGCCCACAGGAGACGTGCCTGCTGCTGGGGCTGGGGTGGGAGGGGTGCAGGTTATACCCCTGACCTAGGGTTTAGAGTATGTGGCTATCCAGGGATATTGAGCTTCTAATCTGGCCTAGCTATTATGGTGAAATGACTAAGGCTAACCTTGTGAAATTATAAAGATAAGTTTTGATAATTGACAGGATTTTTATTATGATGTCTTTTTGGGACTAAATAAGAAAAATAAAGTTTGGGCTTTTGTAATATTAAAAAAAAGGTTCCTAAAATCCCTAAAATCACAGAAACTCTACAGATCCTTGCTTAAGATCTTGCAGCTAGTTGATGGTTGAAGAAAGAGAATATTTTTTTTTGACATCTAGTCCCTTGAATCCCTAAGACTGACCTCAGTAGTTGTTTTTGTAGGCATATGCCCACTCTGAAATAGTATTGTATCTTCACTTTGAAATCAGAGACTGAGATTCATAGAAGGGCTGAGTAGCCCCAGGATACTGAAGAGTATTAAGTAGCACACTTATCTGGCAGCTACTGCTTCACTAATGACAGTTCTCAGATAGAGCTGAACATAAGAAATAAGCCTTTTAAAAATCCCTGAACAATTGAAAAAGTACCACAACGTGCAAAATAAAATCATAACGTCTCTTTGGCAGTGCCCCCAAATCCCCATTCTTCTTTGACCTTGCAATTACAGTTTTAAGAATCCTGGCTTCTCTGTTCAGCATAGATAAGAAGCAAAATTGGAAGGGCAAGAAAGCTTTTAAGCAAATGAACATGGGCAGCTGTAAGAAGTAACCACTTAAGGTGAGGAAGAAACACACTATAAGAGCTATAAGACACACTTGTTCCACACCTAGACTCTTTGTAATAAAAACAAATAAGGTCCCTGTATTCTATCACCTCCAAGATGGCATTATTATATTAAAGTATTATATTTGAGCATGCTAATTAAGGGGGAATTTGTAACATCTGATTTTGTGTTACACCTTCGGTACAGTTTGCGCGCCACTGTTCCGCACGGGAGTAGAGTTGAGCAAGGGCCTGGAGATTTTAAGAACACACGCAGAGACCAGGGTCATTTGAAAGGAGACCAGCCAATGCCAGTTTATTCAGATTTGGGGGAGTCCTTATCTACCTAACTGCTGCACAAGGATCTCTGCCCAGGCAGATGGGAAATTACCATATTAACAATGGAGACAATGCCCTGCAGCTAATCACCAGGGGGGGTGGAGGGAGAGCACAGAAACAAACAGGATGCTTAGTCAGCTGACCATAAACTGTCCCCGCAAATACACCCCAGGAACAAGGGCAGACCAGGGCCCTACAGGAATTACACATCTTTTATCTAAAGAGTTATTTCTAAGTGACAGATACTGAAATTGCAAGGCTTGCTCATGTATTTATATACAAGGTACTTTTGAGATTTTATGTTCAAAAACCATTGAAAGACAATGGTTGGGAAACAACAATAACTGGTCTATGCATGAGCAGCAAAGTGAAGGCAATTAATGCTGCTTCATGAGTTGGACTAAACTTGTTTCAGGCTTTGAATTCTGGCTGGCCCTTAATAGCTACAATGAATGTGTAATTGACATGCCATAGCCTGGGAATGAAATAAAGATTCATATGTAAAATCTCCAGAGAAATGAAACCTTTGAATCTTCAACTTTTGCAGTGTTTTAAGACCTTGCCCAGAAAGGAGGCAATATTGCAAAGTGGTTGAAAGCCTTGAATCAAGCTGCCTAAGGTCACATTCCAGCCCCTGCATTTTAAAGATAGAATTTAAATGATTGAGTCTGATCCAAGTTAGACTTTTGTTCTGTGAAAATAATATAATTAGTAGGAGACTTTTGAGGACTCAAAAAGTTCAAATATGTTAGTATTGTTTTGGCACATATGTGATAAATGATGGCCATTGTTTTATTATTTATATAGCCCCTATTAGAAAAACTTGGACTGTATATACACCATAATGATTACTATTATTTATTTGTTTGTTTATTATTTATGTTTGTGTCAGTGTATGTCATATGTGTGTGAGTGACAGCAGCCAGAAATGTGTATTGGGTTCCATGGAGCTTGAGTTACTGGTAGCTGCTGCCCCTGGGTGCTGAGACCTAAACAGTCTTCTACAAGAGCAGCAGTCACTCTTAACCATTTAGCAATCTCTGCAGTCCCGTTTGCTGCTTTTTATGTTGGAATAAATTGTTTTTTCCTCATCTTGACATATGACAAAGGTCATTTACAAGTTAAATGTATTTTTTTTACTTTTTACTAGGCACTGAAGTTTTATAAATAGATCAGAAATGCATAACAAAAGAATTCTAACCTTACATACTACCCTGATCAAAAACAGTTTTAAGCTTAAAACATTAGAAGAAACCATGGTAGTTTTAAATATTTTGCTACACACCAAACTCTTAACGACTTTATACTTAAATATCCTTCAAATGTGAATGGTTTTGGTTTCCAGGTTTTTCGTTTAATAGTATCACCCATTGATAAGATTTCATTTGAATCCCCAGCTCAGTATACTCTGGCTTTTTTACTCTTTTTAAATGAGCCGGTGCTTTAGAGGCTGTACAGTACCGTTTTTGTGCCCAGAAATTAGTTTTTGGCTCCTCACTACTGAGAGCTGCCAAAGTACCATGGAAAAATGTGGAGCAATTCAAAGTTGCTAAAGAAACTATCATGCACTGTGTATGTCTTCATACACCCTGACTGAATCCTCATATTTTTACCCCCTTCTGCAGAGGACCAAACAGTACCTTTAAGAAACTGAATCATTAAGTGGTTTGATCAACACATGGGATATCATTAAACAGTGTTCAAACAACGTTAGCCTGCTTAAAAGACTGTTATACTATGCCCCTTGTCTTTCAAAAAGAAGTAGTTACTCAGCATAATCTGGAATATCTCCATTAATGTCAACAACTGGCCAATAACTTAGACATCAAATCAACAGCCAGGAACCTACTGCATACAAGAGCTAACTAACAATATCTTCCTTTCTAGGGGATGAAGGCAGTGAACCTGGCCAAATTTCTACAGGTGTAAGGATCCTGAGATGAACAAAATTTCCTCCTTTCTCTACTTCCTATGGGTTTTAGTATATTTGTTTCTGTTTTGTTTTGTTTTTAGAGAACTTAGCTCTGGCTTTTAGACCTCTATTGCAAGTCTGCACCTCCTCACATTGCCCTTCAGAATTTGAGGTTTATGGAAATTTGAGCTTTTTAAGGTCTTTATTTTTGTTTGGGTTGACTTGTTTGTTTTAAACATCCATTTCTATAGAATTGATATTTCTTTCTTTCTTTGAAATTAGAATAACCTTAGTTCTAACAAGCTTTCCATATGTAGGATTTTATTACACAGCAATGTAGATTTGACTAGAGAAGCAAATGTCAACACGCCAAGCATATAATCCCAGTAATCCCAGTACTCAGGAGACTGAAGCAGGAAAATCTTGAGTTTGGACTGTGTATCAAGTCTCTGTCTTAAAACAAAACCTGTTTTTATTTCTGGAAATTGCCCTTTGTTAACCCAAATTTATATTGACCAAAACTACTTATGGCTAAATGGGCACTGCTTATGACAGTTAATTTTGTGTTTTTTTAGTAACCTTAGAAAAACCAACTACAGCTGTCTATTTCATCTTCTAATCTCTAGTCCTAGGACATAGTGGTATTCCAGAAATGTTTGTTCAGTGAAGGGATTGAGTGTTCTTTGAAAGTAATTTTGTTTCCCACAAAATTTTAAGTAGATCTTGAAGATTCTTATAACAACATCATACTAAATACGGCATACAGAGAATATGGTAGTTTGGCTCTTATTATAAATATGACTTTGAGGAAAAGTCACCCAGTCTCTTAAAATGTTTTTCTATCTCTGCAAAAACCCTGTGATTAAATGGTTTTGGTTTCAAGCTGCCATTCAGCCCAAAGTTATATCATCTGTGATAATTGCATTTTATTTTTCATAATCCTCAGGAATGGCATATTAACTGTTTACTGTTGCTGTGTAGCCCTGAGGTATAATAATTGGCATAAATGTGTTCTCTTGATTATGCTTTGAAGCTAATGTTCTTACTTTTAAAAAGGGAAAAGGTGAGGAAAGAATCAGTAAAGATAATTGGTAAGAAATTACTTTTGAAATTACTATATCTAGAGTAGTCTATGTTTAAGGGTAGACTATTTTTATTAATTATTGTTATTTTCTCTTTTATTGAAAATAGATTCTTTTCTTACATAATATATCCTGATTATAGTTTTCCCCTCTATTCCTCCAAGTTCTATGCCTCCTTTCTTTGTGGTGATATTTTGTTTGTACTCTAGCAAATATAGCTTGCCTGAAGATCAGATGGTGGAGCTAGGTACTACTTAATCATAGAGACCAGGCAGTGGTGGCTAATCCGCCTTTAATCCCACCTTGAAGTAGCAGCAGGAAGATCAGGAGGTCAAGGCCACACTGAGTCACAAGAGATTTAACCAGCCTAAAAGCAGTGGTGGCCCAGGACTTTAATCCCAGCACTAGGGAGGCAGAGTCAGGTGGATCTTTGTGAGTTCAAGGCCAGCCTGGTCTACAAGAGCTAGTTCCAGGACAGCCAGGGCTGTTACACAGAGAAATCCTGTCTCATAAAACCAGAGAGAGAGAGAGAGAGAGAGAGAGAGAGAGAGAGAGAGACAGAGACACAGACACAGACACAGACACAGACACAGACACAGACACAGACAGACAGACAGACAGAGAAAAACAGAGCTCATACCTTTGATTCAGAGAGAGAGAGAGACAGAAAAACAGAGCTCATACCTTTGATTGGGGGGGGGGCTAGCTCACACCTTTGATCCCAGCACGTGGTTGACTCTTTTAATCCCAGCACTAGGCAGGTGGAGACAGGAAGTGATATGGCTGGGTGGAGAGAGGAATCTAAGGCAGGAGGAGATAGGAGCTCACCCCCCTTTAGTTTGAAGATTTTATAGAGGTAAGAACTCTAGTGGCTGCCTGCTTTACTTCTTTGATCTTTCTACCTCCTCCTTCATGAGATTCCCTGAGCCCTGAGTGGGGGGATTTGATGGAGACAACCCATTTAGGGCTGAGTGCTCCAAAGTCTCTCACTCTCTGTGTAAAGTCCGACTGTGGGTGTCTGTATTTGTTCCCATCTGTTGCAGGAGGAAGCTTCTCTGATGATGGCTGAACAAGGCACTGATCTATGAGAATGGCAGAATATCATTAGGAGTTATTTTATCTCTACATGTTTTTTATCACTACATGTTTTTATTGTTTTAGACTTGTATTATTTGACTTTACCCCAGGTTTGAGTAGAGGTTTGCTCCAGTAGAAAAATTGAAGTCAAAAACGAAAATGATTTCTCTTTTCAAAATCAGTATGTATAATGCATATGAAAATTTTCAACCATGTTAGCAAACAAAGAAGTGTAACAAAAGACAGATATATACATTTGTTCATCAAATTGGCAAGTGTAAATGGCACTCATTTTCGGTGATGGTATTAAACTGGCATTCTTAAAGTAGTGAGAGCATAAATTGGTGTGTCTGGATAGCAGTCTGAAAGCTTCCTAAAAATTTTAAATTTTTATACTTTCAACCCACAATTTCACATCTAGAAAAATCATTTTGAGGAATTTTATTGTGGAGTTGTACAGTTTCTTATGTACAAAGCTTCCTATAGTATATGTATTATGAAGACAGATGGTGGTAAGCTTATTAATATCTGATTTAACTTTCTTCCCTGCTCTTTTGTTTTCCATATTTTGTTATACAAAAATAAGATTTTCCAGTAACAAAATATATACCTAATTTTTTTAATGCAAGTTTGTCTTTCTTATATGTAGAAGTCTTTCTTATTTCTTCAATCTAACACCATCTTTTGTTTCTGAACAGGTCTCCAGAAAAAGTTGGACTTTCATCAGTCAAGGTTAGTTGTATTTTCTCAGAGATTTTGGTATTTGTCACCTCCTTGTTACTGTTTTTTTAAAGTTATTTTTTGTTCAAGAACATTGTTGTTATACTCTGATTTACCAATTATTTATAAATCTATTAAAACTTATGTAAATATTGTGCTATAAGCACAGTTACGTATAATTTTTTAAATATTCATTATTTTTATTTTATTTATAATTTTAAAAATGAAAGAACACTATATAGATCTAAGTGCATAAAGTACTTACCTAGTATATAAAAGACCTTAGGTTCAGACTCTAGTATTTTAAAAAAAAAGAAAAAAATTACAGAATAACAAAAATACTTCTAAGCTTCCTACGGGCACATATTTTGACAGTATTAATAGTGTATAAATAAAAAAATAATACTGGTCTTATTTCTAAGGAAAGAGACTTTCTGTTGTGACAATTTGTCATTGGTAGCCTTTTTTGCTTGTTATTTTTTTGTCATACTGGAGTTCAAACTTGATTCCTAGCACATTCTAGGTAAAGGCTCAGTCACTGAGCTATATCCTAGCCCCTAAGAGATAACCATTTTAAATACAAAAATATGGTGAAAATTTTTTTACATTTAATACATCATATATAATAAGTATTGATATATGTGTATTACATGATTTTGTATGTACAATCTTGAACATTCTCTACATATCATATATATGCATATGTATACACATACCTTCTTTTATGTACATTAGATACATTATATTTATTTAGAACATTCTACAGAAGTAAAAATGAATTAATTATACACAAAACCCAAATGCGTTTCAAACCCAGAGTAATGATTGGTGGTACAAGACACAGAAAAATATATGCACCGTGATTCCATTATGTTAAATTCAAAAGTATACCACGAAGAAGTCTCTTGATTCAATCCCCTTACCCCCATAAAATTGGGCATGATGGCTTTTCTGTCCTGCCAGCCAGCTACCAAATAACCACACAGAGACTTATTATTATTTATAAATTCTTGGCCAATAGCTTAGGCTTGTTGCTTAACTAACTCTTACATCTTAAATTAACCCATATTTCTTACCTATGCTCTACCATGTGGTGGTCCCTTTTTTTTCACCAGAGCATGTTCATCTCCTGCTTCCTCTGTGGCTGGCCGGTGACCCCACCCTCCTTCCCAGTGTTCTTTCAGTCTGGCCCTCCTGTCTGACCTCTTCCTGACTAGTTCTTGGCCAGTTAGCTCTTTATTAAACCAATGAGAGTAATATATTGCCACAGTGTACAAAGGATTATTCTATGGCAATAGCTCATGCCTATAATCCAAGCACTAGAGATATGGAGGCAGAAGAATAAAAAATTCAAAATCATTTTTGTTTACATAGTGGATTTGAGGTCATCTTGTTCTACCTGAGACCCTGTCTCCATCAAACAAACAAAGAAAAAAGGAAAAAAAGAGATATAAACATTAAACTGGGAAGAAAGCAGAGTAATGATAAACAAAATTTAGGCTATCATTTCTCAGGAGAGATTATAAAGGAAAATGAGAATAATGTATAAGAGAGTTTAAACCTCTTTCCTTTTTCTTTAACTGGATGCTTAAGAAAGGTTCTATCATAATTCTTCCTTGTATTTTATAACTTTCTACTTACTATTTCCATAAAACATGTTTTAAAAGTAACACATAGAAATGGGTTAAATATCTATAGAGCAAAAGAAACATAATGAAAAGAGCCTTTCCTTCTATTCCTCAGCCCCTACCTCCTAGTCTTTATTTCTAGAAGCAAATGCTTTTTATGCTTTATACTTGGCTCTAAGGTATTTATAGGTTATAACAAATAGGTTTAGAGAATCTACTTTACACCAGTAATTAAAGACTGTCCTTACTTGACTAAAATTAGATAACAAATGTACATATTTAGTAAATAAATATGAGAATGGATAGTGTTCCCTTTTTACCTTCTTAACTTCAAAATAAGTATGGAGTCACAGGGAGCTACAAATATAGTATGAAGATGTTCTGCGTATCCTTCAGCCAGTTTCCCTGATGGTTATAACTTAATTATAGAGCAGTATCAAAACCATTGGTTCAGTGTGAATGTCAGTATTTTCTCTGTGTGTCTGTGTAACCACCACAACCAAGATGCAGAACTGTCATCAACACAGTTCTTGTGCTACCGCTTTATAGTTAACATGCTGCAAATGCCCCACATCATCTCCAAATTTGTTTTCCATCTCTATAATTTTTTCATTTTGACAGAGCAAAACCAAGGAAAGGAAAAGAACCCCAAAAGAAGGCACAAGAATCAGAGACCCACTCATTCACACACTCAGGGTCCCATAAAAATACTAAAGTGAAAGCTATAATATATGTGCAAAGGACCTGGTATAGGCACTGTCCTTGCTGCTTCAGTCTCTGAGTTCATATGAGCTTTGCTCAGTTGATTTAGAGGACCTGTTCTCCTGGTGTCTACCATCCCCCTCTGGCTCTTACACTCTTTCTGCTTCCTCTTCTTCAGGGTTCTCTGAGTCCTGAGTAGAGGGATGTGACTGAGACATCCCATTCAGAGCTGTGTGTTCTAAGTCCTGGCTCTTTGCATATTGTATGGCTGAGGGTATTGTATGGCTCTGTGTTTATTCCCATCTGCTTTCCCATCTGCTGCAAGAGGGAGATTCTCTGATGTTGGGCGAATAAGGCACTGATCTATGAGTGGGCAGTATATAATGAGGAGTCATTTTATTACTACTTTTTCTTTTTTTTCTTTTTATTTATTTATTTATTAAAGATTTCTGTCTCTTCCCCGCCACCGCCTCCCATTTCCCCCCCCCTCCCCTAATCAAGTCCCCCTCCCTCGTCAGCCCAAAGAGCAATCAAGGTTCCCTGCCCTGTGGGAAGTCCAAGGACCACCCACCTCCATCCAGGTCTAGTAAGGTGAGCATCCAAACTGCCTAGGCTCCCACAAAGCCAGTACGTGCAGTAGGATCAAAACCCATTGCCATTGTTCTTGACTTCTCAGTAGTCCTCATTGTCCACTATGTTCAGCGAGTCTGGTTTTATCCCAGGCTTTTTCAGACCCAGGCCAGCTGGCCTTGGTGAGTTCCCAATAGAACATCCCCATTGTCTCAGTGTGTGGGTGCACCCCTCGCAGTCCTGAGTTCCTTGCTCGTGCTCTCTCTCCTGCTCCTGATTTGGACCTTGAGATTTCTGTCCAGTGCTCCAATGTGGGTCTCTGTCTCTGTCTCCTTTCATTGCCTGATAAAGGTTAATATTCAGGAGGATGCCTATATGTTTTTCTTTGGGTTCTCCTTCATATTTAGCTTCTCTAGGATCACTAATTATAGGCTCAATGTCCTTTATTTGTGGCTAGAAACCAAATATGAGTGAGTACATCCCATGTTCCTCTTTTTGGGTCTGGCTTACCTCACTCAGGATAGTGTTTTCTATTTCCGTCCATTTGCATGCAAAATTCAAGAAGTCCTTGTTTTTTACTGCTGAGTAGTACTCTAATATGTATATATTCCATAAACCAGTAGTTAGTGTTTGATTTTACCCTGGGTCTCTGGGCTGTCTAATGTCTGGTTCTTGGTCACCCAAAGCAGTGTCAAGTATGATTTCTATCTCCTAGAGTGGGCCTTAAGTCAAATCAGACATTGCTTGGCTACTCCGACAAGCTTTGTGCCACCATTGCCCTAGCTTATTTGGTAGGCAGGACAGCATTATAGATCAAAGGTTTTGTGGATGGGTTGGATTTTATGTTTCTTCTTTGGTAGCCTGAAGAGTACCTTCCCATACCAAAGACATTAGAACGTAGGGGTAAAAGTTCTGTGTAGGCACCAGATTGACTTCTCCATCATATTTAGTGAGTTGCATGGATGTTGTTTTCAACAAAGAGTCCTTGCTGTCTGTTTGAGAGGAGCAGTCTGTTGTCTTAGCAGTAGCCTTTATTGCTTGGGAATTTTCATGGGACCCCAAGAGATGGCTAGTTGGGACTCTGTCTCCCTCATTATTTCAAGTCTTCATTATTATTACCTTCGTATATTTTTAGGACTTTCCCACTGCACTAGGTTTCTATACCACCAAATGCCCCACAATTCTGTCTCTCTCTGCGTTCCTTCCCTTAACCACATCTTCCCTCTTCCTCCCAACCTGTTCCTCCTGTTCCTGACCAGTCATCCTAAGTTAGGTAACCCAGATGCAGAAAGATAGATATGATATGTATTCACTTATAAGTGGATATTAACCATTAAATAAATGATAACCAAGCTATAATCTGTAGCCACAGAGAGGTTAGGTATAGAGGAAGGGACTGGGGGGGGGCATGGATATTCCTGGGAGGGGAAAATAGTATAGATTTTATGGGTGAACTAGGAGTGGGGAACATGTGTATTAAAAGTAAAATGTTCAAGTCCTATAATAGGGAAAGTATAAGCAACTATATTAGTCAACACAAGTAGAGCATAACTTCTACATGGATGACTAAAAACTGAATCATGAATTATACCTTTTATTAAAGTGTGTTTCTGATACTGTGATACAGACTAGAGAAACAACATGATATTGGGAAAGTAGGAACTTAGTTTTGTGTTTGAGTAAAGAACATTCTACCCTATAAGAAGATACTAAAGAGTGTCTCAAGTATCATTAACTTGATGATGCTGTCTTGTCACATACTTTATTTCTATTGCTTTATCTTCCCAGCCCGACAGAGGTGTTATCAGAAGGATCTAGGGCTATATATAGTCAACTACTTTGATTTTCTTTCAGTGAAATTATAGTTGACTTATGTATATTTAGATTTTACTAAGAAACTTTCTGATTGACTTCATTTCCCTGGAGATCAGATCCTTTGGCTGGTGCTATATGACACCTTTTAACTTCTGACTTAGCAGCTTGCTATATTTCAAGTGCAAAGTCCAAAAGAGCTTTGGTAAGCTATATAAAATAGAAATCTAATCACTGCTTGGCAGTTTTTTTCAGTGTAAGAGTGCTAACCAGGATCTTTGTAAATACTAATTAAAACAAATCAAATTGGGGGCCTAGAAAATTTTCATGTAATTTTTAATAGCTTAAATGAAGAAATTTTCCTTTAAATTATGTTGTAAAAGGCTTTTGATTTTCCAGGTAATAAACAGTTAGAGAATAATTAAATTAAAATACTTAAAATTGGTAGGATTGATGATACTATGTGATAACTATTCTTAAAGATGATATTTCAGATATTCATTATCTTGTCCAAGTAATCTTACTAAATAGTTTTGATTAGATCTTCGTTAGTTTAAACCTAGGCTGGAGCTGGAAAGATTGCTCAGTGGTTAAGAGCACTGGCTGCTCTTCCAGAGGCCTTGAGTTCAATTCCCAGAAACCACACAGTGGCTCACAGCCATCTATAATGAGTTCTGGTACCCTCTTCTGGCATGCAGGCGTACACAGAGGCATAATGCTGTATACATAATAAATAAATAAATAAATAAATAAATAAATAAATAAATAAATAAATCAATCTTTTTTTTGAAAAAAAAAAAAGAATACTTGTTCTTAAAGAGAGCTCAAATTTGATTTCCAGCATGAACATTTGATTTATAGCTATTAGTCCTTCAGTTGCAGAGGATCAGACATGCACACAGTGCACATATATACATGCAGGAAAAACAATACACTTAAAAATATGTAAATAAACACATGTTTTTAATGAGTAGTTCCTTTTGTACAAGGCCTCTGACCTACACAAAGAACTACAGAAAACTAGGAAAAGTATTTTCCTAGTATCCCACTAGGAAAGAGTGGGATAGTCTTCTCCAGGGAAAAACACACCAAGTGGTTATCCAATACTAAATGTTCAGCCCTGAAAGCCTATATACAAGTAACATCATATAGACTGAGCAGGTTATATTTAGGAATACATATTTATGTGCACATATGTATATAATAACAACTAATGAAAAAGATGCCATGAACTTGTAAGGACAAGTATATGGCAGAGTTTGAGAGGAAGATAGGGGAAGGGAAAATGTTTTATTATAATCGTAAAGATAAAAGGAAAAAGCACTTCATTAAAAAAAGCAGGCTGGGCATAGTTGGCACACGCCTTTAATCTCAGCACTTGTGAGGCAGAGGCAGGTGAATCTCTATGAGTACAGTTTGAGTTTGCTCTACACAGTGAATCCCAGACCAACCAGGGCTATATAATGAGGTGCTATTTCAACAAATAAAATTTAAATCCAGAAATCAATTAAAGAATATATAAACTTAAGATGTATATATTATTATATATTTACCAAAGTAAAACCAGAATATACATTATTCGACCTTCACTATTTAGCAGTGATTATTTAGTGCTGGACACCATTTGAGATATTGCATAAATAATGATAGATTCAAGAAGCAATGTCCTCGTTCTTGTGGTCGTTGTGGTAGTTTGAATGTAATTGGCTCCCATAAACTCATAGGGAGTGGCACTAATAGAAGGTGTGGCTTTGTTGGAGTAGATATGGCCTTGTTGGAGGAAGTGTGTCACTGTGGGAGTGGGCTTTGGGGTTTCCTATGCTCAAGATATCACCCAGTGTCTCAATTGATTTCCTGTTGCCTTCTGATCAAGATATAGCCAGCACCATGTCTGCCTGCATGCTGTCATGCTTCCTGCCATGATGATAATGGATTGAACCTCTGAAACTGAAAGCAAGACACAATAATTAAATGCCTTCCTGTTGACAGAGGTTTCTCTCCCACCAAGTCCCCGAGCTGATTAGTCCCAAGAAATCATATAGGGCTCTACATTAGTTATAAACTGATTGGCCCATTAGCTCAGGCTTCTTATTAACTCTTATACCTTATATTAGCCCATAATTCTTATCTGTGTTAGCTATGTGGCTCCATACCATTTTTAGCAAGGTAGTCACATCTTGCTTCCTCTGAGGCTGGGTCACGACTGCAGAAAGAACTTTCCTCTTCCTAGAATTCTCATTGCCCTGCCTCTACTTCCTGCCTGGTCCTCCTGCCTGGTCCTCCTGCCTATACTCCCTGACTGGCTACTGGCCAATCAGCATTTATTTAAAATATAAGTGACAAGGTACAGACCATTGTCCCACAGCACTTTCTTTTCTAAGAGTTGCCATGGTCATAGTGTCTCTTCACAGCAATAGAAACCCTAACTATAGACAGTTGTTATACTCTAATGGGACAGGAAGAAAAAAATTAAGCAAATAACAAAGTTCATTTTAGATTCTGAAAAATTACTTTAAGATGGTCAGTAAAAAGATCTAGAGAGATTGATTAGTGGGTAAGAGTGCTTACTGCTCTTACAGAGAGCCCAGGTGTGGTTCCCAGCACCCAGATGGTGGCTCGCAACCATTTATAATTTCTATTGCAGAGGATCTAAAACCTTCTGCTCTTGATGGGCACTGTGGTCATGCAGTGCATAAATGCACTCTCACACACACACACACACACACACGTACATAAAATTAAATAAATAAACATGTTGTTTTTATTTTTAAGTTAATTTTTATTTTTATTGAAAAAATTTTCATACAGTATATTCTGATCACAGCTTCCCTTCCCCCAAATCCTCCCAGATCCTCCCTCCCTCCCAGATCCTCCCCACTTCCCCTACCTCCCTAACTCTATGCACTTTCTTTCTCTCTTTCTTTAGAAAACAAAAAACAAACCATAAAAAACAAAGTACAAACATATACACATACAACCAAAATCCATAAAAGCACAAAATTAGAAAACCATATTTATTATACAAGCAAAATAAAAATGTCCAAACAAAGCAATAGGAGTCAAAAAGTCTACAAAATACCACTGAGTTCAGTTTGTGTTGGCCATTGACTGCTGAGCATAGAATCTGCCTTTATGTGTACTAAATATCCCCATTGAGACTCCCATTTGGTAGAAAACTAATTTTTTATGTGAGTGGTTGTTAATGCAATATAGCTTCTGGGTTTTGATGGGGTCTTTTTTATATGTTTTTTATTGATATTTATTGAGCTCTTCATTTTTTTCTGCTCCCCTCCCTCCATCAGTCCTGTTGTGTCTTGAAGACACTATTTCCTTGGTGTCCTCCCTCCATCCCCTCTGGCTCTTAGAATCTTTCTGCCTCCTCTTCTGCATAGCCTTCCTGGGCCCTGAGGAGAAGGGCTTGATGAAGACATCCCATTTAAGACTGAGTGTTCCAAAATCTCTCACTCTCTCCACATTGTCTAGTTGTTGGTCTGTCTGTTAGTTACCATCTACTGCAAGAGGAAGCTTCTCTGATGATTGCTGAGGGAAGCACTATTTATGGGTATAACAAAATTGCATTAGGCATCATTTTATTGCTATGTTCCTTTACCAATCCAATAGTATTTTGTTTTCCTCTAGACCCATTCACAGCCACCTGAGCAATGTTAGGCATGATTTCCATTTTGTGGAGTAGGTCTTAAATCCAATCAGAGAGTTGTTGGTTTCTCCCATGTTTGCACCACTACTGTCCAGTATATCTTGCAAGCAGGTCATCATTGTAGATCGTGGGGTTTGTAGATGGTTACCTTTTTCCTGGTAGCGTGCAGAGTACCATAAACACTAGTCAGTAGGCGAAGGCTCTAATTAGGCACCAGCTCAAATTCTCTGCGTTCAGTAAGATGTGTAAGAATTGTCTTCAGCAATAGGACCTTGCCATCAGTTTGTGGAGAGCAACCAATAGCCCTGGCAATAGCCAATGTTTAGGAGCCCCTTTGGCCAATGATTCAACTAGATACAGCCCATTCCTGGCATTGTTTTCACTTGGTGATGAAAGATATCTTGTTGGGGCACTGTTTTCATGTGGCCTTTAGTGTTAGTTGTCCCTCCCCACATTCTCTCCTTACTGATCTCATCTCTCCTCTTCCTTGTTTAATCCTCCTGCTCCAAGCTCCCGTATCTCTCCACTAATAGCCACACATATACACATAAAACCAAATAAATATTTTTAAACAATGGTCAGGCAAGCCTTCCATGACAAAAATGTCACTTGAACCCTAATAGCAAGGGTTTACTGAACCTAGGTATTGAGGGTGGCGATGAGATGTACATGAGCTATCAAGTGTGTAGGAAGAGGGCCACATCGTGTTAAGCCCTCATGGGCTGTGAGAGAGTTTAGATGTTACCTGATACCTAAGATTCCATAGGGGAATGATCCTTGATCGGATTCTATAATAAAATTAATAGTATTCCCCCCAAATATTGAGGAATCCAAAGAAACAAACTTGAAAATGTTTCAAGGCTATAAAAGATTTCAGTAGAATATTTTACTCAATTATACTAAACAGTAGTAATCTTTGGCAAAACTTCATCTTCTGATAATTTTATAAGTGCTATCTTAATACATACATACATATATATATATATATATATCCTATATGCCTTATATCACTTGTCTTTGAAAGTTATAGCTGCCTTCCTCTAGCAAGCTCTGTGACAAAGAATTATGAATTGATATTTCATTATATCAGAAGTCGCATTTAAATTGCTATCCTTCTATAAATATAAAAAGCAAGATTTATAAATATATGAAACGATTATTTTACTCTAGTAGCAATACAGTGTCTATGTCTACGTTTCTAACTTCCCACATGTTTGTATATATGTGCATATAAATGTATACATACATACATACATACACACACACACACACATATATATATATGTATTTTTGGTGGGTTTAATTTTATTTATCTTTTTCCCCCGCTTTTTCGAGACAGGGTTTCTCTGTAGCTTTGGAGCCTGTCCTGGAACTAGGTCTTGTAGACCAGGCTGGCCTGGAACTTACAGAGATCCGCCTGTCTCTGCCTCCCTAGTGCTGGGATTAAAGGTGTGCGCCACTACCGCCCGGCAATTTTATTCATCTTTTAGTGTTTTGGAAACCTTCATTTAACTTCTGGTTTAATCTTGCTTCTTTTTATCTAAAGCATATAGAATTTAAAAATATTCTCAAAATATGCTTTTTTCTGTGTCATAAGATTTTTATTTTATATATTTATATAGTAATACTTTTGGAAAGTATTTTTAACAGCTATTTTGTGTGTATAAGTGTTTCGCCTGCATGCATAGCTGTGTACCCTTTGCTTGCCTAGTGTCAGCAGTGGCCAGAAGAGGGTATTAGATTATCCTGGAGGAACCGAAGTCACAGACTCTTGCGTTGTGAGTCACCATTTGGTTTCTAGGAATTGAACCTGTATCCTCTGGAAGAGCAGCTCAGTGTACATAATCACTGAGCCATCTCTTTAGCCCCAGGAAAATAGTTTTTCTAAAATAAGATTTATTTATTATGTATATTCTGCCTACATATATCCTATAGGCCAGTAGAGGGCACCAGATCTCTTTACAGATGGTTGTGAGCCACCATGTGGTTGCTGGGAATTGAACTCAGGACCTCTGAAAGAACAGTCAGTGCTCTTAACCTCTGAGCCACCTCTCCAGCCCGGAAAATATTTCTGATCCTAATGTTTTCTAGCCACAAAGATATTCTGGACTTCTTATCATCTATTAAATGTTTTAAATTTAAAATTATTATTATTATTACTGGGGGCACATACATGTTAATCTCAACTCTGGAGATCAGAGGGCAACTTACAGGAGTCGGTTCTCCCCTTCCAGGCTGGGTGTTCCAGGGATTGAGCTCAGGTTGGCAGGCTTGTGACAAGCTCTTTTGCCCTCTGAGTCATCTCACCAGCCCTCTATTATATTTTAGTGTTAAAAAGATAAGCTGAGGGGTCTGGAGTAACCTGCTGCTCTTTCAGAAGACCCACATTTAGATCCCAGCACCCCTGTGGCAGCTCGTAACTCTCTGCAACTCTAGTTCCGTGGGACCCAGTGGCTTCTGGCCTCTACAGGCATCCATATTGTGTATATGCACACACTCAGGCAGAATATCCATATGTATAAAATAGAAATAAATCTTTCTGAAAATTAGGTTCAATTTTTTCATTTAAAAAAATTACATATTTACTGCTTTTTATTTTTTTGCAAATCTAGTGTCATAGATGGCATACTATCTGTTGGTGTTTTTTATGTTTCTTTTCTTTGTTTAGTATTATTTTTGTTTTAGTTTTAAACACAATCTCATGTCTTCTTTGACTTAAGAATGCTTTATTTCTCCCCTTGCATCCTTTTTGAGGATACTTTTAAATAAAAGTCATCATTTGGTCTGTTTCTTTCCTTGTTTAAACAGGAAACAGAGAACACAGCACAAAAAGCTGGAAATGAGTCCCCTGTACAAGAGCTGAGACAAGATGTATCTAAAAAGGTTGGAAAGATATAATATCAAATTTAGTTTATAGAGGATATCAAATTTATACGATGCATTTAAGCTAGAACATTTTCTGTATTGTTTCAGCATACTATTCTGTACATACTAATTGTTTTAGTATATGTTCGCATGATCAGCTTTGTGGTAGAAGACACACTGGCCTTTTTTAGAAGTCATGTCACCATCTACTTGGTAATTTATGCTTGAAACAGTTGTTTGTTTAATATGGCCTCTGAGTACTATGATACGGGCCTTTAGTCTCAGCACTTGGAAGTCAGGAGAAGGTGAATCTTTGAGATATATATATAGTGAGTTCTAGGTCAACCAGGGCTACAAAGGGTGATTCTGTCTCAAACAATCAAAAACAGTTAAACCAACAGCAAAATATTTATTGGTTTCTGAGTTCCAAATCTTGAGTTTACTTTTAAAGTTGCAGGTCCCGAGCCAGGCATGGTGTTGCACACATCTAATACCAGCACTTAAGAGTTAGAGGCGGGTAGAACTCTATGAGTTTGAATCCAGCCTGGTTTACTTAGCGGGCTCCAGTACAGCCAGGGCTATATACTGAGACTCTATCAAATCATCAACAACAGCAACAACAAATATAATTTACAGATACTGAAAGGCTCATAGTAGCAAATTATGTTATCTTTAGGAGTCAGAGATACCAGGAAGTCCTTACACTGATAGGATCCTTGAGGCCTTTTTAAATAATCAGTGCTGTGATGCTCCAGAAGTTAGTTCGCAAGAAGAGAGACTAAATGCAAGATACATATTTTGGGGCTGGGAGTGGGGAGATGTCTCAGTGGGTAAGAACATTTACTGTTTAAGCATAGGGACCCAAGTTCAAATCCCCAGAATCTATGTTAAAAAAAAGCTATTCCTGACCACATATGCTTGCATTTGGGGGTTCAGGGATGTAGACAGGTTGATCCCAACAGGAGTTTTCTGGCCTGCAAACCAGGAGGCAAAGCAGGTTCTATGGCAAATCCTGTCTCAAGAGAATAAGGTAGAGAATATGGACGAAGACACAATTATCCTTATCTAACCTCAGCCTGTAATACACACATTAGGCACAGTTAAAACAATAAGCATTGTAAAATGGGCCATTAGTAGTGTCAGCATGAATTCTAAGGAAAAAGATTTGTGTTCATTTATTTTTGAGTGTTTTTGTGTATTTTGTGGGCCGTGAGCACTGTTGTAGCCAGTAAGTTTCTAGAGCCCAGCAAAACAGCTCCTTCTCTATTGCAGAGCTTCTCCATTAGTAGCTCTCTTCATGCTCCTTGTTGTGGAGGACCAGCCACTACTGTGTGCAGTGCAGGACTCTTCTACCTGCCTGGACACCAGTAGCATTCTCTCGATCCTTTCGTCATGACAACTGAAAGTGTCTCCACAGCTGGGATGGATTGGTGGCAAATTTGCTGTCAGTGGAACTACATACACTATTCTACCCTTATAAAATTTATAAATATAGCAGAATATGGATTTTAATGTTGATCATACCTTTTCTGTAAAAGCGGAAAAAATCCCTTTAGGGAGAAGAGGTAGTCTTGTATATTAGCATATAGAATAAACATAGAGCTGGTTTTAAAAATCAGAAACCACAATTCTACAGTGGAGCAGTTTTTTTGATTCTTTTTTTTTCTTGATGGTTCTCAACCGTTTGCATATATTTATTTTCTTCCCAGTTACAATGTAAATAGAACTTTTATTCTTACCATGCTTATGTGCTTCATATTTCATTACTATGTTTCTCTTGAACGGTTTAAGTTATATTCAGTCATTTTTATTGTTGAAACTTGTTGATTTTTTTGCCATTTTTTCTCGTCTTCTTCCTTCTTCAGCCACTCAAGTGCTAGGATTATAGACATTCATCACCTCCATAGTTTTTAATTTCACCCCTTTAAAAATCAGTTACCTACTTCCAATTTATCCTGTCTATAGTGATTTGAAGGAGAATTTAAATAGAAACCAAAGAAGTAGTGAGAAAATTCTGTTGGACAGAAAGTGAGGTTTAACAATCTTTTAAAGTTTTAGCCTTTTAAGATGAGTTAAGCATTAATTGTTAAAGGACCATAGGAATATAATACCAACTACGTGCTCAGGAGTATCTTACATTTAGAAGAGGAATTTGAGTAAACATGGTGGTACAAATTTCTAACCGCAGCACTTAGGTTGTAGAGGAAAAGAATCAGAATCAGGATCTCCCTCCAGCTACATCAGGAGTTTGAAGCCAGCCTGTATACACCCATATGTAAAAAAGAAAATCAGGAAATTGGATGAAAATAAATTTAATAAATATTGTACCAAATTTACAAAATATTATAAAAACCCAATGAGAAACAATCTCCTGTTGGACAGTAGGAACAGAACTAACTTTATGGAGAAAGTAGCGTGTGAGCTGATTTTTGATGAACGTATAAAATTTTGGCAGGCAGAGATAAAAGAGGAAAGACATCACCAATGGCTTAGAGATGGGGAATGTGCAGAATGTTTGAGGATGAGGCTAATAACTCCAAGTTATGAGAATGTCATACTGAAATATCTGGGTTTCATTTTATATCACTCAGAAAACAGTGAGCTTTTGATGTATAAAGAGTAGCAGCAGCAACATCTCTTTGTTGCTTTTAGTTCTATTTTTTTACCCATTGCATTGTTTAAAATCCATTTAAAAATGACAGTGAGGGACCATAAATAGGTATGAAAGGTGTGTATCATCAGCAGACTGAAGAGCGTGGCTTGTTCTCCAGGAACTGATGGTGTGTTGTGAGGAAAGTGAATGTGCCGAGCTAGCCTGTGTAGTCTGTGTGTTGTGTTGTTCTTGCTGTAGTGAATGGTAAGGTCAGAGAAGAGGGAGACTAGAACAGACGAGGGAAGACAAAATTTTCTACCTCATCTTGACGCCTTATTTTTATAGCATGAACCTGTCTGTGACACACAGTGATCATGTCAAACCTTTGTAATAACCTTGCTCTTACTGTGGCTCTTCCCCATCCCTTGTTTTCTTCTGCACATAGACATAGAAGGCTAACAAGCCTGAAAGCCCCTTTTTCCATTATTTTCCCCTTATTTGTAAACTTATTTTCATCTTTTATTTCTATATTCTATCATCTATTGCTGACAATTAAGTATTCTTTTTTCCCTATCCAAAGTATTATGTGGAAGATTACCTGGGTTTTAAGTTTGGACATTTGTGTTTACTATGTAGCATTTGGGGAAATTTCCTAATGGTTTTCCCTCAGATCCTTTTTCTGAAAAAAAATAATAAAATAAAACAAAAAAAATTAGATAATCTAGCTATCTAATGAGACCATCACAGGGTAAAGTATACTGGATGTGATACACAGAAAGCTTTCTTTCCTTTCGTCTCTAGAACTTGAGAAGTTTATTCTGTTAGCTTTCTCTCCTGTGGCTAACTTCCCTTCAGCTTAGAAAAATGCTGGGTCACTTTTTTTTGAAGTTTTTTTTTTCTATTTACAGCCAAGCCCTCCTCCCCAACCCCTGGTACTAAAGATCAAACCGAGGGCCTAGTAAATGCTAGGCAACCAACCAGGCAATGTAATTTTTAAGAATTATATTGTACCCAGCTGACTCTATGTCTTCATGTTTTAGTCATTCTTTAGTTCTTTGAGAACTGCTTATGTGTTCTGAAAATATTCACCTTTCCCCAGTTCCTCCCAAATTCACCCCTTTACTTCCCCTTCAAACATTGTGTCTTCGCCCTTTTCAAAACCTATTTGTTTTGCCCATATATTCTTGGATGTGTGGTCTTCCACTAGAGCATGGTCAACTTACCAGGGGTCACACTCTTGAGAAAACTGACTCTCTCTCTTCACACAGTTATCAATTGCCAGAAGCTTCTAGGCTAGGGGTGGAGCTTTGTGCCCACAACCTCTCTTCATGCTAGGATTTGGTCTAAGTGAGCTTGCACGGGTCTTATACACACATGGTGTCACAGCCTCTGTGAGTTCACTCTTCATTTGCTCTGCTGTATGCTGCAGTTAGTTTCCTTGTAGTCATTTACTGCCTCTGGCTCTTACACTCTTTCCACTTCCTCTTCCGCAGTGACCTCTGTTACTCATTTTCACATACATTGTTATCTGACTTCTGTTACCACTAAAGTCGTTAATGTTGATTAAATGCCAAATGTGATAAACGTTGTAAACCTTAGTTAATATTATATGTGGTAAAATGAGGAAATTTCTAGTACTAAAATTTTTAAGATAGTGAAAAACTTACTTGCAATATACTGGGAAGTTAGGGGCAAATCTTACTGAACAGGAATAACAGCCAGTTTTACTAGTATGGAATTGTAACAAAGCTGATCAGGGCAGGTCTGCAACATATTCCGTTAACTTACAGGAGCTGGGGAATTGAAAAAGCAGAGTTCAGGTTTGGTATGAGTGGATCAGGGAATTTAATGTGTTAGTAATGCCAAGACTGTATAGAAGATATATTTTTTTCTAAATAGTACGTGAAGACATAGACCCCTGTGCATATTTTTCACTTCGATGTAAGAAATAGGAGGAGTGGGAGCAGTGTGGGCTGGATGTTGGAGCTCTATTCATAGACAACCCCCAGAGTCTGAAGAATGAAGCCTTATAATTGATTCAAGTGTGTTTATTACCTTGCATCTGCCAACTTTTCTGATATAGTCTTGAGTTCAGACTGCATCAAGTTCAATTCTAATCCTAGGTGGATTTTGTTTCCGTGATTTTGTTAACTAGAGACAGCAGGGGGTTCTTGCAACTAGTTTGGCATAACTATGTAAATAAACTCTTGACATTTGAAGTCTTCATGAGGAGATATATGGCTTCATTTTACAGGGTTCATTGAACTTTTGTCATGATATAATAACACAGATTCCCTATTACAGTGTATAAGTGTATAGATTCTGGAAGCAAACTTCCAGGACTTAATACCATTTTTATCACTGACTAACTCGAAAACATTGGACAAATCACTTGGTCCATGTATGCTTTAGTTCCTTCATTTGTAAAATTATGACAATAGGAGCAAATCTTTATACATTTGTGTAAAGATTAAAATCAATAAAGTGTTACAGACATTGCCTGTCATATATATTGAATTAGCTATTACTTTGTTGTAAATAACTTCATTATTTTTAAAACTGCATTTTAACCTTTCATTAGATAATTGAAAGTATTATTGAGGAAAGTCAGAAAGTACTACAATCAGAAGATGACTCTTTGGATTCCAAAGGGAGAGGACTCTCTGATCAGGCTACTGCCAGTTCTTCTGTGGCTGAGACAGACTTTAGTGACATACCTGGACTATTATCCATAGAGCATGAACTACAGCATGACTCTGAAAAGGCAGACAGTCCAAATGTATTTGAAGAAGCTGAATTAGAAGCACAAAGATGTTTTCCTTCTGAGGACTCCTGTGAGAAGACTGTAGACGAAACTGGTAATGTAGCTGAAGTAAGTTCAGCTGAGCAGCTTGATGTTTCTGAACTGGAAACCGAAATACTGAGCAAGGAAGCGATGGAAGTCAAAGAAAGCGATATTCTAGATCCTGCATCCTCAGATTCTTTGTCTGCTAAAGATTTTGCTGCTGCGGAAGAAGTGGCTCCCGCCAAACCCCCAAGGCACCTTACTCCAGAACCTGATATAGTAGCCAGTACAAAGAAGCCTGTTCCTGCACGCCCACCACCACCAACTAATTTCCCACCTCCTAGACCCCCACCTCCAACCCGACCTGCACCACCACCAAGAAAAAAGAAAAGTGAATTGGAGCTTGAGGCTCTTAAAACACCTGATCTGGATGGCAAGTATTAACTGAGAAATATTTTGGTTGGGAAATATGAGAGTTAAAACTAACTTTTCTGCTTTGGGTTGGGAAGAAGTAAGATAGGGTCTTTTTATATCATCCAGACTAGCATGTAACTGGGCTGTCCTTGAATTTGTGGAGATCTTCTGCCTCTGCTTGTTGAGTATAGGCATTTGTTATGATTCTCAGCTAACTTTTCTGCTTTTGCTTCAATTTGTGCTAAAGAATAACTGCTGTGATAACTAGGATATATAAATTATTTCTTGAATAAGTTGACAAAAGCTGAAAGGTATTATACTGGCCATAAGTTAAAATAATATTACTGAGTATTTTCAGACTCCAGACTTTTACATTTTTTTAACCCTCTAAGAATTGATATGGAAGTGGTAGGAAGAAAATGGGAGTGAAAGACTTAAAACAGCAGAAATTTAAATGCTAATCTTTGAATGTATAAACTGTGCAGTCTTGAAGAAGTTAAATAATTCATTCGAGCCATTGTTTTTAATAAAAATAATAAAAGCCACTGTTCTCATAGGTTTGTTATAAGAATTAAATAAAGGTTAAAAATACTTCTTTATTTGTGTGTGTGTATAAAATTGTTGGTATTATTCTTCTGTTATTAATATCTTCATTATCATTATTATTACTATTATTATTTTTATTATCATTGCAGTACCCAAAGACAACATTACATCTGATTCTCTCCTTACTGCAAATGTGGCTTCAGAGAGTACAGTTAGAGATTCTCAGCCTTCTCTTGATTTGGCAAGTGCTACAAGTGGAGATAAAATAGTTACTGCCCAGGTTGGTGAATTACTATTATATTGGGTATAGGCTAATTCAAGCTTCATATAACTAGCTGACTGAATTACTGAAACCCTCTTTCTTCTCTAGGCCAAATATTTCTTTGTCTCCCATTCCTGACCACCTCACTTCCCTTTCTGGCTTGGCTACTAACAAGTTTAGTGAGCTAGCTAGTTATTTAGCATCTGATTCTTAGATGCCCTATTGATAAAACATGGGAAAAGTATTCACCTTGAAAGTTTTTTGCGAAAATGAAATGTGCTAATATATGCCAAGTGTGTGGCATGTTATAGGTATTTTTAAAACCAGCTGCTTCTATTTTTAATAAGTTCCTTTTCCTAGATATAAAACACTTCATGTACTAGGCTATACAAAAAAAACTGCATAGCATTTTACCACAGCCAAATTCTGGAACTCGGGGTAATTTATGTAGTAGCTGAGGTGAGGAGGGTCAGCAGACCTGGAAATGTGACATTACCATCTTGTTTTAACAATACAGTAGAGGTCACAAGCGGTCTTTTTTTGTAGAATCGACGTGGTGTTTGTCTTTTTAAAGCATTGATTTTAGCCGGGTGGTGGTGGCGCACGCCTTTAATCCCAGCACTCGGGAGGCAGAGGCAGGTGGATCTCTGAGTTCGAGGCCAGCCTGGTCTACAAGAGCTAGTTCCAGGACAGGCTCCAAAACCACAGAGAAACCCTGTCTCGAAAAACCAAAAAAAAAAAGCATTGATTTTTTTTTTAATCTAGAAGAATATGCAGCAACAACTATATGTGAATTTTTAACATATTGTTGTCTAGCTCTTTATATAAACAGAAGTCTTTAGCAGTGTCCACATATGGCTTGAATTAATTGCAATCTTAGTAGAGAACTATTGCTTTGAATGGGCTCAAATAAAATATTTGTGATACTACTAAGGCACTATTTCATGGGCAACAGTAATTTTGGTGTCTAATATCTTTCAACATGTAGAGAATAATAAAGGACTAAAATGGAATCATTAATTTAAATTTTCAGTAGGCTCTATTTTCTGATTTGTGGAATTTTGTGGAAGTGTGCATGGTAATGAATAATTAAAATTTATAGAAATTCATTTAGTCTGTTTGTACAATTATAATTTTAGGAAAATGGAAAAGCACCTGATTTGCAGACGGTAGCAGGGGAAGTGATGGGCCCTCAGAGACCTAGATCCAACTCTGGGAGAGAGCTTACTGATGAGGTAGAATTTAATTTTTTTGTTCTTAAAAGCATAAAATGTAAAAATCATATGAGAAAGTTCTAGAGATGGGTGGTGGTGCTGGCTGCATAGCAATGTAAGAGTACATAGCGACTTTACACTACACCTAAAGATACTTAACACATTCTTGTTTCATGTTGCATATGACTTACTGCATTTTTAAATTGAAATTTCACATTTGTACATATTTACGGGTTGTAATGTGATGGTTTGATAAATTGATACAGTATATAATGACTAAATCCAGGAAATCAGTATTTCCATCTTTTTGAACATCATTTCAATACCAGGAACACTGAACTTGTTTAGTAATTTTGACATGTATAATGAGTTACTTTTAGGCCAAAATCACTAAAATTAAGAGTATTTTAGGTTTGGGATTTTATTTATATACTGACGTTTGACTCTCTGATGGAAACCTGCCATTTCACAAAGATATGTAGTGGAATACTTACATTCAAAGCAGAATCTAAGTCAGACTGATGGCAAAGCAGGCCTATAATCTTCAGCACTCAGGACACTGAGGTAGGAGGGTCTCAAGTTCAGGATCTACTTGGACTACAGAGTAAGTTCAAGGCGAGCCTGGTAACTTTCTGAGACATTAAATCAAAAAGAAAAAGGCAAAGCCATCTGGGTCTGTAACTCAGTTGTGTGTTTCCTAGCATTCATAAAGTCATAGGTTCCATTCCCAGTACCACATACACACACACACATCCATCACAAAAGCACGATCTGTATTTTATAAAAGATGAGCTTTAAAATAATCCTAGTATTTCAGATGCTTTTTAAACATTTATTCGTGTGCATGCATGCGTGTGTGTACTTATGGGTACATGCATGCCACAGTACAAATAGGAAAGTCAGAGGATACTTTGTAAGACTCAGATCTCTCATTCTACTGTGTAAGTCCTTTGGATTGAACTCAGGCCATCTGAGTTGTCCTTAATAAGACTTTTCATTTGCTGAGCCATTTCCCTAACTCTATAATGGTTTCTTATTTTTTTTAAATATTTATTTATTTAGTATACAATATTCTGTCTGTGTGCATGTCTGCAGGCCAGAAGAGGGTACCAGACCTCTTTACAGATGGTTGAGAGCCACCATGTAGTTGCTGGGAATTGAACTCAGGACCTTTGAAAGAGCAGGCAATACTCTTAACCACTGAGCCATCTCTCCAGCCCCCCATGGTTCCTTATTTTTGAACCTTAGAATGGGGAGCTAGCGAGATGGCCCTGCAGCTAAAAGCAATGGTTGTTCTTCTAAAGGACCCAGGTTTGATTTCTAGAACACGCATGATTACAGCTGTCTGTAACTCCAGTTCCAGGGGATCTAATGCCCTCTTCTGGCCTCCATCGGAATTATGTACATGTGGTGCCCAGACATACATGCCGGCAAAACACCATACACAGAAAATAAAAGTAATTTCAATTCCTTGAAGGCCAACGATAGCAGATCACTAGTTTGAGGTCATCCTGACTAACATAACTAGACCCTTTCTCAAATGTGTTAAAATAATACATTTTTCTAAATTATACTTTGGAAAACAGTTCAACAGACCCTTTCTCAAATATGTTCAAATAAAATAATACATTTTTCTAAATTACACCTTGGAAAACAGTTTACCTTTTCTTAAAATGTTAATATTACCATGACCCAGCAGTTCCATTTTTTTATACTAAAGAAAAATGGAAAGATATTCACACCCAAATGTACAAGATATTCAAAGCAGCATTATTTATAATTGCTAAAAATGGAAACAGCACAAACATGTATGATGGATGAATCCTTAAATAAAATATAGTATTCCCATTCAATAGTATATTTTTCAGCAATTAAAAAGGAAAACGATATTGGTATTTGGATAAACCTTAAAAATAGCATGCTAAATAAAAGAATCAAGATGCATTGTATGTTAGTGTGTGTGTGTGTATGTCTGTGTGTGTGTATGTGTGTGTGTGCGTGTATTATACATATATTTTTTGAGTGAATTTATGAAATGTCCTGAATAAACAAATCAATACAGACAAAAAGTAGATTAGTAATTACCAGAGACTAAGAAATAATTAAATGGGATTGAGAGCTAATGTGCAACTGATTTCCTTTATGAGCAATCAAATATTATAATTTAATCATAAATTAAGAACTATAGATATGTTATTAACCATTGAATTGCATGTTTTAAGGGGTAATATTTTATGGTATGAGAATTATATCTCAGCATAAATGTTTAAGTTTATTGTGCCCAGTGACTATCTAGAAAATCCTTAACATTTTGAGAATTTTGTAGACTCAAAAAAGATAATTAAAGGCTGGAGAGATGGCTCAACAGTTAAGAGTACTACTGTTCTTCCAGAGGACCTGTGTTTGAGTCCCAGAACCACAATCCACAACTACCTGTAACACCAGCTCCAAGAGATCCAACACCTCTGGCCTCTGTCACAACATACATAATTAAAACTAATATAAAAATTTAAAGAGAATTAAGTTGAAAGTCATCCGGGTGTTATTTTTTACCTCTAGGAAATTTTAGCCAGTGTAATGATTAAGAACCTGGATACTGGAGAAGAAATACCTCTAAGTCTTGCTGAAGAGAAGTTGCCAACAGGTATTAATCCTCTCACTCTACACATCATGAGAAGGACAAAGGAGTATGTAAGGTATGACTTAATGTTATTTAACTTTTTTTGAACTACAACTGTCCCTCTTTAGTTAAACTCAGTCCTCTGTTTTAATCTAAAAGTAAAATTAGCTTGAGTATGCATTATTTACCTTTGATCTTTGCCTCTGATTATTGACATACCATGTAGTTACTTGTGGAAATTATTCTAAATCTTAAATCTCATACTATTTAGTTTCTTGTCATTTAAAATGATTTATGCTGGAGACAGAATCAAAACATTAAGACTAAAAAGCCATATGTGTGAGGATCATTTAGTATTCTAAAATTTTGCTTTCTAAGTATTTGAAAACTGCTTTAGAGCAAAACGATTGATTTTCATTATGAGATGTAATGAGGGCCTAAGGAATAAGTTCTAGAAGAGCAAAGACCTTTTATTAAATTTAATATATGTTGTGCCTGGTAGACCAAGAAAAAGCTATCTACAGGTTATTTTATTGTTGATATACACAGACTTCATATAGTAGGATTTTTATAAGCTATTAAATTGCATTCATTTAAATTTTGCAAATTGCATCTTGCTTTAAGATTCCAGTCTTTACTCTTGGAAACTATTTAGTAATTCTCAGGTTATTCATTAATTTGAAGTTATATAAGCATATCAAGATAGTTTTTCTTATTCTGATTAGTTGCTGCATAGTAAACATAAAAAGATATTTTTGAGAAGAGAAATGGCTTCTTTTAAAATGACTCCCCTTCTTGTAGCAATGACGCCACACAGTCTGATGATGAAGAAAAGTTGCAGTCACAACAAACAGATACTGACGGTGGACGGTTAAAGCAGAAAACGTGAGTTACTACTCTACACACCTTTCCTTCTTTTTAAGTATTTACTAGAAAAGTAAAAAAAAAATTCCATGCTTTTTTAATCAAAAAAATGTAATATAAAAACTGTAATACCAGATTGTTCTTAGCCACTTTTTACATTACAGTAAAACAGACTCTTTAAAGAGATTTGTCTGTTAAAATCAGAGTTACACTCTTCCAAGGCTTCTAACCCGACACTCTTACCTTATATTACCATCATCCCAGTGTTATTCTCTTGCTTCTACTAACTGCCATAACCATACATTAATCTCCCAGAAAATTCCTAAGAAAATCAATCCTTGTCATATTGCTTGAATATATCTGCTACCACTTAATTTCAGTAACTTCTTTCTCATAATTTCTTTCAACTTGAGAGAATTGCTTTGAATGGAATATGTGGTTTCCCTCCAGAAGATTTTAAATCATGTTAAATGTCTACCCACACCATCTCTACCCTCTATTGACTAACTATGAGTTTCTTACATTTGTTTAGGCCGTCTTGAAAGCATCTGACATAAAGTAAATGACCAATATATTTTGTATCATCCTTATATTGTTTTCCATCCTAGATGCTAGAATTGTGAATAGAAGAACATCGTTGTCCTTAGATATCTTCCCCCTTCTCTTCATCTTTCCAAACATTATTTATATTTCTTTCTAACTACTCCAGTTCATAGCAAATCTATAGCCACATAACTTATTTTTCCTCTTTAGCATGTTATCTTAATTCCATATTCTAATTTCAAAAGCAAATTATTTTATCAGCATATATTTTACATGTTCCTTATGACATTTTCTTACATATGTATAATGGATTTTATCATATTCGCACCTATTGCCTTTTCTTGCCCCTCACTCCTGCTGATCTTTGTTCTCTTTTTAAATAGTTTCCCTTCTTCTTTCATATATTTTTAATTTTTTCATATTTTTATTTTTCATGACAAGTTTTCTCTGTGTAGCCTTGGCTGTTCTGGAACTAACTCTGTAGACCAGGCTGGCTTCTCACTCACAGAAACCTGCCTGCCTCTGACTCCCAAGTGCTGGGATTGAAGGTTTGCACCACCACTGCCTGGCTGATTTTGTTTATTTGTTGTTTTGTTTTGTTTTAAGTTACCCAGTTTGTTTAATAAGGGTTACTTACAGGAGCATGGACAGTTTATCAGTGACTACGGTGAAGAAATGTTTCTTTCTCTTAGTAGCCATTAGCTTCCTATAGATCCTCAAGGAGGGTGAGCCTAAAGCAAACACATTTTAAATAGCTAGACAATGTGATATGAAAGGTTTATGATCATATGATTCTTCTGTTAACCCCACAAATACATAGTATATAGGTGCTCATTATAGAGTATGTCTGATTATGCCTGAGTCACTAAATTGTCAGTATTGTCATATAACATCCAAAATGTATGATCCACTTAAATCTGACTATTTAGAAAAGATGTACCAAAATGCAGATATATGTTAACACCAGGTATTTGAAACTTGGCTGTCTAACACTGACAGCTGTCAGGATCCAAAGAGTTAGGAATTGTTCAGGAAACATAAACATCCAGGTGAACTGTCATATAGTTGATGCCCTACAGCTCATTTATGTTCTGTTTTGGTTTTCTTATACAAGTTCTCACTATATGGCTTTCTACACCAGGTCAGGCTGGTGTGAACTCACAACTTTCCTGCTTCTTTATCCTGAGTGTTGTGATTATAGGTGTGCATCACTATGTTCTGTTAAAGCTCATTTTCTAGGAAAAAAATTGTACTCAGAAATTTTTTCTTCAGAAAATGGGTCTACATGTCTCATTTTTTATTCATACATCATTTCTTAAATCTGGTCATCTAGTGCCCGAGCTTCTAAAGCAACAGAGAACCTGAAAAATGTGACATAAAAGTTGGCATGTGAGACTGTTTGGTAATATTCTGATTGCAAGGTTGTAATCAGAAAATGATAAAAGACCCATACATAGCACAATAGTCTGTGTATATAGTAACTCTTTCCAGACCTTTTTCTTACAATCATACACATAGAACTTATAAATATTTACACTGGGCTGGGCGGTGGTGGCACACGCCTTTAATCCCAGCGCTCGGGAGGCAGAGACAGGTGGATCTCTGTGAGTTCGAGACCAGCCTGGTCTACAAGAGCTAGTTCCAGGACAGGAACCAAAAAGCTACGGAGAAACCCTGTCTCGAAAAATGAAAAAAAAATATTTATACTGAATGATGAGATAAACCAATAATGCAGCCAGTAGCCAGAATAGATTGGCCCCTGGTTCTGACTTTTCCTGGATCATAACAAGTTGTTTTGAAGACTGAGGAAGCAACTAGTAATTGAGCTCAAGAGAATCCTGTTCAAAAGGTCCTGAGAATAGTACAAGTGGTAATAGACCCTATTCATCAGTGAAAAGGAATCTACTAAAATAGTACCATTTTAAAGTCATCGGAGTCTATAGCTGAGCCTAGTGTATACACCTTTAATCCTAGCACTTGAAGGAAGGGTCAGGCAGAATCTCTGAGTTCAAGACCAGCTTGATCTACAGAGCTAGTTTCAGACAGCCAAGAAAGACTACGTAGAGAAACCCTGTCTTGAAAACGAAAACAAAACATAAACATAAAACATATTTAGAACGTCACATCTACAGTGATTTAAATGTCTTCTTGGCTTTTAAATAGCAATCATCATAGTTTCATTTCCTGTTGGTCTGATAAACTACCCTGATAAGAGCATCTTAAGAAAGAAAGGGTGCATTTGGCTCACAGCCCATAATTGCAGGAATGTTAAGGTAGTAGGAACTTGATAGTCATAAGACATCCACAGTGAAGAGCAGAGAGCAGTGAACTAATACCTGCACTTAGTGTTCAGTTCACTTTCTTCTCTCTTAAACAATCTAGATCCCCTACCCAGGGAATGGCTTCACCCACAATCTTCCCATTAATCAAGATAATCCCCTCATAGACACGTTCACAGGCTAGCCCAATCTAGACAGTTCCTTATTAAGCCTCCCTTCTCAGGTGATTCTAGAGTGTGTCAAATTAGCAATTAAAACTAAACATCATTGTAATGAACCTATAGTTATCCATAAACTATAACTTTAGAGTGGGCACCTTATTTTGGTTTTAGAAACTGGTTTCACAGGGATGCGATGTAGCTTAATGGTAGAGTGCTCACGTAGCTTATACAAGGTCCTGGGCTCAATCCCCAGCACTATAAAATTAGTTTTGTCATCTCTGTTTTCTGATGACTGAAAGTAGCAACAGAAATGTATAAAATTGAAAATGAAAGTTTATGATTATTTCACAGATTATTATCAAGATTCTTTAATTTCTTTGTCAATGCTGGCGGATCAAAGCTAGGGACCAGCACATGCTAAGCAAGGACTATGAGCTATACCCTAGAATTTTTTGGTTCTCATAAGAGAGGGGTTATATTATGTCTGTAGATTCTTAGCTTGCTTTTTTTTTATTGTAAATCAAATACGTCATGGTCATCTCTTCATGTTAGCACAAAAGACAAATACATTGATTGCAGTCTTTCTATGAACCACACAGGAATTAGTTGCTGTGGATACAGTAGTTAAGACAATTATACTCATACCTTCAGGGACCTTCTGTGTAAATGAGGAGGCAGATACTGAATATGTAATCATGCACAAAAGTGTACCTTTATTTATAATGATTGCTGTAAAAGAAAACTGCAAGGTGCTATGAAAGTCTACAACAAGAAAACATGTTTTGGCTCAAAGAAGGTCTTTTTGAGAGAAGATTATTTGATCTGAGACCTAAAGGGTAAATAAAAACTAGTAATCAGTATTGGGTATTCGAATCAGAAGTAACCACATGAGGAAAGACTATGAATAAGAGCTTGGCAATTCAAAGAGTAGGGGTTTGTTTTATTGTAGTTTATGCCAACACTTATTTATCCATTTGGCTGTTGATTGACATTTATATCTTTTCAATTGAATAGAGAAAATTTGAATCATGTTTATATAAACTTTGATGCTTGTGTAACTTTGTGTTTGGGGGTGTCTATTGAAAAACTCGGCCTAATTTTATTGTTGTGAATACCCAGATTAAAGAGAAAACACACTAAGTAGGTCCTCTTAGGCTTCCCAGGTATTCTATTTTGTAGATCAATGACTTTCTTTAACCCTTCCTTTTTGTTGGTAAAATGCGTTCTTAGAGATAAGTCTCTAAAGTAGTTTTTTCAAAATTATTTAACTGCATGTTTATAGCTTCACAGGAACTCTCCAAATCAGATTATCTGGGGATAGGACCCATAGATCTGTTTAAACATGCTCTTCCCCAGCCCACCATTGCCAATCACACTTGAACAGTATGGCTTTAGAATAAACTTAATTGGGAGAAATTTTATTCATATATTTTTGAAGGTTATTGTCTTGAATATGTTCATTCCATAAAACAAGGAATCTGATGGGGCTAGAGAGATGGCTCAGTGGTTAAGAGCACTGGCTGCTCTTTCAGAGGACTCAGGTTCAATTCCTAGAACCCTCATGGTGGCTCACAGCTGTCTATAACTCATAGACATAACTGCAGGCAAAACACCAATGTACACAAATTAAGTAAATTAAGAAAAAAAACAAGGAATCCAAGAACTTGAATACCTACATTTAATGTTTTAAACGATACATCTTAAGTTTGTGGATAGTTCACCTTGCACAATTGTGTCACTACATTTTTGTGTATTTTTCTTCAGGACTCAACTAAAGAAATTCCTTGGAAAATCAGTAAAGAGAGCAAAGCATCTTGCTGAGGAATATGGTGAACGTGCTATAAATAAGGTTAAAAGTGTAAGAGATGAAGGTCAGTAGCATGAGGATATTGCAACACTCCATTAATGTGTATTTTCTAAATTTAGCTCGGCGTTTATAAAAGGCACTCTATATCAATGAACATAATAAACTTTTATAGCCAATATCTTAGTATTTCAATAAATCACAAGTGTCTCCCTTAATTTTATAAATATGAAGAAAGATAAATGTATCCTTTTAAGTATGAATTGGTTCAATATTTTGTGATTATAACAACTTTGAAGATTTATGGTACAATGATTAAGTGTAAATTGGTTTTGTCAAACTTTTTGGCTTTTAAAAATATTTTTAAAGGGTTGGAGAAATGGCTTAGTGGTTAAGAGCACCAGAGAATCCATCTTTAATTTCCCAGTACTCTCATGGCAAACTAGAACTGTTTGTAACTTGTTTCAGGGGATCTGACACCCACTTCTGGCCTCCATGGGCACCAGGCACACACGTAGTACATAGACATTCATGGAGGCAAAACACTCATGCCCATAAAAATAAATAGACTTTTAAAGCTATTTTTTAATGAGGTAAACTTGTGACCAAGTAATTATTTCATTGGATAAAAGCAATTTTGCCATGCAAGCCCAATGGAGTTCTTTGGAACTCAGTTAGAAGCTAGATGCTATAGTATCATCAACATTTTATGATGACATAGAAGATAGAGAGAGAATTGCCCTCAAGGTGACAGGCCAACTAGTCTGCAGCATGTAGCGCAGCAGCAGAGGAAAACAATAGAAACCCTGCTTCAAAGAAGGCATAAGGCTAGAACCACTCTCAAAAAAAAGTCCTCTGATCTCTACTCTTGTGCCGTGGCATGTGCATGGGTAAAGGAGCTTGCTGCCAAGTCCAACAACCAGAGTTCAATTCCTGTAATCTGTTTGGTAGAAGGACAGAACTGAGTCCATATGCACCTCATGGCATGCACATGTAAACACCATAAATAAGGTAAAAAGATTTTCTTAATTTGCAGAGACTGTAGCCCACTGTGCCTTTATTATTCTACTCATTTGTTTTTATTAATAAGTGTACTTACTAATACTCACACAATACCAGATAATCTTCTTAGAATTAACCTACATTTTAATTAATTTAATCTCATAACTCAATGGAGTATCATCATTATCCTCATTTTATAGGTGAGAAAACTGAGAGGTATAGAAAGGTTGAGTAACTTCTCCACGGTCATGCAGATTATAAGTAATGGATATAAATTCAACCAATGTAACATCAGTCTCCATTTTCTCAACCAATATGTTACATAGTAATAGACAAATTTTGCTTCTCTATTTACTAAAAGTATACTTGATGATCAATGTATTTGAAAATATAATTGTAACTAGATATATATTAACCATTGAATTTTGTTACTTTTCTCTTCAGTGTTTCACACTGATCAAGATGACCCTTCATCAAGTGATGATGAAGGAATGCCATATACAAGGCCAGTTAAATTCAAGGCAGCACATGGTTTCAAAGGACCTTATGATTTTGATCAGATCAAAGTGGTGCAAGATCTTAGTGGTGAACATATGGTAAGCAACTATTTCATTTTTCATGACTGCTAGGGTATTTTTTGAGGCTTCTATTTAACTTATCTTTACCAATATATATGCTTTTGCTAATTCAACTCAAGAGCACTAAATTTATATTAATTTATTTAAATTAATAGATAATGCAGTGTTTGTCTCGAATATTGCTTAAGGAGTAATGTTTTAGGCTGAATGTAGTTTCTTGGACCTATAATCTTGGCACACAGAAGGCTGAGGCAGGAAGATGAGATCAAGGCCAGCCTGTGCTATATAGGGCAACCCAATCTCAAAATAAAAAAGGTTTGCAATAAATAATCTCTAGGCTGTATTATTAAGAAAACTATGCAGAGAGACCAATCTTTGCAGCACTTAAATTAGAAAAATAGTCTGTCACTTGTAAAAGTATTTTAAATATTTCCAACCACAATTTAAATAAATATGGATACTTAGAGATTTTCAATAGCATACACAAAGCCCTGCTTTCAATCCCTAGCACTTTGGTAAAAAGTATTCAGAATCCTACTGTGTTTTCCACAGTAAAATATTCAGCCAAGCTAGAGATAGATAGAGGTTTACATTCTTTAAGATTTCAAAAGTACCATACTGGGGATGTGGTTTTGTGGTAGAGTGTTTCCTTCATATACATGAGGCTCTGCTCTGATCACTAATACTGCAAAGAAAAAATTCAAGCCTAACAATGTAGACGGAAATCCTCAGATTTGATTGCAGATAGTGTCTACAAATCTAGGAACGTAAGGACTATAGCAGTTAAACTCAAACATAGGTAAACTAGGCTGTGCCCTTGATCAAGGAATCAAATAAAGCCTGCGTTGCCCTAACTACAAAGCAACTATAAGCAGTGGCCACATTGAAATTAAATTTTTGTGCTATTAAACTATACATCAATGTTTTAAATTTTACTGTGGTTTCATTTTGGAACTTACTAATTTTTTTTATCTGTGAAGTTTACATTTATGTTTTTATTTTTTTATTAAAAATTTCCGCCTCTTCCCCGCCTCCCTTTTTTCTCCCCCCACTCCCCTCCCCCTCCCTCTCCTAAGTCCTAAGAGCAGTCAGGGTTCCCTGCCCTGTGGGAAGTCCAAGGTCCTCCCCCCTCCACCCAGGTCTAGTAAGGTGAGCATCCAAACAGACTAGGCTCCCACAAAGCCAGTACGTGCAGTAGGAACAAAACCCAGTGCCAATGTCCTTGGCTTCTCAGCAGCCCTCATTGTCCACCATATTCAGAGAGTCCGGTTTTATCCCATGCTTTTTCAGTCCCAGTCCAGCTGGCCTTGGTGAGCTCCCAATAGAACAGCCCCACCGTCTCAGTGGGTGGGTTCCCCCCTTGCGGTCCTGACTTCCTTGCTCATGTTCTCCCTCCTTCTGCTCCTCATTTGGACCTTGGGAGCTCAGTCCAGTGCTCCAATGTGGGTCTCTGTCTCTATCTCCATCCAGTGCCAGATGAAGGTTCTATGGTGATATGTAAGATATTCATTAGTATGGCTATAGGATAGGGCCATTTCAGGCTCTCTCTTCAGCTGCCCAAGGACCTAGTTGGGGATATCTCTCTGGACCCCTGGGAACCCCTCTAGAGTCATAAAGTCTTGGAGAGATTAGGGATACAAGGGTCATACCTAAATATAATAAAAGCTATTTACAGCAAGCCGACAGCTATCATCAAATTAAATGGAGAGATACTCAAAGCCATCCCACTAAAATCAGGAACACGACAAGGCTGTCCACTCTCTCCATACCTCTTCAATATAGTGCTTGAAGTTCTAGCAATAGCAGTAAGACAACATAAGGGGATCAAGGGGATTCTAATTGGAAAGGAAGAAGTTAAACTTTCGTTATTTGCAGATGATATGATAGTATACATAAGCGACCCCAAAAACTCTACCAAAGAACTCCTACAGCTGATAAACACCTTTAGTAATATGGCAGGATACAAGATCAACTCCAAAAAATCAGTGGCCTTCCTATACACTAAGGATAAGGATGCAGAGAGGGAAATCAGAGAAGCATCACCTTTCACGATAGCCACAAATAGCATAAAATATCTTGGGGTAACTCTGACCAAGGAAGTGAAAGATCTATTTGATAAAATTTTTTATACTATGTTGAGTCCACCTTTATTTCCTACTTAAGTAAAAAGCCTCACCGTGCGGTGGTGGCACACGCCTTTAATCCCAGCACTCAGGAGGCAAAGGCAGGTGGATCTCTGTGAGTTTGAGGCCAGCCTGGTCTACAAGAGCTAGTTCCAGGATAGCTAGGACTACAGAGAGAAACCCTGTCTCAAAAAAACAATAATAATAATAAGTAAAAAGCCCATTATATTGGAATCCAAATGATTTTTTACTGTATTTGACTTTTATAGAAATAAACGCTATTTAAGTTAATTAACTTGCTTCTAACTTAGATAAAGAATCCATAGGCAGCTAATGTTTTTAATATACCTAAGTCTGTGTTATAACCTTATTTGTTGGAATAGGATTTGGCCCTTCCTACTAAAGACTCCTATTCTTTAACACTTTTCTGATCATATACATATCCAATGATTTCAGTTTCTATAGAGAGTCTAGTCATGTACTGTAGAGAGAAAAGCAGAATAAGACCAAACTGTTTAGGTCCTTTGAAGTGTCTCATGATATGGGCACTATGCTATAGGCAGCTAACGTAGGCTAGGCCTTATTCTTTTCAGTCCTGCTAAGGGACTGGAGTTTCCAAACTGTGGTTTGTGCTTCTAGCTACATAGGGACTCTCATAAATGGCACCTGAGGTTACCCTCTGACCTCTACACTTAAGTCCACACACACATGCCTATATGCAACCAAAAATACCCCTCATTTTTCTTAATATGTGAACATAGTTTGGGGTTTTAAGTTTGTTAGTTTAAAATATAGGAAATGTTAATGATCCTAACAGACCTTTCTTCTGAAAGCTTCCCTTTCTGGTAGCACTATTGCACAAGTGGCTGTAACACATCTTATGAAAATTAGTGTTATCTTACTATGTATAATGCGGTAGAAGTTTAAAGGTTGAGTTAAAGGAACGTCTCTTAAGCTTGTAAAGTCATTTTGAACCTTCTGTTTTCATAGGGAGCTGTTTGGACAATGAAATTTTCTCACTGTGGCCGATTACTTGCCTCAGCTGGACAAGACAATATAGTGAGGATATGGGCTTTAAAAAATGCTTTTGACTATTTCAACAACATGCGAATGAAATACAATACTGAAGGTATTTTTCATTTCTTTAAATATCTAAGTAAATCTTTTTTTTTTTTTTGCATTTTAGGTGTAGCATTTGTTGAGAATCCTCAGTTCTCAAACTAAAAATGCTTTGTAATCTGAAACTCATGAAATGTTGAAAAAGTGCTCAAAGGTTTCTAAGTTTAAAGAATTTTAGGTTTCATTTTTTTTTTCAGATTAGGGATGCTGAACTTTTAAAGACCATGCAATTATTTAAAAAATCCAACAAGTTCCAAAATCTAATAACGAATATTCAACTGTATTTCTTCCTTTAACTGGTCAGTGATTTGTAGGAAACACTACTTATCATACTAGCCAGCATTTACATCATATGGTGTTGTACACCTATAATCTTGACGCTTTGCAGGACTGAGGCCAAAGGGTCAGGAATTTAAGGATGATATGGCTTATATAGCAAGACTGTCTCAAAACTAAATAAAAACAAGGTAAACAGCAATAGCAAAAATCTCTAGACCTAATGAAAAGAATACCACATAGCTTTTGATTTATACCTTCTCTTGTAAATATGTAATTTTATCAAACAGAAATTACTTGGTTTCCCCTGGCAACCTTCACTTCTATCCTAAATTAAAATGAAAGATTGAATTAAACTGGAGAAATAATAAAAATACTACGTATACCCACTATGTAAAGAAAGATTAAGAAAATTAAGCCATGAAGAATAATTAAGTTTGTGGATATATGAAATCAGTGGATATATGAAAAACTGTTAACTGACAACAAAAAACTGACCTCAGAATATTATGAATATATGTAAACACTATCACTAAAAATTTAATTAAGTAGGGACTCTAATTGTATGAGCTAACTTATATATATATATAACTTATATATATATATATATTTGTTATTGTTGTTTTTCGAGACATGGTTTCTCTGTGTAACAGTCCTAGCTGTCCTGGAACTAGCTCTTGTAGATCAGGTTGGCTTCGAACTCCCAGAGATCTGCTTGCCTCTACCTCCCAAGTGCTGGAATTAAAGGTGTACGCTACCACCTCCTGGCCCAACTTTCTTATAATTTTTAATGTAACTAACTTTATCCACAAATCATCTCTTTCCTAATCATCTAAGGTTGAAAATAAGACGTTAAGAAATGGGAGGAAAGAAAATAGATTTAACCATTGGTGAGAATATAGAGTGCAATACCAATTTAAAGAACACAGTGTACCAGTCATCTATGATTAATCTCTATACAATCTGTCTCTCACTCTAAGAAATTACAGTATCTCACTGTGATGCCCAGTCTGGCCTTGAACTCTCTTTGTAGCTCAGGCAGGCTTTGAACATAAGATCTTGCCTCAACCTCATGAGTATCTTGAGTTAATGGGGCTGTGCCACCAGACCTGGGGACCCTATATTCTTTAGAAAACCTTTGTGGATTTCCTTAATGTATGTCATAATATATAATTGAAGATGATGTGACCAAAGTTCAAATGGGTTACTTGTAGAGTGAGTGAGCTTTTCTTGTTCTACATGGACATTTCTTGTTCTACCTAAGGCAAAAAGACAATTGCAGTTACCTTTGAAGCCTGACCTCAGCTCAGACCTTTTATTGGTCTTTTGCTGTTTCCCCTTGCTACTTTTTGTAATTAGTAAAAATGTATTCACTATGAATAACGAAGATTAGATGATATTTTGTTTACTAATTTAGGGAACTGTTTAAGCTCTTTTATTAAAATTGATAAAAATGATAAAGACCAACATGTAGGTGCTTGTGTGGTTATAGTTCACATTTAGAAAATATGTTTTTCCAGGGTATTCTATTTTGACTATTATTATTTCAGAATATTTTTGTTGGTAGATTAGCTTATATTCATATATGTTTTTTAACAACTACTATGCTGCTTTTAGGCCGTGTGTCACCATCACCATCTCAGGAAAGTCTAAGTTCATCAAAGTCTGACACAGACACAGGGGTATGTTCAAGTTTTATGGTTACTTTTGTTAAATTCTATGATTTATTTGATGCCCTAAAATATTTTTCTATTATAAATTTTGTCAAGGTGTTGATTAAAATTAACACATAATATTCAAGTGTTTCAAGTGTTTCTTCTATTTATATTCCCAAGTGAAAAATCATCAAGTTTCAGGATTGTCAAGTGGTGAATATTATTCAAGGTACCAACCTAATGATGCATACTTAAATAAAATATCACTTTAATCCAGGTTTAATATTTTTAAAAATATTAATTTTATAGTTTTATTATAGTTAAATTTTCTGATGTCTTTTTATTGCCTCCAGGAAAAAAGATACTTCTTAATATTGCATCATATTGCCTTTCTAACTCAGTTCTAATACTCTGGTGTCTGCAAGTTCTACTTCCCATGCTGATCTGTCATAAATATTCTTTCACAATGATATCTTTTCCCATGTATTTACTTTGTCCAGAATACCCTATCTGAATTCAGCTTAAATGGCTTATGTTCTCTTATTAGTTTCCCTAAATCCAGCAGGCAGAATTATTACTCATTGTGCTTTGATAATATGTCATGTGTAGTTTTATATATTGTTTACCATACTTCCTTCTGTTTAGGCTTTGAACTAATCCTTGACATCTTATTCCATGCTGACTGTAGTAGGTGTGCCGTCAGCATTGAAATCCCGCTTCTGTGCTTTTACTCTAAGTTTTTCCCTTATCTGAATGCTTCTAGTCTCCCTTCTTTCCATTTAAACTATGCCCATTCTACATGGGCCACTTTTTCTCTAAAACCTTCACTCACTAATGCATAGTGACAATTTTAACTGCTTTGGAGAACAGGGTTTGTTTACTTATTAGTTTAATTTACTATAAAGCCTCTAAGTATTTGTTGTTTTTGAAAGACAAACTATACTGCGTCTTGTTTATGCTTAGCAGCTTATAGATTCATAACTATTTCTGTCTAACCTCCCCACCCCGATCTCTAAGTGTAATTACAATGTTAATGGAGTATAAAACATTATAAATGAGAACTATTAAACTTCTTTAATAGAAAAGTTAGTCTTTGTCTTATACTATTTAACTTTTTTCTTCTGAAACAATTGAGTAGTCTGTCATTTTCAGGAAAAGGTCATTTGAGATTGCTTTGACTTCTCTCATTCTTTCTCAAAACAGCTGAGAGAGGCTTCTGTCTCATGTCTTTTGGGGTTTGTTGTCTGGAATTATTTTTGAACCTAATTAGATACAGTGGAGCACAATAAGCACAGTAGAGATCATTTTCCTATGCAGTTGGTCTGGTTCATGGTTGGGTGTCTTAGCCCTTTTGAAGTGTTTTCACATGCTGTATCATCATGTGAAGCAGAACATGAAAGAATCTTCTGTACAGTTGGGGGCAGATACTGATGAGCCAAGGCCACTCGTCTACTCCCTAGCAGTGTTCCCAAACCTAGAATTGTAACTCCTAGGATGTGTCTCCTGATTACCGAAAGTAGCGCAGGAAGTGTAAGCGAGGTGCATGCTTAGCTTGCCCTGCTGTCTAAATGTTTAAAAACTAGTAGTGTTGGCTTTAGCATGGACTTTTAGCCTTCTGGGTTTTTCTAAGAATCTGCAGTTGGACAAGAGTATAATGTAGTGGTTCTGTGTAAAGTTTCTTCTTAATGTTATAAATTGTAAGGATGCTTTTTTTAAAACCCTAGAAACTAGGTTTTTCTTGGGTAAATTTTTGTTCAGTATACTTAATTGGTGGAATGTCAATGAGTATTAATAACACTTAACAGCTACTTAAAATTTTGGAGGGGAATAGATCATTGAAATGTTGGGGGGTTATAGATCAGAATCTAAAACTTGAATAAAGAGAGCTAGAAGGCATTGAGAATTTTTTTGTGAAATTTGTGTCTACAACATTTTATAAATCTATACTTTATTACTTTCACTATCTAATTTATAGATAAAGAAAAAGAAAGCTTTGAAATACTAAGTAACAGTTTCACAGTTGATAAATATAGCATCAGAATTGGTCTCCACCTCTACCTCTATAACCTATGCTCTTAAGAATTATGCTACACTAGTTGCCATTTTGATATCTGGTACTTGTCTTCATTCAGTCCAAAAATATGTATTATTGAGTTCCTACAACATATTAATAATTATTTAAATAACTGGAGAAGTAGTAAACAAAGAAAGAAGACAAAGCTATGTTATGAATATTAAATGAAAGAATAGAATTTTTTACAACATTTTATTGAGAACCATCAATAGGTAAAGGTGCTTGCCACTAAGCCTTGTGACCTGCATTGGATTCCCAGGATCCACATAATAGAAAGAGAGAATGAACTTTTATGAGTTGTACTCTGACTTGCATGTACTCATACACATACACAAATAACAAATGTAATAAAAAAGTTTTAAAGATACTTTATTGTGTTATGACATGTAAAAGGCTATATATGCTGAACATACATAATTTGGTGAGTTTGGTGATAAATGTACAACTATGGAAGCATAAGGACAGTGAATGCCAAAAATCTACCCATCGACTCCAGTTGTTTCTTCATTCCCCTTATTTATTAATTATTGTGATAATTTTTGGACTATTAATTTTAATTTTAAGTCTATAATATAGTATATTAAGTATAATCATTGTTCTGTGCTCTCTAGTACTTACTAATTTTGTATAACTGAAACTTTATATGCTTTGAGTAATAATATCTGCTTCATCTTTCCCCTGATCGCTGGCAGCCCCCATATTCTGCTTCTGTGAATGGAACTATGTTATGTTACATTAATCATTTATGTGACAACAATATAGTATTTACCCTTCTGTGTATAGCTTATTTTACTTATCTTCTAAGCTCATTGTTGTTATCATGAATGGCAGCATTTTCCTTTTAGGATAAATAGTATTCCATGATGTGTATAAGCCACATTTACTTTATCTATTCTTCCATCATTGGCTGCAGTGAACATGATAGTGCAAATCTTTTAGATCCCGACTTCAATTCCTCTGGATTTACACCAGGAAAAGAGATTAATGAATCATGTAAGAATTCTATTTTTAATTTTCTGAGGAATCTCCATACCGTCATTCCTAGTGGCTGAACCGATCAACATTCCCACCAGCAGTGCCTAGAGTTACATTTTCCCCCAAATTCTTTTTTTTTATTGAGAAAAGGAGAAAAAAAGAAAAAAACAAGTTTCCACCTCCTCCCAGCCTCCCATTTCCCTCCTCCTCCTCCCACCCTTCTCCCCCTCCTCCCACCCTTCTCTCCCTCCTCCCTCTCCTTTCCCCCTCCCTCTCCAGTCCAAAGAGCAGTCAGGGTTCCCTGCCCAGTGGTAAGTCCTAGGTCCTCCCCCCTCCGTCCATATCTAGGAAGGTGAACATCCAAACTGGCTAGGCTCCCACAAAGCCAGCACATTACGTAGGATCAAAACCCTGTGCCATTGTCCTTTGCGTCTCATCAGCCCTCATTGTTCGCCATGTTCAGAGAGTCCAGTTTTATTCCATGCTTTTTTGGTAGCAGTCCAGCTGGCCTTGGTGAGCTCCCAATGGATCATCCCCACTGTCTCAGTGGGTGGGTGCACCCCTCGTGGTCCCGACTTCTTTGCTCATGTTCTCCCTCCTTCTGCTCCTCATTGGGACCTTGGGAGCTCAGTCCAGTGCTCCAGTGTGGGTCTCTGTCTCTATCTCCATCCATCACCAAATGAAGGTTCTATGATGATATGCAAGATATTCGTCATCAGCCTTTACTATTTACTATTTCTATTAAGATAGTATTTTCATATAATATATTCTGATAACAGTTTCCCCTCCCTCAACGCCTCCCAGATCCTTCCTACTCTCCCCCATCCATCTCTATATGCCATCTCTCTCTCTCTTTAGAAATCAAACAGGTGATTTTTTTAAAAATAAAGAATTTTTAAAAGCATAAGAAACACATATAGACACAAACAAAAACCATAAAAACACTGGACCAGAAACCACAGTATATAAACAAAAGACTAGTAATGCAAAAAAAAAAAAAAACCAATGTAAGATAAAAAATTCCAAAAGTACCATTGAGCCTGCACTTAAGTGTGGTTTTTATATTGGGTGAGACTCAGATTGGCTATTCCTGCTACATTTGTGCCTTTATTGCACAATCAGATCATGAAGGCAGGTCACCATTGTAGATTGCAGGGTTTGTAACTGAATTTTTTTATGATAGTCATTATGACAACTGTAGGGCAATACATCATAGCATTTTTTTTTACTTGCAGTGGTACCAATCAAATCACTCTAATGGTTAATGATGTCCAATGCCTTTGTGTATACCTGTTCTCCATTCAAATATTTTCTTTGGAGCATGCCTATCAAGTCCTTTTTTTTTCTCCCTCCCCCTCTCTCTTGTATGCGTGTGTGTGCTTGCGCATGCGCATGTATGCTAAAAGTGGTACTTAGGATTTTCTGCACACTAGGAAACTGCTCTAACTCTGAGCCACATTGGACCTTTGGACCATTTCTAATTGAGTTATCTGATTTGATTTTAGTTTAGCTTTTTTACTGTCCAGTTGTAGAGTCCCTTATATATTTGCATATAAAACTTTATCAGATATTTGGATGACACATAGTTTCCTCTATTTCTATAGCTGCTATTTCATGTGGTTGGTTGTTTTCTTTTTTGGTTTGCAAGACAGAGTTTTGTAGGCCTGGCTGTCCTGGTCCTTGCTTTGTAGACCAAGCTGGCCTTGAGCTCATAGAGATCTGTCTGCCTGTAGGTGTTGGGATTTACTTTTTCTCTAAAATGCTTTTGATTTTGATGCTTCTTTTTTTTGGGAGAGGTGGTCTAAAACTTTCAGTGGATACTTAAAACTGTGGGTATAACAAAACCATACACATGCAATGTTTTCCTTTTATTTGTAGACCTATGATGGGGTAGATATAAAAGATTTAATAAGACATTATGAAACAGAACAGTTATAGTACTATTCTGTACTAAAATGACATGAATGTCTGTCTGTCTCTTGAAAGAGTCGAAGTAAATAACCGGAATTACAGAATGCACAGCTGGGAACAGAGGAGAGCGACTGCACTCTCCCGGGTCTCGTTTACCTTTCGCACAATTTGTGGCAGCATAGCCAATGAATCATTGTCAGATCCAATGCCGAGAAAAGTTTTCCTTGTTTTTCCAGGAGTTTTACTGTGTAGGCTTTAAAGTCAATTCTTTAATCCATTTTAATTGATTTTTATGAATGGCATAAAATAAGAGTCCAAATTCATTCTTTTGTTTTTGAGAAAGGATTTCTCTGTGTAACTGCAACATGCTTTGTAAACCAGAGATCCTCCTGCCTCTGCCTCCCTAGTGCTGGGATTAAAGGCGTGCACCACCACCACCTGGCTTGTCATTTGTGCAAAATCTGAAAGTGGTAAGGAAGTGATTCTGTTTGTACCTAGAAGTGAATATAATAATAATTGCAAGGCAGTTCTACTGTGTTCAAGAAATAGCATCCAGGCCTGGGTAACTGGAGCCAGTGGGCAAGGGGGAGAATTAGGTAACCGAGGTATGTGTATAGACTGTTACAAGAATATGTGAATGCTGAAAGTCAAACCTGGATCTTCTGGAAGGGTAGCCAGTCCTCTTAACCTCTGAGACATCACTCCAGCCCAAAAAGTCATTTTCCAATAATCTATAAACCAGTCAAACATACCTAATCTAAAATCTAAAACATTTTGAGCACCAATATGATGCCATAAATAGGAAGTTTCACATCATGAAAACTTTCCTCATGCATAAAATGATTAAAAATAGAGCTGGTGTGGTGACACATACCTTTAACCTTTAATCCCAGCACTCTGGAGGCAGAGGCAGGCAGATATGAGTTTGAGTCTGTCCTGGTCTACAGAGTGAGTTCCAGGACAGCTACACAGAAGAACCAAAATAAAGTTTATTAAAAATATTGAGAGACCTGAGGACTGGAGGTAGAGTGCAATGGTCTAGATTAGCTCTCTAGCACAAAAAAGTCAGTGAGATAAAATGCTTGTTTAAAAAGTGAAATCTGGTGGTGGTTAGGGGCCAGGGACCTAGGCAGATGGTTAGGAATACTTGTCACTCTTGCAGAGGACCTAGATTCAGTTTTCTGCACTGGCACAGTGGCTTACAGCCATGCAGACTCCAGTGCTATGGAACCTAACAACCTCTACTGACTGCCAAGGCATCAGGCATACACTTGGTATACACATATACATACACACATACATCATACATGTATGTATGCAAAACACTCATACACATAAAATAAAACAAATCTGTTTTAAAAATTAAAGAGACCTGGAATCACTGTTAGGGGAAATGTGCTTAGAAGTTAATGAAAAATAGATAGTTGTTAAGCAAGTTGTTTGACTTTTATGTAATAGGGCAAGACTATTAATGTTAGTTATATCTTTTATCGGGGCTCACTAGTCTGGTAGTTAAATTTGGGGAAGAAGTTGTTATCTAGAAGTGGTTGGTAAAAAGCCCAGAGCTCAATGTTCTGGTTTGCCTGCATGGTTCCTGTGAAGATGTTTATATTTATAAACTTTTAAGTTTCTCTGTGGGGCTGGAGTTATAGTCTAGTATTAAGAACCTTTGTCCAGCATGCACGAGACCCTGAATTCCATCCCCAGCACTCACAAATCACATTCCAGTATGGACAAATAATGTCATTGCTTATTTTCTACCCCATGGCTACTGTTCATTTTCCCTACATTTTATTACTTTGATGATTTTTATTATTGAAATGTAATTGCATTATTTACCCCCATTCCTTTTCCTTCTTCGAACTCCCCCCCACACACACACACATACACACATACATTGCTTCCTCTCAAATTCCTGGCCTCTTTTCATTTTCTCTCCTCTCTCCCTCCTATGTTCCCTCCCTCCCCCTCCCTCTCTCATATACACACACAGGTAAATAAATTAATATAACCTACTGAGTATGGCTAGTGTTGCTTATGTCTACATGAATTCAGTGCTGAACACTTGTTACTGTGTAAGCGGTTAAGGGGGCTTATCCCTTGGGAGAAGACTATTTCTCCCTCTGTCATTATCTATTAGTTTCCTATAGTTCTTTGTCCTGTGGTATGGTCCCAGGACATTTCCCACTTCCTCATTGCTTATCTTTTGGTGTTGTCTTTGTTCGCATCTTGTTTAGGGAGCCATAAAGTAGAGGTATCATGGATGAAGCTTCTCTGTCATTTTTAGGAGACACAATCTCACATCAGATATTCTGGTCCTCTGGCTCTTAAAATCTTTCTGATCCTTCTTCCTCGATGTTCCCTAAGTCTTTTTTTTTTTAAGATAAATAATTTTTTTTTATTTTGGTGGGGGGACAGTCTCACTATGTAGCCCTGGTTGGTCTGAAACTTGCTGTGTAAATAGGGCTAGCTTTGAAATCATGGAGAGTCAACCTGCCTCAGCCTCTCCAGTGCTAGGATTAAAGGTACATGACACCATACCTGATCTTTTTTTTTTAAATAGGCAAAATGTATTATTTTGGCTTTTTTGGAATCAGGATACCTGGTTTGTACTCATCAAGTTCTCATATGTAAAATACAATTAATAGCTATCTCTCTGATTTGTATATCATTCACTTAGACAACATTTAAAACATTTTTTCTTGTTTTTTTGAGACAAGGTTTCTTTGTGTAGCCCTAGCTGTCCTAGAACTAGTTCTGTAGACCAGGCTGGCCTCAATATCACAAAGATCGGCCTGTCTCTGCCTCCTGAGTGCTGGGATTAAAGATGTGTACCACCACTGTACAGCAACATTTAAAATTTTTGTTTATAATGAGGGTAAACTTTGACTTATTTTTTTTGTAGCCTAGGCTGGCCTCAGACTTGCTATACACTGCATACTAAGAGATGACCTTACACTGCTGATTCTCCTGCCATCACCTTCTGAGTTTTTAGGGTTCTATAACATCTACTACCATGCCTGGATTATGTGGTGCTGGGGACTAAGTCCAGGTTCCCTAAGTCTTAGATGTAGGAGTTATATTGTAGATATAACCATCATGACTATACACCATATGATCAGTTTTTCTCTGCCTTTGGACCTGTTTTGATTTTCTATAATGGTCTCTGCCTATTGCAAATAGAAGCTTCTTTGGCGAAGGCTGTGAGTTACACTTATCTGTATGAATAAGGGTAAGTATTTAGAATGTAATTAAAAATTATGCTGGTTTAGTAAAGTGGCAGCAGTAGTTTCTCTTCTAAGATCCATGACCTCACTAGTCCCAGGTAGTTAGCTAGGTTTCTAATAGCAGGCATGAATTCCCTCCTGTTGAGTAGGCTTTAAATCCAATTATAGTTGTTGGTTATTGCCAGGATATGATTGCCACTGTTACAGTCTTAGAATACTTATTGTTGTGGTTTCTGGGCTTCTCAGATTGCTTGTCTCCCTTGGCAGCTGGCATAGCCTTGTCCTAAACTATGAAAGTTAGTCCTCAGGAAGGAAGCTTTCAAATGAAACCCAGCTCAGATCTTTCAAGACTTGTACTTTAAGCCAAGCCATCATTCTTTAAGTTATTGTTCTTCCTGCCTCCATTTGCTTCATCCAAATAGTTTTGGACATTGTTCAGTTTTCTTTGAAAGTTCCAGTAAGATCATTTACTTTTTCCTTTTTAGAATTCTATATTGGTTCTCCATGGCTTTATACCACCAAAACTTTTGAGCTACAAGTTTGAAATCCTTCACAAAATGGTCTTCTCTTTATAGTTCTGTGAACTTTTGTCTCCATCCTCATCCTAGTCACTCTTTCCTAAACATGAAATTCTTAGCTGGCACTCCATGTTTTCTTTCACACTACATGCTCTAAATCAGTTGAAAGAAGAGTTAGATAACAGCTGGATGTTGGTGGCACTTGCCTTTAATCCTAGCACACAAGAAGCAGAGACAAGTGGATCTTTGTGAGGTCGAGGCCAGCCTGGTCTACAGAGCAAGTTCCAGGACAACCAGGGCTATACACAGAACCCTGTCTCAAAAGACCAATAAAAGAAGGAGTTGGATGACTTTTATTCTACATTGATTCTCTTGTCCACAGGTTGCTTTGTGACCTTCTAATGTTTATTTGGACCTACAAGTCTTTTTATTAATGTCTTTATAGTGTTAATATCTATTTCAAAGAGTTGCTAGGATTCATTCAGATGATGGATACACAAAGCATGCACTAACTAAATTTTGGCATGCATGTATAGCATTATTTTCTACACACCTCTGTCTAATAGCAGAAACCTAACTAAAAATGGCTTAAATAATGAGGAAGTGAGTCTAGAGGTAAGGTTTCTTGTGGTGAGTTATCTCAGTAGTATTATCAGGGGCACAGAGTCCCACCAGTTTCCTGCTTTCTACTCTCTTTTATCTTGGACCTTTTCTGCCTTATGGTCATAAAAAGGCAACTACTGTATTAAATGTCACACGGAAACAACAATGTTCAAAGGCAGAAAAGGGGAAAGTCTCTTAAGGGAGCTCTGTTGAACACACCCTGTGGCTAAACTAGTCATCTTTTGGAAATGGAGAAAGCTAATTCTAAATTAGTTTAGCCTAGTCATGACTCAAACCCTTGAGCTGGCCCTACTTCTCCTGAAGAAATAGATGCTAGAAAAAGGACAAAGAAAGGACTCTTTTAGAGAGAGGAAAGACTATGATAGCAGGGTATAATTGCCTCAGGAATGATTCTAATTTGTTACTGCATGGAGAGAAAGAAAGGTGGTAAGTAGTAAATCAGCATAAAAAGGGGAGTCTGCTTTGGGTGGCTTGAAATTTCAATTGGGCATCATACAAATTGATGAGAGAACAGGTGGGTGGGAAAAGTATGAAGTTTTTGTTTTGATAGCACTACAGCTCAGCTTTAAAGTTTGTTTTATATCTAACTAGGTATGTAGCGGAACTGATGAAGACACAGATGACAAAAATGCACCATTTCGGCAACGGCCCTTTTGCAAATATAAAGGACATACTGCTGATCTCCTTGATCTTTCATGGTCTAAAGTAAGAAATTATTATTTGAATTATGCATTAATTCTGTATGACTTTGACATTAGGATTTAAAAATGTTTTATTTGTATGCTTATTATACTAGAAGGCTGTCAACTTAGTGAAAGTTATGTATAAGCTAATCTGAGTTCTAAAAAGAGGAATTTAAAAGCGTTCATATTGCTTAACAATTTAGATCTATGTATTATTTGCCATTTGCTTTTTATATGCAGTAATTTTTAGAAAGAAATGATCCTTTGCTCTAAACAGAGACTGCTCATTCATTTCCCAGCTACCCAGACCCAAATAACACAGACACTATATTAATTACAACACTGTTTAGCCAATGACTCAGGCATATTTCTAGCTAGCTCTTACATCTTAAATTAACCCATTACTATTCTTTTATATTTTACCACAAGGCTCGTGGTTTGTTACCTCTTGCTTCTTGGGCAGCTACATGGCGTCTGCCTCCTTCAGCAGCTACATGGCTTCTCCTTGACTCTGCCAACTCTCTCTATATTATCTTAGTTCAGATTTCCCATCTGGCTCTATTCTGCTGAACTGTTGACCAAAACAGGTTCTTTATTAACTAATAGTAATAAAACATTCACAGCATACATAAGGGAATCCCACATCATCTCTCCTTTTATGTCTAAAGAAAAAGAAAAGTTTGAATTTTAACATATTAAAATTACGTATATAAAACAGTTATCAAGCAAGAATTATAGTTACAATATCCAGTCCATTTACATTTGGCAAATTAAGGAAAATACTCGATCATCTATCCTATTTTTGTTAGTCTAAAGTTTTATATCCAATTTATCTTTGATCATAACTAAGGAAAACTGTTAACTATCTGTCTTCAACTCTGCAAAGATCCCAAGATATAATATTACCTAAGTAAATAGGAAGTGCATTGTAAACAGTTGCTTCCAAAACTCTAGAATTGGCAGAGACATCTCGCTGCCTGGACAGTCACCCAAAATTCTTTTGTAACATTGGGGCATCCATATTCAGCTTACAGGTCCATAGTATCTGGCAGACTTTTCTGTGAAGCAGAGAATTTGGAAGACTATTCTGTCTATATTAGCAGTTTGTCAGTCATTCTCTTCTGTGTTCTGTAGAATGTCTGGCAGACTCTTTCATGAATCAGGAACCCTGAAGGACTATCTGACCTTCTTTAGGCAAGTTAAGCAGTCATTTTTCTGTGGGTCCTGCATGTCCAGCTTGTATAGCATACCATCAAGCAGTCCAGGAAAGAACAGTTTCTTGCCCAAATCACTAGCCTTGTCACATTGAAGGCAAATTCCATAACGAGTTTATTCAATGTCCATCAGCCTCTCTGAAGTAATTGGTGTTGCCAGAAGCAGACATGTCTCACTGTTGAGAAAAGTCTAAGTTCTTAAAACCTTTTAAATGTCTTTGAAAGGTTGAAGATTAACTGAAATACATCTCTGTATATCTAGAAAACCTAACATTACTACAAGTTTGACTATTATAAATGACTATCTATTAATCTATAATTTTTAATTTTATATTACATTTTAAATGAGCTGTATAAACATAGTACCTTAAACAAGAGTAAAATATACATATAACAAAATTGACCTTAATTTTGTATCAATAAACGAAGATCCATAACAATGTAAAGTTTTCTTCTTTATATCATATCCCCCCTCTTTTTTTAAGAAAGAGATTGACTTGACCATTTAACCATCTATAATCAACCCTCTTTAAATAAAAACAAACATTTATAAACAATAGTTTTGGGAATTTGTGCATTGTTTTCTCTCAACTATTTTTCCTGTTGTTTGTTGGATGAAGTATTTTTAGGGTTCACAGAGACTTTCAGAGGGGTCTTTTCCCATCAAACAGCATTAGTCTGGAAGGAACCCACAGGTTCCCACCCTCTGTTGAAACAAAAGCAGACCTCTTTTTCAAAGTAACATATACTTAGACTCAAATTTTGAAGTTAAGATACTTTTAAAATATTTATGTTGGTTTAGTTTAGCAGCTGTACAATGAAATGTTTTTCTGTACTTAGCCCATCCACAGTCAAAAAATTAAAAGAAAACACAATAATATACATAATCCAGACTCTGTATTTTCCATCTTTATGAGGCTTATTTTTTAACTCTATTACTTTTTAATACTTATTTTATTGTCTTTACTCTTTTCATCTATGACTGTATTCTTGTCTATACTCTTTTTCCTCTCTTCCAAGCCTACATACATTTTTAAACACTCTATGATACAATCAGAGGTTTATTTTTATCTGAATCTATCTTTATTGTGTATCTGTAATCATTTTCTGACCAGGACCCCCCCTTTCTTTTAATGCTAAGTGGGTGTGGCTAGGACCAATTCTGCAGTTCTGCCTGTTTGCTCTGCCCAGTCCAACACGGCAGAGGCATGTTCACCCCCTATGTAAACCATGCTCACCACCACAGCTCCAGGGGTGCAATGGGTTTATGTTGCCTTTAAGCACACAGCATGCTGCTCACAAACCCCATTTAAGTTCATGACCTCTTGAAAGAACCAGAGCTGTCTGTCTCTGCTGCCAGCATGAACCAAGAAGCCAACCAGTTTTTGCTGGTAATGCTGAGTCAGGAAACCTTTTTTAAAAAATATTTATTTATTATGTATACAATATTCTGTCTGTGTGTATGCCTGCAGGCCAGAAGAGGGCACCAGACCTCATTACAGATGGTTGTGAGCCACCATGTGGTTGCTGGGAATTGAACTCAGGACCTTTGGAAGAGCAGGCAATGCTCTTAACCTCTGAGCCATCTCTCCAGCCCCGGAAACCTTTTCTTAAAGGAGCTGTGCCTCTGCTTGCTACTAGCAAGCAAAACCTATCTGGAAAAAAAAGCTACTACCAAGAAGCTGTGCTTGGCTCCCATTTTTGTGGGTCTAGAAGCCATTTTCTTAAAAGCTTTTTTAGGTTTTACGTGGATCCATGCCCTAGACAGTGGGCGTCATTTTGTAAACAGAGGCTGCTTACTTATTTCCCAGATGCCCAGACCCAAATAACTTCACAAAAGTCATATCCACAAAATGGATAACTACAGCTACAAATATCAAGTCTGGTCCATCTTTAAACCTGCTTTAAGGCTAACTTGCTACCTTCATGCAATTATTTATTTTTCATGAAATGTTCATCTTGTGATTCTTTTCGATAGAGTAATAGTATAACTTCAGTAAAGGGACAATTTTGCCACTAAATACCTCAATAGTTTTCTAAAAAATTAAGATGTCTCAAATTTTAAATAAGGTATTTAAATATGAAACACCTTAGCATATTTTGCTTTGGTTTTCTGAGACCGGGTTTCTCAGTAGCTATGGAGCCAGTCCTGGAACTCACTCTGTAGCCTAGGCTGGCCTCTGAACTCACAGAGATCTGTCTGCCTCTGCCTCCTGAGGCTAGGATTAAAGGTGTGCGCCACCACTGCCTGTTCACCTTAGCATTTTGCTTTATACCTTAAACTATGTCAGTAATCAGTATCTAAATACATTTAAAATTTAAGAGAGAAAATAATATCTGAATACCATGACTTGAGAAAAATGAACTATATTAACTAAACAATAATACCAGAGATACAAACGGTATACATATATTTTAATTATGTCAGAAAAACCCTGTGTAGCACAGAGATATTAATGGTATATTTTGGTAAACTAAATCAAGCTGTGCCTGAACTCTGTTTGCTTACCTGTTTGTTGCTTTGTTCGTTTCCTTGAGACAGAGTCTCTGTAGCTGAGGGTGGGCTAACACTCATTCTGTGACCTAGGTCAGCTTCACACTCACTGTGATCCTCCCACCTCTGCCTCCGCCCCCTGCGTCTGTCTGCTAAGTACCAGGATTATAGGCTTCCATCAACATTCCATGCTATGCACCACTTTTGAGTCAGTCCATTTGTGAATTGCTGATTCCCATTAGGTGTTCGTGTTCTTGGTGTTTTATATTTGCCATAGTTGATATCTCTCTCTCTCTCTCTCTCTCTCTCTCTCTCTCTCTCTCTCTCTCTCTCTCTCTCTCTCTGTGTGTGTGTGTGTGTGTGTGTGTGTGTGTGTGTGTGTGTGTGTGTGTGTTTCTCTCTCTATATTTCTGTCTGGTGGTCTGCTTTTTAAATCAAATACCTTGCAAACTTGAGGACCTGAGTTTGATCCCAAAATTTTACAGTAAAAAAGAAAAGCACACATCATAATCACGGCACTGATAGGAGGAGACACATAGACCCATGTGACTCTCTTTCCCTCTGGTAAGTCAGCCTGACCAGCTTGGAAAATTCAAGACCAGTAAAAGACCCTGTCTCATAAAATAAGTTGTAGCACCCGAGGAACAACACCTAATGTTATCCTCTGACCTCCACATGTATGTACGTACACATTTAGGTGTACATACATGAACACAAAGAGGAACAGAGCCCTTTTTTAAAAAAAGTATTTTGAAGTTTTGGTTTTCAAATTTTAAAATTACATTTATTTATTTATTTGCGTATGTGCACTTGTGTGTACACAATTTGTTCCTCTTACCTAATTGCATTTTGATGCAACACTAAAGAGACTCAGCAGGTTGTCTCTCTCTGTCTCTCTGTCTCTCTCTCTCTGTCTCTCTCTCTCTCTCTCTCTCTCTCTCTCTCTCTCTCTCTCTCCATCTCACTCCCTTCCTCCCCCTCTCCCATGATTAATAATGATAGTCAATGAAGACCTCAATTCAAGGGGGAGTAAGTGAGGGCATAGGAGGGGTTGTGGCAGGAAGGAACATGGGAGGCTTTAGAAGAAGGAAAGGAAAAGGGGGGAAGTGATGGAATTATATCTTAATTAAAATGAAAGAATAAACCAAGTTTCTAAAATAATTTCCTACTAGATAGTCTGTATTTCAGATTCACTCAAAACATATTTGTTGTTCTCTTAACCACCTAAATTAAGGTCACGACTCTGGAGACAGACTCCCAGCGTTCATATTCTAACTACTTTGCCCCCTTGTAGTTGTGGGATCTTTGGCCACTTTCCTTAACTTTACTATACAGCACCTATAAAATAGGCATAGTAAAAGTAACTTCTTTGCAGAGTTGCAGGGAAAGATTAACTGAGTAAATACAAAGCACTATGTAAATAGGGCTGGAGAGATGGCTTAGCAGTTAAGAGCACTTGCTGTTTTTGCAGAGTACCTGGGTTCCATTTCCAGCACCCACATGGTGGCTCAAAACCATTTGCTTCTCCAATTCTAAAGGATCCAACAGCCTCTTATTGCCTCCATGGACACCAGATATGCATGCAGTACTCATACATTCAAATGGCAAAACACCCATACACATAAAATAAATCTTAAAAAACAAAACCAAACAAAAAAGTACTTAGCACACAGTAAATGCTCAGTTAATATTACCTGCAAATGGAGCTGGGGATATGGCTCAGCAGTTAAGAATGAATACTGCTCCTCATGGAGAGGACCCAAGTTTGGTTCTCAACATCTGCATGGGGCAGTTTACAACTGTCTATAACTCCAGCTCCAAGGAGATACAATACCTTTGTTCTCCATGAGCAACTACACTTAACATTCAAATAACCCCCTACACACATATAATTAAAAATAGAGAAGTAAGAACTTTATCTATTATTGCTGAGTCCTAACGTCTTCCTCGGGGGAGGGGGTGAAAAGGCACGATGTCAGCAGACACAGACGCCAGGAGTCAGGTAGAAGGCTCACAGCAGATTCATTTGTTTAACAGTGAGGAAAAGCTTATATACCCTCCCAGCACCCAGGCCTTCTGATCCCTTGACAGTTGACAGCTCATGCTCATCTCTCATTGGCTAGGCAAGTCAGGACCTCTGACAGAGCCTGTTGCTAGGCACTCAGAAACACTGTTTGGATGCTCCTTATTGGCTAGGCACAGACAGGACCTTTGACAGGTTCAGGCAGACTCCAGGTTGGCTCCTTTTGGCCTGGTAGGCCTTAACTTCCTACAATGTATGAATGTGCCAGTTAGAGGACTTTAGGCAGCAAGGTCACCAAATTTAAGTACTTTGCGTGTGTTCTCTATTTGTGTTATCAAAACAGGTGAGGTCACTGATGTTTTTCAAGGAGTTGAAAAAGATGTATATGAGTTAAGGAACATGCTGACAGGCTTGTCACTATGGAGTAGGGAATTGTCTTTAGAACCATACTCTCTCATCCCATTCCCATGTCACAATAGCTCATCACCTTACAGAAGCTAGCTTACAAAAATTGAAAATGCTGAATATATTGCAAAGATTTAAGAATCATAAGTACTTCCTTTACAAATGTTGTACATCAATGAAATCAATGAAATCTATTTAGTATCAGTCTGTATACTTGCCTTATGACTGGTGCCAGTTTGTGAGCTGAGACTTCCTGATTCTTGACATTATGAATACTATTCGTAAGGGAATAAAACGGAAAATTTGTCATAGTTATTCACATTAGTGTGTGTGTGTGTGTGTGTGTGTGTGTGTGTGTGTGTGTGTGTGTGTACACAGACATGCATTGAGGCAGGGCAGAAGACAGTCTTAGGTGTTGCTCCTTAGGCAGCATCTAACTTTAGTTTTATGTCCAGATACGTTTATTGGGCTGGTTCCCACTCATCATGAATCAGAGTGTCTTTGATGCTGCTTCCTCCTGAAGGAGCATCCTCTGTCAGCCCTTCCTGACAATGAAAATGAGTATAGACTTGTTTTGTTGAATCCTTCCTTCAGCTATCTTACTAAGTTTTCATTTTTGAGATTATATCATTTCCCTGTTTCTTTCTTCCCTCTGAACTCTCCCATGTACCACCCACTTCTTGCTCTTTTTCAAAGTCATGGCTTCTTTTTTCTTTTATTGTTGGTACATTCTCTCTGTGTATGTATGTTTGTGTTTTCCTAAATACATAAATACAACCAGCTCAATATAATATAGTGTTACTTGTATGTTATGTTTTCAGATATTTGGTATTCGATAACAAATTGGTGTGCTTTTCACCGGGAAAGACCTAACTGCTACTGTCTTAATTACTTTTACTGTGAAGAGACACCATAACCAAGGAAGCTTATAAAAGAAAGCATTTAATTTGGTGCTTGCTTACAGTTTCAGAGGGCAAGTCCATGATCATCATGACAGGGAGCATGGCAGCAGGCAGGAAGTCATGGCATTGGAGCAGTAACTGGGAGTTAACATATTGAGATAAGAGAGAATTAGCTAGGAATGGCTTGGGCTTTTAAAACCTGAAAGTCTACTCCTTAGTGATAAGCCTTCTCCAACAAGGTCATACTTCCTTATCCTTCCCAAACAATTCCTCCAACTATGGACCAGCATTCAAATACGTGATCCTGTAGGGTCTATTATCATTCAAACCACCAAAGATGTCTAGATCTTATTTACAATAAGAGTCTAATCTGTTAAAGGATAGCAGCCAAATCTTACTTTACTATTATTTCTCTTCAGTGTCTATTAGAATCTCTGTTTGTAGTGAGTTTTCTATTTTTCAAATACTTGTTTTATAGCAGCTAATACAATATTATAGAGTAAAAATCCCATGTAGGAAAGATCTTTTTGGCTTTTCGAGACAGTTTTTTTTCTGTAGCTTTGGAGCCTGTCCTGGAACTAGCTCTTGTAGACCAGGCTGTCTTCGAACTCACAGAGATCCTCCTGCCTCTACCTTCCGAGTGCTGGGGTTAAGGGGCTGCACCATCACTGCCTGGCAGGATCTTTTCATTATATAGATGAGAGTCCTGCATTCCCTGATCCATCTAAGTATTATAAGTCTGGTTACATACAGAATTTCAGTTTAATATACTTTATGTGACTCCAAAGTTCAGCAATGAGTTGAAGAAATTATTTCAGGGCTAGAGAGATGGCCCAGCAGTTAATAGTACTGGCTCATCTTCCCAAGAACCTAGGTTCAATTCCCAGCACTCACATGATGGCTCACAACTATATGTTCCAGTTCCAGAAGATCCAACACCCTCTTCTGGCCTTTTTGAGCACCACATATATACATGGTATACAGTTATACATGCAGACAAAACATTCATACACATAAAAATTAAAGAAATTAATTTCATTTAGTAAGAATTTATTGAACAAAAATTCTTGGCATAGTATAATAAAATTTAGCATGTCTTTAGCACATATATTTAGTATTTTAAGAATATATTCATCTATGATATGCTTAAAGTAAGAGCTGAATAAAGCCAAATTTTATTTGAGTTGTTTTGGTTGGTTGCTTGGTTGACTTATTTTAATGCTAATCATACACTCTGCTACTGAGCTACACCTTCAGCTCGGAAGGAGCTACACCTGCAGCTCTGAAGAAGGCTAGTATTCAAGAGCACTGCACCATAAGTTTAGTGCTATTAATCAACAGAAAATTAGAATGGAAACTATATATGTTAATTAAAACTTTTCTGTAATTGGATTATCTTTGAAAGTAAAAGTAATTATTAGATACCCCCAGAGTCTATTATAGATCTTCCAAATTTCTCCTCCTTTTTTCTGCTTTGTTTCTGAATACTCAGGGTCAGTCCTAGAGTCTTGCAAGTTCTTTCCCACCATGTGTGCTCCAAAGCTTTATTTTAGTAATAAGGTATAGTATCTATTTAAAGATAGGTTTTTTTTTAAGTCATTCTTGGCCCATTAGCTCTAACTTCTTTTTTTTTAAATTGTTTTTTATTGATAAAAGGAGAATAAAGAAAAGGAAAAAAAAACAAATTTCCACCTCCTCCCAGCCTCCCATTTCCCTCCCCCTCCTCCCACTCTTCTCCCCCTCCTCCCACTCTTCTCCCCCTCCTCCCACCCCTCTCCCCTTCCCCCCACTCCTCTCCCCCTCCCTCTCCAGTCCAAAGAGCAGTCAGGGTTCCCTGCCCTGTGGTAAGTCCTAGGTCCTCCCCCCTCCGTCCATATAAAGATAGGTATTTTAAATGTGTTTTATAGAGTAGCTCATTACAGTTATATAGCCAAATAAATATTTGCAATTAGTCTTTCTGCTTATTTTTTTATGATTTTTTGAAGACAAGGTCTCTTGTAGCCAGGCTATCCTAAAACTTACTCTGTAGCTAAGGATGACTTTGAATTCCTGATTCTTGTGCCTCCACATCCCCAAAATTACAAGTATGAGCTGTCACATAGATAAAGATTAAGCGTTCTTAATTAACTTTGAGCAAATGGCAAAGCATTTTGGTGCTTTCCTGCACTCTGGAAAACATGGTCAGGGCCTAGACCTAGAGTCAGAGCACCTGCTCTTGAGCCCTATCTGTAGGCTGTGTAATCTTATGCAAGTTCTTTTTCTATGCTCCACTGTTCTCAGTTGTCACAAAGGATGAAAAGAATCTGCCTACCTCACAGAGTTGCTATAGTGCTAAGAACAAAGCTTTTAGCCAACTCTGTGTACTCGATAGATGTTATTACTACCTTGATTTGTTGATCGTCTTAGGCATTTCAAAAAATACTAGAGTCCTTTTGAGTTTCCTCATACAGTGTAATATATGGTTTCACCCTTTAAAGAGATGAGTTTTAAAAGTTATTGGGCTTTTCCAGCTGTGTGCTTTTGGTGGGTGGGTGTTTGGTTCCAGGGTAATTGGTCAAATACAATGCCCAAGTCAGTTAGCCTACTTCTTCCAGCTCTGAAAATTCTATGATGTCTTCTGAGAAACTTGACAGTTTCTGTTCACTAATTTTCTTGCCTACCGTGTGACAGGAGCACAATAACTTTTCATTTCTTGCTGCACTACAGAGTAATATTTTTGAAGACATTTTAAGTGACAGTTAAGATCCATGTAAGTTAGAATTCACCTGCATTTTTGGTGTGAAGAATAGCTAAACTAAAATAATCAAATAAATAGATACCATATATTCATAGCTAAGTTTGAACATGTGCAGATTAAAATAGCTAAAGTATTCCTTAATACTCTGCTTATACCTGGCATACTTCCTATCATATATCATAAGATTCATAGTAATGTAACAACAGGTAATGCTGAAATGTCTTAAAGTCAGTGAAATAGATACTAGTTTGAGAAAATAACACATTTTTCAAGTGAATTGAAATAGTCGTGTTCTTTGTGATGCTGCATATAGCAATAACATAGTATATAAACTAAAAACTGGAAAATAAAACTGTGATTCTAGTTAAATTGTATTGTATAAGCAGTGTTTTAATATATACAGTAATAAAGTACTGATGTCATTTTCTCCATAGAACTACTTTCTGCTCTCTTCTTCCATGGATAAGACAGTCAGGTTATGGCACATTTCTAGAAAAGAATGCCTTTGCTGTTTTCAACATATAGATTTTGTCACTGCCATCGCTTTCCATCCAAGAGTAAGTAACCATTCACTATTTGTCATGAGATGAAGGAATTTGATTTCTGTGGAGAGCAGTTAGAACTACAGGATAAAAAAATCATTAGTGGCCACATAACTGAAAGCAAATTAGTGTCACATTTTGCTTTAAAAATGGGAAGGGAGCTGGGTGTTGTAACACAGTCCCTGCACTTGGGAGGCTGACACACATGAGTCTCTGTGAGTTTGAGTCTAGTCTAGTCTATAGAGTAAGTTTTCAGACAGCCAAGGCTGATTAGGGAGACCATGTCTCAAAAACTGGGGAAAGGGACTGAGAATGTAGCTTAATAAGGTATTTGTTTAGCAAGCAGGAAGCTCTGGGTTTAGTTGCGAGTACTACAAAAACTGGGTGTGGTGACACATGCCTGTCCTCACAGTTCTGGGAAGGTAGTGACTGAAGGGTCAAAAGTTCACAGTCACTTTCCACTACACAATGAGTTTGAGGCCAATCCGGGATACATAAGAAGACCCTGTCAATCAATCAGTCAGTGGTTGGAAAATAAATATTCTAATAATTTGTATTACAAGTGGGGAATTATATTCTAAATACAGTAGTAAAAAGCTATCCCAAATCCTTAATAGCTCGTGAACTATAAATACAGTATACACTACGTATGGAAGATAGTAGAGAGAGAGATAGAAAAATAGCAGCTAAAAATGGTAGTGCATGTCTGTAATCCCAGCTCTCTTTAAACTGAATCAGGAGGATCACTAGTTTAAGACAGGCTGGCCTATATGATAAGACGTTGTCTCTAAAAGGAGGAAACAATAGGTGTAAAATGGTAACAGTAAGTACATAGGTGAGAATTGTGGAACGGGGACAAAGTACAAAAGACTGAAATAGGTAGCGACCACATTTCATTGTATGGTATCCTAAATTAATATTTAGGCTCTTGAAACATTGTTAATGAATATTTTGTGTGTGTGTTGTATGTGTGTATGCTTGCATGCATGTGTATTCACTTGTGGAGGCTAAAGTCAACCTTGAATTATCTTCCTCTGTGACACTCTACCTTATTTTTAATAACTAATGATTTTTTATTGTTTTATGTATATGGATATTTTATATGTATATCTATGTACCTCATGTGTGTCAGGTGCCCTCCAAAGCCAGAGAGGGTGTTAGATCATTCGGAACTGGAGTTACAGGTGCTTGTGAGCCACCAAATGGATGCTAGAAATTGCACCTCTGGTAGAGCAGCCAGTGCTCTTAACTGCTGAGCCATGTCTCCCACCCTACCTTATTTTTTGTGAGAGAGTCTCTTTCACTGAACATGGAGTCATTGTTCTGGCTAGACTGGCTTGCCAGCAAACTCTCCAGAGTGTACTTATCTTGTCCCCTGCTCTAGCACTGGGGTTACAGATTTGTACCGCCACACCCAGCATTTATGTAGGTGCTAGGGATCAACAATCGAGTCCTCCTGGTTAGGTAGCAAGCACTTTACCCTAACAAGCTATCTCCCCAGCTCTTGTTAGTCTTAATCTTGTTTGTTTCTTGTTTACTGTTTCTGAGATCAGGTTTCACTGTGTTGCTCTGGCACACATCAAAATCTTGGTTTCAAGTGTTCTTCCTGCCTCTACCTTTTGAGTAGTTTAAGCAGCATCCATGAGAGGCTTCAGCAGTGAATTAAGTGTCTAATACGAAGAAAATGTCCTGATTATTAATATGTAATCCTTGTTTTTGTAGGGGGTGGTGCCTTCTCATATTATCTTTTGTGTATGTGTGCCTTCTCATATTATCTTTTGTGTATGTGTGCCTTCTCATATTATCTTTTGTGTATGTGTGCCTTCTCATATTATCTTTTGTGTATGTACCTTCTCATATTATCTTTTGAGAAAGAGTTTCTCACTTAATCTGGAGCTCACCCATTTGGCCAGACTTGTTGGCCAGGGAATTCTAGGGGCTCTACCTTTCTCTGACCCCCAACACTAAAGTTACTAATGTGTGCCATTGTCATGTATGTGGGTGCTGGAGATCCAAACTCAGGTCCTCACACTTTACCAACTGAGCCATCTCCCTAGCCCCTAATAAGTAATTATGACATTACCAGAATTTAGCCCAGCTGAGTGGTAGGACTAGTGTCATTTACAGAGGACTTTTCAACCTTGACTCTACTGACATTGTTATGGGGAGGGATGAATGTCCTGTCTGTATATTGTAGGATGCTTAGTAGCACTTCTGGCCTCTATTTACAGTGGTAACATCCTCCCCTACACCAGACTATGACAATCAGAAATGTCTGCTGACATTGCTGTGTGCCTAGGATAGAGTCAGTTTCTCTATATATAGAACTCTTAGTCTATAAGTCAGTATCAGAGTTCCTAAAACGCAGGTTCAATTTGTAACTGGCGTTAACCTGGTATCCCAATGTTACACATGTCCCTGAAACATGTATGGCATAAGATAGTGTTTCCCAAAGCATACCCAAAGAAAATCCAGGGTGAAGGAAATTAAAAAGCCACTACCCACTTTATTCCCCCTTTTGGAGATTCAAAAAAAGAAGTTAACAGAGAATCCTATAAAGTTTTTATACTCCAGAATTTATTAAACTAAATTGATTGTAGAATATTGTTTCATGTGATGCTTACTCAAACATTTCTATTAACAGCCATACTTTGGAAAAACAGTTTAAGGATATGATAAAGTGATTTGAATTCTGTTTCTCCAACATGAAATCTGACATGTTTAATTGTTGTCATTTTTAGTGCACAGAATGGTGCTTGCTTGAGGACTGGTTCTTTGTGGCTAGGTGTAAATGTAGTTTCACTGATAGAGTACTTGTTTGCATGCATGAGGCCCTGACTTGACTCCCTAGTTCCCAGCCTTCACAAGAAAAAGCAGTAATAATTACTTTTCAAGTAAGATTTTATTTTAGATTATTATTTCTAATCTTTTATGTTATTAATTGGCCTGATATGAACATAAAAGCATTCTCTTTCGCCACTTTTTAGGATGACAGGTATTTTCTCAGTGGATCATTAGACGGAAAGCTCCGCCTATGGAACATTCCTGACAAAAAAGTGGCTTTATGGAATGAAGTAGATGGTCAGACAAAATTGATCACAGCTGCCAACTTCTGTCAGAATGGCAAATATGCAGTAATTGGGACGTATGATGGTAGATGTATTTTCTATGATACAGAGGTAAGAACCTTGTAGTTTTACACAAGTAATTCCTACCGTATGGCCTTTAACTGCCTTTTCTGTAAAATAGGGCAAAAATGGTAATATCTGAAACTTAGAGCAAATGATCCTTGAGGTTTCTTTTAATTCTGATATTTTTAATCTATGATTTTTGTTTTAGCATTTGAAATACCATACACAAATACATGTACGATCTACTAGAGGGCGCAACAAGGTTGGAAGAAAAATTACTGGCATTGAACCTTTACCTGGAGAAAATAAGGTACTATAGTATTCAAAACCATCTCTCTCCACACTGTATATTGATTCTTGAAAGATAGTTTTAATATCTGAGCAGTAACATAGGGGAATACTGTTGTTTGTAGTTTTGCTGTTTATTTGCTTGGTGTTTAACACCTTTTGATGTTATGACTTAATTTATATTAAAAGGTGTTTTTTTTAAACTTTTTTTTAAAGAGGATTTCCTCTGTCTAGCCCTAGCTGTCCTGGCTGTAGACCAGACTAGGCTGGCCAAAAACTCACAGAGATCCACCTGCCTCTGACTCCTAAATCCTGGTATTAAAGGAATATGCCACCACCGCCCTTAAAAGATGATTTTTATTTTGGTTTTTCGACACAGGGTTTCTCTGTAGCTTTGGAGCCAGTCCTGGAACTCACTGTACAGACCAGGCTGGCCTTGAACTCACAGAGATCCTCCTGCCTCTGTCTCCACCACCTAACAAAAGATGATATTTTTAACTTTGCTTTTGGTTTGCTTTTAGATATTGGTAACCTCAAATGACTCCAGAATCAGACTATATGATCTCAGAGACCTATCACTGTCCATGAAGTATAAGGGTTATGTCAATAGCAGCAGCCAGATCAAAGCAAGTTTCAGGTAAATTGGCATTGGGAAATTCCCAAAAGTATGGCATTTCTTCACTCCCTGTTTTTCATTATATAAGGTTTTAAGTCTATATGTTTTTATAATCATATCACACACTATCATCATACAGTGCTTACTTTGTCTACCTGAATGGTAGGTAAGAAAACTACCCCTCTTTTGCAAATAAAAAAAGCAAAACCCAGAACATTAAATAATTGGCCTAAAATCATCATTGTCAGAGACATTAGAGCTTAGAAGATTCTTAGTTTCAGAATATTTGCTTTTCAACTTTCATGTAAGCTTTTAAGAGGCACTCACCCCCCACCACCACTACATGCATATTGTCTTTATCCTTTTAGGTGCAGGAGCTAAGAAAGTATTTTATCACCCTAAAGTACCTTGTCATTATACCTTTACTTGTCATTATTCTTTCAGTTCTTAATTTGGGATCTGTGAGCTCTCCTGAAATAGGATTACCTGCCTAGCTTTTCTTCTTTCAAATTCTGCTATCAACTTTTCTTAAAAATTTAGTTCTTCTTGAAGTACCTAGTAATTACCCAGCCATTCAACTGATGAACTATCCTTTAAGTCACTAGTTCTCCTAGAGTGAATTAGTCAACATCACAGTTATCAGGACTTTGATGAAAATACTAATGCTGATCATGGTTAGCATGATGAAGCCCAGGGTTGGGTGCTCAGCACTAATAATAATGTTCAAAAACTGAACAGCAGGTTACATCCCTATGTCTGGAAAGATTAGCCTTGTTATCACAAGAGATAGTATAGTCATTATAACAGTGCTAGAACAAGTAAGTAGCAATGAGCAACAGCACCAAAAAAGCTTGGCTCTGAATCAAACCACCTTTGGAATCTTCAGAATAAGGAGATGGCTCGAGTTTTCAACAATCTCCCTCAGGTGTTGTTTTAGATATTTTAAATTAGGAAGCACTGATAGAAGGAAACCTTGATTTTTTTTTCTGTTTATTTTTTGACCTGTCCTGCTCAAATATAGCCATGACTTTACTTACCTCGTTAGCGGTTCAGAAGATAAATATGTTTATATCTGGAGTACTTACCATGACCTAAGCAAGTTTACTTCAGTCAGGAGAGATCGTAATGACTTCTGGGAAGGTATTAAAGGTAAGCAAATGCAGCTTACTTATATGTATGTGCCTTATTATAAAGGAGTAGAGATTTGTTGTGACTGCAATGCTGGAAACATAGATGGACATACTTATGTCTCTCCACTATGTCAGAATTTATAGAATTACAATAAACTCACAAGTTACAACAGTTTTGTTGGCTGCAATTTCCCAAGAAGTCCCAGTTTTCTTTGATAGCTGGCCTTTGGCCAACACAGGCTCTTTTATCCCAATTCTTAAGAATTGTTACTTGTGTGGGGGTAGTGTGGGAGGTATAGTTCCACACATGACACTGTGCAAGTGTAGAGGCCAGAGAACAGCTCTGTGGAGTCAGTGCTCTCCTTCCCCTGTGGGTTTTAGGATCAAACTCAGGTCTCTAGGCTTGTGTCACAAGAACCTTTACCAATTGAGCCATCTCGCTGGCCCTTTCATTCCAATCTTAATTACTAATATTACGTTTCAAATCACACATTGCACATGATACAGTAATTAGTAGTTTATAGAGTGGGTGCAAAAGGGTTAAAGAGGTCACAGAGTTCAGGGAAGCTTTTCTGGGGCAGAGGCAGATAGATGCAAAGAGAGTCACTGAGGCAGTTAGAAAAGACATTAAGGAACACAACCGAAGAGCTTCTGGAAGCTCAGCAGAGCCACCCACAGCCAAACTATGAAAATACTGAACTGAAAAACAGGTGGCAGGCAGGCAATTCAAGTGGGACATTCCAGCAGGGGGACTGAGCTGAGCTTAAACTCACAGGACAATTAGAAGTTCTCTGTTTCTGACATAGACCAGGTTGTCAGATAGCAGTTCACTGCATTTGTAACCAGTCATTGAAGTGATAGGTTCTATCTTTTTATAGGGTCCAAATGAGAGTATCCCACCTTTCAATGTGTTCACTAAGTTCTGGGGCCCAATTTTTTCTCTGATGAAGTTTTAATAGGCCCATGTAGTCATACACTTCTAATCTACTTCGATGAGTTTGTAGGTGTTAACCCTTGTAGCTTTAAGAAGGTATCAGTCTGTGCTTGTAGTTGGTGCTGGACGGGTGATGGTGTCTGTGTGTACAAATGAGATGTAAAGCCATCCTGCCTCTGCATTTCTATTCAAAATGGAGTCAAATACTGCTTTGTAAGATGGAGCCACCCAGAGCAAGACTTGGAGAAACTTGGAGCAAGGCACAGCTTGATCTTCAAGACATATTCTCAGTTTAGCAATTATAACTCATTGTATTTCAATATCAAACTATTTCAGTTTTCTATACCAAAAAAGAATTTTCTTGGCCTAAAATTTGAAAAATATGGAAACAGAACCTATATGAGATAGTTTGTTAAAATATACTTCTGGGTTTTAAATTAGTCTTATATATTTTAAAAGAGCTTTTTCATATTCTCGTTTTTTGTCCTCATGTTTAGTATAAAATTTCTCAGTTATCCTAAAATAATTTTTCCCAGCACATAATGCAGTTGTTACATCAGCCATCTTTGCTCCAAACCCGAGTTTGATGTTATCCCTGGATATACAAACTGAAAAATTAGAAGGGACAAGTGAAGATGCTGAGGTTTTGGATAGCACATCTACTGGTAGGTGCCTATATTTTATTTGTCCTGTTTTTTTCTAGCCCCCTGTGGTAAGATTTTCATGCACATAAAAAACATTTCTTGTGGACAACATAACAGTTGTTAGATACCCATTTCTGAACATTCAAATAACATGTTTCTTGAAAGTTTTACACCTTTAAATTCCTCTAGGGATTTTGGAAAATTGGGAGTTAGTTAGTTATTTGTTTACTTATTTGTTTTGTGACAGGCTCTCACTGCATAGCCCTGGCTGGACTAGAGCTTACTTTGTAGACCAAGCTAGTCTTTGTAGTAGGAGCCTGTCGGCTGCGTTCCTGCTGCTGCATTCCTACTGCCCCGGCTTCCGGCCGCCTGGCTAGCTTATGCCCTGAAATAACAACACACAAACTGTATTCTTTTAAACACTGCTTGGCCCATTATATCTAGCCTCTTCTCGGCTAACTCTCGCACCTGGACTAGCCCATTTCTAATAATTTGTGTAGCCTACGAGGTGGCTTACTAGGGAAGATCTTAACCTACATCCATCCTGGGTTGGAGCTTCATCGCGTCTTCCCCAGAGAGGAGAGCTATCAAGTCTGAGCTCACTTCCTCTTCCTCCCAGCATTCTGTTCTGTTTACTCCACCCACCTATGTTCTAACCTATGAGGGCCAAGCAGTTTCTTTATTTTTTAACCAATGACCTTCCTCCATCAGGTCTTGACTTCACAGAGATCTGCCTGTCTATGCTTCCCAAGTACTGTAATCAATTTCATGTAAGCAGAGACTGCTCGTTCATTTCCCAGCCATCCAGACCTGAATAATCAAACAGAAACTATACTAATTACAACACTGTTTAGCCAATAGCTTAGGTGTATTCCTAACTCTTACATCTTAAATTAACCCATTCCTATTAATCTGTGTATTACCATGAGGCTGTGGTGGCTTACCAGGTAAGGTTCTGGTTTCTTCCTCCTTTGGTAGCTACATGGCATCTCTTTGACTCCACCTGCTCTCTTTATATATTTTTGTTTGGTTTTCTCCACCTAGTTCTATTCTGCCCTGCCATAGGCCAAAGCAACTTCTTTATTAACCAATGGTAATAAAACATTTTCATAGCATACAGAGGGGAATCCCACATCAATTTTAGGTATTTAAAATGCTTAGAAGAGGAAGTGAAAGGAAACTGTCAAAAGGAAGAGTGATTGAATGAAGCTATCATAAAAATGTTCTGTACTTGTCCTTAAGAATGTGGTTAAGAGGGCTGGAGAGATGGCTCAGTGGTTAAGAGCATTGCCTTCTCTTCCAAAGGTCCTGAGTTCAATTCCTGGCAACCACATGGTGGCTCACAACCATCTGTAATGAGGTCTGGTGCCCTCTTCTGGCCTGCAGGCATACACGTAGAAAGAATATTGTATACATAATAAATAAATAAATATTTTAAAAAAACAATGAATGTAGTTAAGAGCATGTGTATGTAAACCAGTTTTTAGAGAAAATAAGCTTATATTAGGAAAAGCAGTGATAGAATACTTCCTTAAACATTTTTGCACACAATAGACAGCTCTCTTTTAGAGAGCCATAAAATCACAGCAATAAATAGGATGCACAGAGGGGGCTTTTGTTTTGTTTTGGTTTTGTCTTTGTCTTTGTCTTTCATGACAGGGTTTCTCTGTGTATCCCTGACTGTCCTGGAACTCACTTTGTTGACCAGGATGACATCATAGAGCTCTGCCTTCCTGAATGCTGGGATTAAAGGTGTGCACCATCACACCTGGCTTCAGAGGGAGCTTCTTAAAGTACACGAATTGCTGAAAAGTTCTTAAGCACTTTCAATTTACTGTCCCAATAATGTCATTTATACTATCCATTCCACTTAATGTGCTATTCTATCTGAAGAATACAGGGATGATTTCCAGCCTAGCACTTCTTTCAACACAAATCATAATTATTAAGCTTTTACAAAATGCCTACTTGGAGACAGTGTATAGTATATTTTTTAAAAGCCTTCTTAAAACTATATCACATTAACAAGATCGCAATAGCTCTAGATTCTTTTGAAAGAGTTGCAGCTTTAATGGACTCTTTCCAAATGTGTACCTGTCTAGGTCTATCTAAGATTAAACTGGTAACCCAGGGCATGGGACCATAAAACACATCCAATGGCCCTCTCTCTTTATTACTGACATTGGCAGTTTGAGCTTTCCTGTATTAACCCCCACCCCAGGTTGGGGTGATGTGATTTACAGCATGTAACAAGAATTGAAGACAGTGTGATACAGTAGTCTCATTCTGTAGCTCAAGCTTACCTGGAACTCACTACATAATGAGGCTGGCCTCCTCAAACCCCTGCCTTGCATGCTTAGTGCTGAGATTCCAGGACTGTCAGGTACTAGAATTGAGTCTCAATAAAGACTTTCCATTTTCCTCTCCTGCTTTTCTCTTATCTCTAAATTCTTTACCACAGCTGCACTGCTTGCCTTTAAGATATTCCAGAAGGATTATAAGGAATGTTCAGTGGCTCACAAGATGGTAGTAGTTTTCACCTAGAGTGAAAACATTGTGTCTTGCTCATCCTGTAACCAACTTTTCAATGAAAATTTAAATTCATCTATCTCTAAGTAATCAGTATTTCTTACATCTCCAGTTTTTATTCTACATATAATCAAGTTAGCTAACACAGAGTTTATATGTCAAATGTTATTATACAGCTGGCAAATGTAAAAGGGAAGCATTTTGCCCATTCAGCATAGCTACAGAGATAATCAGTAGAGACCATAAGGGCAGAGGGCTGTCAGCATTCCCAGAGCAAACGTACTCATTTCACGGCAGTTTCGGTGTGTCTGTGCTACAGTCAACCCTATCAATCACCTTAGAGACTCCTCTTAAAAACAGATTGAAATAGAAGCAATTGATGACTTAGAGGCCTAGATTACCTTGGAGGGATTTAGCCATTCAGGCTCCAAGGAACTGTAACATCCCTAAGACAGGAAAAGAGCAGCTAAGAGAAAGTTAAGTATGCTTTAGTCAGGCAGAAAGGTACCAGAGGATGTAAAAATTCTAGAGAAATCCAAAAAACAGATGGTTGGAAGAGGATCTTTCCCAAAGATAGAAACAGGTCATGAGCATGTAGTATTGTGGCAACAGTCTTCCTAGTCCTTTAAAATCAAGTAATATATTTTTTTCGTGCTTTTCAGGTATTGTGAAGACAGATAACACAGAAGTTCTTCTCTCTGCTGACTTCACTGGAGCAATCAAAGTGTTTATTAACAGAAGGAAAACTGTATTTTAATTTGAAACTATATTTAAAATAAGCCCATCAGTAAGTTTCTATATGTATCAGAAATGAGAAAAGTATTATAGTGTTTGGCTAACATCCTTTTTTAACTTTTATTGAAAGTTGTTCAAATATAATATATATTTTTGAGAGGCAGTGTTAGTGATCTAGGAACCCCTAGACCGATAGACTAGAAAGAATGTGTCTAGATTAACATTGCCAAGCATAGAGTTTATGTTTTGTTATGTTTATGTTTTGTTATATAATTATAAACATGCACAGGTTTCTGCATGAAAAGATATTAATATATTAATCACATGTGCGTGCCTTTTGGTTACATGCACTAAATCTAACAAAGTTAAATTATTTTGGTGGCTCTTTTGGCCTCCTACTGGGTGATAGTCTTGTTTCTAGCTCTAAAATTTTTTTTGCACAAAATTTCATTTTTAAGAAACGTGGTATCTTTTGACTGAATTATTGTTTTGAAAATGTTATATAGGTTTTCAATAGGTCAATAACCATGTATAAATGGTTTTTTATAAATTTCTCAATTTGGGGACAAGATTTTTTTTGTGATCTAAATTGTGGACTTATTCTTTACTTTGTATGTGTATATATATATACATATATATATAAATATATATAATTTTTTTTCTTTGCCACACTGGAGCACAATGTTTCTATGTAAAGAGTTCTTTACTTTATCCATGAGCACCAGGCTTTGCTCACTTAAAAATAAGCCCCATTAAGGAGTAAGTTCTTTTTTACAATAATGTAAAAATGAATTGTTTACATTTTTTTAAAGCATTGTAGTTTTTAAAAATTAAGCTGTTTTGTTTTGTGTTGTTGAATTTGAAAGGCTTTGTAAATGCCAGTATAATGTACCAATGAAATAACATCTGGGACAAAGAAACCCTGGTAATGTTGTTGATGGTTTGCATATGTTTATGAAATTGAAATATGTATCATTAAAGTTGGTCATCAACACTTGTCAAAGGTGAATTATTTTTAGATGACTTGAGTAAACAAAGAGATGCAAGAAAAACAAACTGTTGTCTTAAATTGAATTTAAGCAAACAGATTTTAAATCCCTAAGTTATGATGCATTAGCTACATGACTTTAAAGCTTTTCCTGAGTTGAATTCTGAAGTACTGTCACCTGCACTCACAGGCTCTTTCTGCATTTGCTTCCGGCACGTGAGGACCTGAGGAGTCACCACCATATCCTCCTCAATCTAGCATGCTCTTTATCTTCAGATGTCTTGGCTTTCTACTTGATTGCTTCTCTTCTGCCTTGGTCTTCAGCTTTCTTTAGACAGTGCTCTTTCTCCTCCTTCCCTCCTTGTCCTTGCCCACCTCTCTCTCCTCTCCCTCTCCCCTTTCTTCTCATGTTTCTTAGATCTCACACTCTATCCTATACTCTAAATGATAAATTGAATTATTATGTCACTGTCTTTCCAACTAATCATAGGGTTTTGATTTGCAGTTTTTTTAGTCTTAAGGTCTGTGTGGCTGGTCCAGGGACACTTTTTTAAAATTCAGTCTCCACTCTGAAATCTGAAGCAGCTTAGTGCTGAATACTTCTTTTCTTCTCCTTTTTCCTCTTTCCCCTTCTTTTTCTCCTCCTCTTCCTCTTCTTCCTTTTCCTTCTCCTTCTTTCTTCTTCATCCTCTCCCTCCTCCTTCTTCCTTCTTCTCCTCTTCTTCTATTTTTATTTGTTTGCTTTTTGAGACAGGGTCTTTCTAGTCCTATCAGGGAACTCTATGGAGAGCAGCAGGGCAAGCTGGCCCCAAACTCACAGAGATGCCTCTGCCTCTGCCTCTGCCTCTGCCTCTGCCTCTGCCTCTGCCTCTGCCTCTGCCTCTGCCTCTGCCTCTGCCTCTGCCTCTGCCTCTGCCTCTGCCTCCTAAAACCTAGGATAAAGGTGTGTGTTACCACACCTGGCTTTGTCTGACTTCTTTCAGAGTACTTCTGTCTTGCTGGGTGTTTCAACTAAAGATAATCAGGGTGTTGCTGTAAGAATACTTCCTGATAGCTGTCACACAGTTGCTTAGAGAAAAGGCTAAACTAGTTGCTTAAGTACATAATGCTGACACCTCCAATTGCTATGTAAATACTGTGAAGTTATAAGTCAGAAGGTGCATTTGCAAAGGAAGCATCAAATACAAAGAAGCTAGGCAGGGTGTGTACACCTATAATCACAGCTCAGGCAGGAGGATCATAGGTTCATGGTTTGTCTGAACTACAGAGCAAGTTAGTTCAACTCCAGTCTGGGAAACTTTGACCCTGACTAAAATGAAAAATAAGAGTGTGGATATAATTCGATGAGTAAGTGCTTCCTTAGCATGTGGAAGACCCTCAGTTCAATCCCACTACTAAAAAAAAAAAAACCTAAATAGAACGATGTATATGAAGATCAGTTAAACACCATTCTCCCTAAAATGAGTATTAGAAATTCTCTATTGTGTGATGTGATTTAGGAAAGAGATTCTAGAGTCAGATAAACCTCCATTCCTTGGCCAAGTTATTTATCCGATGTTACTGTGGTTTACCTTGTATGTAATATGGAAATAGCTAATGCAAAATACAAAGATTCAGTGATTAAATTGCATATGTGTGAAACCTGAGATCTAGCTAGTAGGTGTACTCAGTAAATGTGCATTTTTCATTGCTCTTTCCAATTCACCTTCCAGACCAAACAAAACATTTTTGTACACACTTTTTAAATGCATAGATTCACGGACACGGACACAATCATGCATTTTGTTTTACTTTTCAGTTAGTGCCTTACTGTGTGCCCCTGTCTGGTGTCCACCAGGCTGCCTAGAACTGACAAGAGATGCACCTGCCTCTGCCTCCTGAGTGCTCGGATTAAAGGAGGGCACCATCATGCCCAGCCAACAAGAGCTTTTCAAGAATTAACATGGGACTTTTAAAAAAGACCAACCCCAAACCCTTTTTATTTTAACTATTATCTTCTTTAAAAAGAAAAAATATTTTGATAGACGAAAACAAAGTAGAAGCAATGAATAAATCTGACTTTTGAAAGAAAGTACTTTTATTCCTCTATTTCCCCTGTTTTTTCATGAAAATCTCATTGTGTTCTGTGGTAGGCTGAGAACCACCACGAACAGATTGAGTCTTTCACTCAGGCCTCTTTTATAGATCTGCATTGAGTCTTCATCTTCATTCTGTTCGCCTTAACTAGGATGCAAACTTCACAACATAGCATGCCATTTTCTACTACTCTTCAGATAACACAATTGGGCAGTAACTTTTATCCTTTGAAATGTTTACTTCGTATTACATGTCCATCCCTCAATTTCTTTTCTTAACATCATGTCTCTCTTTGTTGGAATGAAAAATCGAATTATTAAAATATTTTTAATCACTTCAATATAGCAACATATTTGAGATTGTTTCCTCATAGATTTAGTCTTCTTTTTGTTGTTTTATCTTTACTTTGTTCTTTTTTATATTTTCCTTTGTGTGTGTGTGTGTGTATGTGTGTGTACATGTTTTGACATGTGTGGGCATTTGTGTGATGTGGGTGTGCATATACCTCTGTTCATGTGCGCATAAGGCCTGAAGTTGATCAAGAATTATCTTTGCCAGGCATGGTGGAACATGCTTTTAATCCCATCACTTGGGAGGCAGAAACAGGTGGATCTCTGTGAGTTCAAGGCCAGCCTCATCTACAAAGTGGGTTCCAAAACAGCCAGGGCTATTGTTATACAGAGAAACCCTGTCTTAAAAAAAATCATCTTCTATTACTTTCACCTTATTCTTTGAGGCAGGATCTCCTACATCAAACCCAAAGCCTGCCGATGTGGCTAGTCCTGCTAACCAGCTTTCTCTGGGGATCCCTTGTCTCACCCTGCAGAGGTTGGTATTACTGGCAGGCCACTACATCCACTTAGCAATTTACATGGCTTTTAGAAGATCCGAACTCCAGTCTTCATGCTTGTGTGGCAAGCACTCCAAATATTGAACTATCTCCCTAACCTGCTTTTTTAAGACAGGGTCTTATGTAGCTTACTCTCCTAATTGGGGTTTCTGTTGCTACAATTAAGCACCACTGCCAAAAAGCAAGTTGTGGGAGAAAGGGTGTACTTGTCTTACACTTTCATATCACTGCATCATCAAAGTAAGTCAGGCCAGGAACTTAAACAGGGCAGGAACCTGGAGGCAGGAGCTAATGTAGATGGCACGAAGGGGTGCTGCTTACTGACTTGCTCCGTACGGCTTGCTCAGCGTGCTTTCTTATAGATCCCAGGACCACCAGCCCAAGGATGGCACCACCTACAATGGGCTGGGCCTTCACCCATCAATCACTAAGAAAATGCTCTACAAGCCCAATGTTGTGGAGGCATTTTCTTCATTGAGGTTCCCGCCTCTCAGATGACCTTAGCCTGTGTCAAGTTGACATAACACTGACCAGCAAACTTAGGCTGGATTCAGACTCTCTATGTAGTAAATGATGACCTTGAACCCCTGATCTATCTCTAAAGTGTAATGATTACACTTGACTTCATAGAAAATTTCTGCCGGTCACAACTAGTTTCTGGCCTCCCACTTTGCTCATTAATCACACAATGTATATTAAGTACCTACTGTGTATAGAAAACTGCTGAGTGGAAACAATGAACAGGCAGATTCATGCGCCAGATGAGCTCTGTCCGGAGAGAAGACGGCTGCAGAAACGAAAAGCTTGCAACTGTCTTGTGACTGTTGCCTGTTCTTCCAATCCCAGTGTGTTTTACCCTTAGTAAATTGTGTGGGACACTAGGTTATCAAGCTGAACTTTGCTAATCTCATATAAAGCACTAAGGATGATATAAAGCACCCAAAATGGAGTATCGCCCAAGCCGTCAACATCTCTGTTTTGAGAGAACTCAGTGGATAATAGATCTCCCAGTTGCTTTTGTCTTTACATCACTTCTTTTTTTTTTTTTCCAAGACAGGGTTTCTCTGTAGCTTGGAGCCTATCCTGGAACTAGCTCTTGTAGACCAGGCTGGCCTCGAACTCACAGAGATCCAGCCTTTGCCTCCCAAGTGCTGGGATTAAAGGCGTGCGCCACATCACACACACACACACACACACACACACACAGCTGGGTTGATGTTTTCTAACAGTTTGTGCCTCGACCTACCTGATGAACAGTTCCCGTCTTCAAGTGTGGGACTCGCTGCTACTCTGGCAAGAGGAGATTAGCAATTTGGCTTTGAGACAACTATACAGCAAAGCAGAGCTTTGGCAATGAAAGCCCTGATTTATAGTTTTTTTTTTTTTAAGAGAAAATAAAGTCTTGATCATCCTGAGTTCTACAGTAGTTTGGCCACTAGATGGAGCCATTCACTGCAATATTGTCCATTGCTGCCTCTTTCCTCTTTTCTGTCTGGGGCTCTGAAGGCCTGCCTACAGTACTCTTCAGTCTACCTGTTCCATCTAGCTTTGGAGCCTATCCTGGAACTAGCTCTTGTAGACCAGGCTGGCCTCGAACTCACAGAGATCCACCTGCCTCTGCCTCCCGAGTGCTGGGATTAAAGGCGTGCGCCACCACCGCCCGGCTTTACATCACTTCTGAAAGCTGGCCCCTTTTTGTTTTGTTTTATTCTCTAGTTTTGGGTCATCTAGTTTCTATTGTTCACTGCAGCCACTTTTTTTCCACGTGCACAGGAAATACATTTGCACTGTTCTGATGGATATTCTTTTTTTTTTGCCAAAAACTAGATTTGGTTTAATATTGCAACAATAGAAAACAAACCCAAGCACTACACACTAACAAACATACTACAACCCAGGAAAGGGGACATGCAGAGGCTACAGTCATAAGCTAAATCTTTACAGGGGACCAGAGAACTGCCTATGGCCTGTTGTAGTCATGGCAATACAAGCAAGTACTGTATCTGGAGATGCCAGTTCCCACCCCAGCAAAACCTTATTTTCACACAACAGTAAAAGGCACAAGGAAGAGGTGGACCTGCTGCGTTTTGGTGGCTTCACTGGCTCTTTTTCCAAGCTGCTAGTACTACAGCAACAAATAACAAACAAGGCCTCATGGCTTCTGGCTGATCCGGGCACCTTCAAGGGCACAGATGTGAATTCCCATCAGTCTCAGTCTTGGCTGCAGTTCCGTATCTCACTCCAAGGAGTAGGTAATGACAGCAGCTACCCACACCTGAGATTCCCTTTATCCTTGGGTCTTATTTAGGACCCTGTTTTTGTGAACACAGGCGGGGCACAGCATGTTGTCCTCCAGGTGTGGGGGTGGAAAGGACCAGGCTGGCAGCAGGAAGAGGGCAATCACTTTCCCCTTCTTCTCAGGTACGCAGGCTTGTCCAGCGTGGAACTGCAGCCGAACCCCTCCTCTTGAGTCTGCTGGAAGGCTTCTCCCTTGGACCACACTCCACAGTTCCCCATAGGTCTCAGATGTTGTAATGGACTGCAGGGCCTCATTCTTGTTAGCATTGGCTGCAATCCTCGACCAAGACGCCAACACTGCCTCAGAGGCGGTTGTGGTCACAACCGTTGTGCTGACCTCTTCATAGAGGACAGGAGCTTCAGTAAGGGCAGGCATCTGCTCCTCGGGTACAGGGACGACTTCAAGAGGCACTATCACCTGAGGACAAGACTCTTGTCCCTCCTCCATCTCCGTCTTCAATTTTTTCTGACGCATCTTCACCCTGGCCTCTCTCGGTGTGTCAGGAATGTTCTCTTATTCAGTCTCCTTGTTTCCAGCAGAAGATTCCTATCAAAGGAAAGACTTTACCACAAAGTCCTAATCAAGCCAGGTGCCCTCGTGCAGGCTACCAGAGTGATCCAAGCAGATTTTTTGGTACATTCATCTACCTGCACTACATTAGTTTCTTTTATTTTACAATTGTTATAGTTTTGGTCCCTTTAAGAGACAAGCCACACCCATTCCCCTCCCCATCCGCTGAGGCAGGCTCATCTTCAGCTTCCGGCCTGAGCTCGCTCTCTTTTCCATCTTCCTCTTGGAGAGGCAGCTTCGCTTCTGCCTCTCTCCCCACTTCTCAGCTTCCCCCCTTCTCTGTCTCTTTCTCCTCTTCTCTCTCTCTCTCTCTCTCTCTGTCTCTCTCCGTCTCTCTCTCTGTCCCCCCTTCACCCTTCCTCCTCCATAACCCCCTGAATAAACATTCAACCTTACCCTGCATGTCGTGTCTATCCATGTTTCTGTCTTCTGCCCACCTGCCGTGAGTCTCCCTGCCTGGGACCAGCCATTGCTCAGGGACCAGCAGCCGTCTCTGCCTGGGACTGGCTGCTCCCAGGGCCCGCTGCCTGCCACCACATGGCCCGCTGCCACCATTTGGGACCTACAGCATTTCTGCTGCCTACTGCCACCAGGGATCTTGCAGCATTTTTTAAAAAAAGAATAACAACAATCACTTTCGATTTATTGAAATGTTGTGAAAAGTTGAGAATTCTTAGTGACATGCTTACCTAGCATGTGTGGAGTCTCAGCATAATCTTCAGCATCATAAAATTATAAAATAATAGAACCGGGGAGATGGTTTAGTAAGAGTACTTCATGCTGCAGCACGAGAGCCTGAGTTCAGATTCAACAACCCACGTGAAAAGGCCCAGCATGGCCACATAGGTACCTAACAACTCCGGTTCCCTAGGGAGCCGGGACAGGAAGATCAATGGGGCTTGCTGGCTGCTGGCCTAGTTCCGTTCGGTGCTCTACACGGAGTAGAGCAGGAGATCGGACGTCTTCCTTTGCTCCGTGACTCTCTGCGGAGGTATTCATTCCTGCATATATGTGCATTCGCCACGATGCTCATTAGACACATCTGTAATAAAGACAGTAGTTCTTGCCCACTCCTTCCCCAACTCCCCTTAGCGTTTGTCTTATCTCACCAGAATGCGTTAATCGGAAGTAAGAAACACCACCAATACATCATTATTAGGGAAAAGTCAGATTCTATTTGGATTCTACTAGTTTTCCACTGTTCTAAGATCCAGCCTGGATACCATGTTGCCTTTATAGACATCATGTTTTTTAAAATGTCAAATTTCAGATTTTCATAGAAGTGGAAAACCGTACCTGTGTCCGCCTACACCCGCTTCCCCCTACTGTTAGGCTTACGTTTGTACCCGCCCAGCGGGTCAGTTATTCCAAGGTCCCGAAGAGGCGCTCTTTGAAAAAGACGGGGGCGGGAGGGGAGGGAGAAATGGAGACAAAGCAAAGTTCTGTTGTCAAGGTCTCTCTTTATTAGTGAAATGGTTGTGGCTTCTGTAGCCCTTGAAGGAGGAATTTGGCTTGGGAAGGGGGCAGAGGCGTGGCAAGGGCAAGAAGGGACCTTGCTGGGGCAGCAAAGGTCACAAGTCGACACACCTAGTGTTCTCTGTGCAAGCCGAATCGTTCCTTTTGTGATTCCAAGCACAAACAATTCTCTAGATAGTTGGAATGTGGGACGGGTTCCGCTAACAAATAGTTCTCAAGATACTTTGGGTGTGGGGCTCCCCGCAAACATCCTTAGGACAATAGTCCCTGCTATAATCTTTGGGAAAATGGCTCCTGACATACATTAAGATCATATTTTCCCCCACAATTAAGAAACTGCGTGGGCCAGCAAGATGGTTCACCGGATAAAGGCACCTGCCACCAAGCACAACCTGGTTGGGTTATTTTGTGAGTATCTCGCACTTTGGTCTCATCTGCTACGTTTCTCATGATGCAGTTAAGGGTTATGGACTTCTGCAAAGAAGACCACGGAGGTAAATATATCACATCACTCAACATGACTTAGCACCTGGCTGAGGTAGTCGGTAATTGTCCTCTCTCTCTTCTATGCAGTTAGAGCTCTTTGGAAGTTCTGACCCTCAACTTCCGGGCACTGTAACAAGTACCCGAGGCAACCAACTTTAAGAAAGAAAATGTGTTTTACTCACAAGTTTTAGAAGTTCCAGTCCCTGATAACTGGGCCTGCTACTTTGGACCTGTGGTGAGGCAGCTCACTGTGGAAGGAATCCTGTGGCAGAGTGAAGCCTTTTACCTCAGGAATGGAGCAAAATGGACAGAAGAAAGGGCTGGGGCCATTAGCATCTTCAGGGGCATACCCTCAGTGACTTAAGTTTCTCCCACCTGGTCTCACCTCTTAAAAGTCCCACCGTAGGGTCTGGAGAGATGGCTCAGTGCTTAAGGGTGCTTTCTGCTGTTGCCAGGACTCACAGTGGCATATGCCTTTAATGCCAGCACTCGGGAGGTAGAGGCATTTGAATCTCTGAGTTCAAGGCGAGCCTGGTCTACAGAGAGTTCCAGGACAGTCAGGGCTACACAGAGAAATCCTGTCTTGAAATATTTTTTTTAAGTGCTTACTGCTCTTGCAGATCTGAGGTTAGTTCCCACCACCACCTCCACCACCACCACCACCACAGCAGGTGGCTCACAACTACCTTCAACTCCAGTTCCAGGGAATCGGACACCTTCTGCCTTCCGTGGGGACCTACTCGTGCTGGAATATACACATATACATAAAAACAAAGCTCCACCATGGACTCTAGGGATTAAACCTCTAACACATGGGACTTTGGAGCAAAGGTAAGATCCAAGCCATAGCGGAAGTGAGTCACTTAATCATTGCCCAATCTCAAGGACTGGAAGGGGTTTAAGGGCCACTTCCCTTTTTATTTCTACCAAGTTGGCAAGCATTTCTTTTCCATTTTTCCTGTTGACAAACCTCCAAAATAACATACATGGAGTAAAAATCCTTGCCATCCATTTTCTGCACTGTCAATTTTCTGGACCTTGTAGATATAACTTGGGGCCCAAATGATCTATTGGGTTGATGTTGTTGTTTTTCGAGGCAGGGTTTCTCTGTAGCTTTGGAGCCTGTCCTGGAACTAGCTCTTGTAGACCAGGCTGGCCTCGAACTCACAGAGATCCAGCCTTTGCCTCCCGAGTGCTGGGATTAAAGGCGTGTGCCACATCACACACACACACACACACACACACACAGACACACACACACACACACACACGGCTGGGTTGATGTTTTCCAACAGTTTGTGCCTCGACCTACCTGATGAACAGTTCCCGTCTTCAAGTGTGGAACTCGCTGCTACTCTGGCAAGAGGAGATTAGCAATTTGGCTTTGAGACAACTATACAGCAAAGCAGAGCTTTGGCAATGAAAGCCCTGATTTATAGTTTTTTTTTTTTTAAGAGAAAATAAAGTCTTGATCATCCTGAGTTCTACAGTAGTTTGGCCACTAGATGGAGCCATTCACTGCAATATTCTCCATTGCTGCCTCTTTCCTCTTTTCTGCCTGGGGCTCTGAAGTTCTAAGGCCTGCCTACAGTACTCTTCAGTCTCCCTGGAGATCAGCGATGCAAGTGAAAGGGTCTGGAAGTCTACCTGTTCCATCTAGAGTTTCCAAAATTTGATTGAACTAGGGAGCACAACCAGCAGCATTCTGTGAAATCAAATATATGGGACTCAGTGGAAAGCAGGCCTCACACACGGGTAAGAACAGGACCTGAGTTCTAATACTGTAGAATAGTAACAGTAAGGCAGCTTGTTCTCCATTCCTATTTTTCTCCAGCTTTTTGATGCTTTCATTTTCACACTTACCTTGTTAGTGGTCATTGCTGTGAAATAAAGCTTGTGAGAAGCTTCCGGGTGGGCTCATGGTTAAGAGTGGGTTGGGTTCCCAGCACCCACAGTGAGTGGCTCACAACTACCTATGACCCCAGCTCCAGGGGGTATGCCACCTCTGTTCTGGCCCTGGGGGCACCTGCACACACTAACATGTAAACACAAATACATTTAAATCTTAAATAAAATTTTAAAAGACATCGTTAAAACGTGAAAAACCTACAGAATGCAATCCCCTCCAATAGATTTTATAAGAACAAATTTGGAATTAACACTCCCTAAATTATATAACAATTGTTACATTCATGAATCTCTTGTGTGACATCTTTCTAAAAAAAAAAAAAAACGAAAGAGTTGATCTTAATAGGATAGAAAGGAAAGAAAATTTATGAGTCTTGTTTTTGGTTCTCTGCTTATTTGTTTTCTTGAGACAAAGCCTCACTATGTAGCCTGTAGCGGCCCAGAACTACATAGATTAAGCTAACCTTGAATTCACTGAGACCTGCCTACGTTTTCCTTGTAAGTGCCAGGATGGAAGTTGCACACTACCTTGCTCAGGACAAGCCTTGTTTAATCATATTAAATGCTGTTTCAATCTTGATCCTTAAGACACAATTGATTCCATGACCTACGATCTGTCTTGGAAGATTAGATGGTTGCAACAGTCAGACGTGTGCACAGTCGTTAAGAAGTCTTGTTTGGAGCCAGAGTGATGACCCAGAAGTTAAGAATGCTTACGGCTCTTCAAGAGGATCTGATTTGGTCCCTAAGACCCAGATGACAGTTCACAACAGTCTATAACTCCAGCCCCAGGACATATAACACATTCTACTGGCTGCTATGGGCACTGCATGGCCATGGTACCCAGACATAGATGCAGGCAACACATGTACACATCAAAAGTAAGTTAAAATACAAAATTTAAAAGAGTGTGCTAGGTATCAAGATAGCATGTGTGTCTCTTTTTTAATATTTATTTATTATGTATATAATATTCTGTCTGCATGTATGACTGTAGGCCAGAAGAGGGCACCAGACATCCTTACAGATGGTTGTGAGCCACCATGTGGTTGCCGGGAATTGAACTCAGGACCTTTGGAAGAGCAGGCAATGCTCTTAACCACTGAGCCGTCTCTCCAGGCCCAGCATGTGTGTCTCTTAGGCTATCAAAGTGGGCATGGCAAAGATAGGTGTCCACTAATCTGTGTATATGCACACTAACCTGTATTTTAAAACTAATATGTGTATATATGCACATTAATGCACACATGTAAATATTTCTGACCATTTCTATTAGAGTTATTTGGTGCACTATATATATATATATACACACTAATATGTGTGTATACACATATCAATGCACACATATAACTATATCTGACCATTTTTTTTCTTTCTTTCTTTTGGTTTTTCAAGACAGGGTTTTGCTGTTGCTTTCGATCCTGTCCTGGAACTAGCTCTTGTAGACCAGGCTGACCTTGAACTCACAGAGATCTGCCTGCCTGTGCCTCCTGAGTGCTGAGATTAAAGGCATGTGTGTGCCACCATCGTCCAACATATCTGACCATTTCTATTAGAGTTCTTTGGCACACGAATTACTGTAGTACCCTCTCCTTGCTTATCTGAAACCTCTTCCTCCAGCATTGAAAACCAGCTGACACTTACCATCAAGTTACTTATTTGTTCAATCCCAACACAGCTTATTCACCAGTTTCAAGATCACCAACGTGTACCCTACCCTAATAAGAAACAACTTGGCCACACAAAAAGCCAGTGCCTGTTTCTCTATTTATATTCCGTTTTAAATATTAGGTTTTATCTGTAGTGTTGGATTCACATTGGGTTGGTGGTAGCCTACAGCACACCAGATTTGTGGGAAAATCATGCTCTAGAGGAAGCTGAGGCACGCCTGCTTGAGAACCAGTGGTTCCATGTGCAGTTTTCCTCTGATGGGTCCTGAGTACTGTTGCCATGGAGATAACAGCTGTGCTGTGTCATTATCGATCCACCAATCGTCAGAGAAGCTTTGCAGTCAGGATATTGTTTAGCAGGCAGAGTGGTTTCTGATGGACACTAATGACTGCTACAAAACCGTGAGTGGCTAGCATTGCAGGAAGTGAACTGTTTGCACCTGAGAGCAAATGTAAAATCAGAAAGTCCACACAAGCGAGCAATGGAGCCTACGAAATCCTCACTCGGTGGGAAACGTCCAAGGAAACTAGGAAGACAGATGGGGACACTGCCCAACTTGCTCCTTTTCTAATGATGAACCCCAAATTAAAATCTTTTTATTTTGCCGAATAAATAAATATTCAATTCAATTCAGCTTACTTGTTCCTCTAATGCAACCCTTTGCGATTTGATCATCTACAAAGTCAGAATTTTCAATCAGCAGTACTTAGTAAATTAGATTCACAGATCTAACCACTATCCTTCAGCAGTTTGAAAGCACTGAGGTTTTGTTCATTCAGCCAATAGCAAGTGCTTGCTCTATGTCAAGACCTTGAACACATCTACCTGGGGAAAGACACTGCCTGAAATATATATTTGCATGATGAAAGGGCTCTTCTGGAATTTTATTTTCTGTGCCATGGCTCAAGTGTCCATGGGGGTGGGAGGGTGCTAAGAGTCTGGTTAAAGAGGAATCCTGTTCTGTAATTAAGTGTTCAGCCCTCCTGGTGAAAAGACAGGGAGGCAAAGCCACTCGAATGGGTACGCTAATCAAAAGTTCAGGATGCAGCATCTCCCACTGTTATAAATACTCTAGATCTTGGGAAGAACAAGTATGGAAGAGCCATAGGTTGATGGCAATGATTTTGCTATATTCATCTGCCAGGGCTGCTACAACCAAATATCAGGTAACTCACTCCTCCTCTGGCAAGAGAATACTCTTTGTTGTCCCTAAACAGACCTCTTCCTGTATGTCTGAGCCCAGTCTCCTCTTTTGGTAAGGACGCTATTCAACTTGGACAAGGTAGGGCTCACTCCAGAACATCATTTTAATTTAGTCTCCTCTTTAAAGACCTTTCCGGTCCATAACACTACCCCAAGAAATCATTACATTCCAAAAAAAAATAATAATAATGAACAGGATGTTGCTCTATTGGTCAGGCTGATCCTGAACTCTGCAGCTAAAATGAACCTTCTCTCTTAGTCCCCCAGATTGCTGGGCCACCACACTCGGCTTTAAAATAAAATCTTAGCGTGTTGAAACTGTAATAACAATGGTAAGCTGGAAACTTGTAAGTGAAATGAAAGAGCCTTTTTGGCTCAGGGTGTACGGCTGCATATGTAATACATCTAAATCAGACTAAGCTGAAGCAGGTTGACAGCATTGGATATCAGGGTTTATGAGGAGCAGATAAGCATGAGGTTAGACACATACAGGTACTGAAAAACAATACCTCAAACCCCAGTTCATTCCCCCAGGTGCGTTTTATAAAACCTTTGGTGTTTATTTATGCACTGCAAAAAATATGCCCAGTTAAAGTAGACGAGTGCACTGGTTCCCGCACATAATCAGATTTGTGCCACCATCAGTCCTAACTTTAGAATAGCGTCATCGTTCCAAGAAGACACACTGTACCCATTAGCAGCCACTTTTCCCTTCTCTCACCCTACTCATAAACGGCTTGTCTCCATGGAGACTCGCTTACCCTGGCCATTTTATGGAAGGGGAATGAAACAACATGTAGCCCTCTGTGCTAGCTTCTTCCGTGAGCACAGCTTGATACTTAATTCTCCCTGATTGCTAAATAGTGATTCACAGCACATTTCGTTCATCCACTAATCAGTTGGTAAGCAGTTGCTTCCGGTCTTTGGCTGTTATGAGTAATACTGTTCAGATCATTTCATGCAAAAGTCTTTCGTGTGGACATTTTCTTACATTTCTCCTGAGTATGACCTAGGAGTAGAGTTCCTGGGTCATATTTTCATTTTTTTTTTGAGGACCTATCAAGATGTTCGTCACAACTCTGACTCTTTGCATTTCTACCAACTGTATAAATAATGACCTGAAATACCATTCAGAGATGGTCTTACTATTTTAGAATTTTTTAAGATTATTTATGTGTTGTGTATATATGATGTTTTGAAATAATTTATTTCTTTTTATTTTGTGTGCATTGGTATTTGTTCTGCATGGATGTCTGTGTGAGGGTGTCAGATCCCCTGGAAATGGAGTTATAGACAGTTGTGAGCTGCCATGTGGGTGCTGGGAATTGGACCCAAGATATCTGCTAGAGCAGCCAGTGCTTGTAACTGCTGAGCCATGTCTCCTGCCCCATGATATTGAATCTTATAGGCATAATTTAAGCAACCTTCTCACATTCAATATTCACCTATCTGTATCACTGTAACAGTGGAAGATAGAAACAATGAACCAGGATTTATTTATTTATCTTTTTGTTGTTGTTGTTGCTTTTGTTTTGGTTTTTGGTTTTTTTCGAGACAGGGTTTCCCTGTGGCTTTGGAGCCTGTCCTGGAACTAGCTCTTGTAGACCAGGCTGGCCTCAAACTCACAGAGATCCGCCTGCCTCTGCCTCCCAAGTGCTGGGATTAAAGGCGTGCGCCACCACCGCCCGGCTTGTACCAGGATTTCTAACAGTTGACTTGAGGTAGATTTTTAAAATATGAATATATAGCAGAAACCCTTAAGGAAAAATAGCGATGCAGGGTTATATGAAGCTCCTGCATGTGAGTTGAGACCCCTGGTTTGAAGTCCTGGTTCTTGTAATTGGTGACATTTAGAATCCTTTTTGTTTTGTTTGTTGTTTATTTTTAGAGGCAGGGTTTTTCTGTATATCTCTGGCTGTCCTGGAACTCACTCTGTAAACCAGGAGGCTGGCTTTGAACTCAGAGATCTGCCTGTGTCTGCCTCCTGAGTGCTGGGATTAAAAGCATGTGCCACCACATCGAGCTAACATTTAGACTCTTTTAGTGCATGTTATTCATTACCTGGATAGAAAGACCAATGGCAGAATGTAAAGTTGCTGCAACAAAATGTCTTCTGTGCTCATCATCCCTGGTTAGAGAAACAGGAATCCTGGAGTACATGTTGGTACGTTGCTTCCATTAGGATCACCACCAAACAGAACAGGAGCCAAACAGCAGCAATGAACTGGCCCTGTCTTCTGATGCTCAAAGAAACTGCAAATTAAGTTTCTAGTGAACCATGAAATTAACCTTAGATATTTAGTCAAGAACTGAACACTTTTCCTAAATGTGTTAAGCATCAGTAAGACTCGACAATTAAAATGATGGCCAAGTGTGTCATAATCGTAGCTCCTCAGGAGGCTGAAGGAGAGATCACAAATCCGAGGCCAGTTTGTACAACATGGCAAGATGCTGTCTCGGGGGAGGGGATGCTTGGTCAAAGAAGATTAAAGTAGAACCTAATCTTGTTTAAGTCAGAATCCTTAATCAGAATAGTTTTCCTCAAGGTAAATTTTGGATGCAACCAAACAAAGGGCATGCTTACTTGGCCCTGAAGATGCTCTGTGTATGGCAAGATCAGAAAAGGTAAATGCTGCTGGAGATGGGGGAGTGGAGGAGGGGGAGTGGGTGCAGGCAGACTGCAGGAGAAAGAGCAGCAGCTGGGCCAGATGCTGGCAGCAGTGAGCATGGAACGTTGTAGAAAGCCTTCAAAACCACTGGGAGTCAAATTGAAAGGAATAAAGGAAAGAACTGTTTCACACAATTATTGATTTTCTGGATGAACTTCACCCATAGAAAGTATCTGAAAGCCAATCATCTGGCCTTAGAAGTAGGAGTCACGCCACAAATGTCCAATCCGAAGATTATCTACAGTAGTGCATAGGGGGACAAGAAAAGTTAGAAAAACTGAAGGGATGTCAACAATCCCTCTGTGACTCCATTGGCTTCAATTTTTGCCTTGTTGTGGACATTCACTAAATCAAAAGAATGGGCCATTGGAAGCTGGGGTCAGTTTCAAGCTTCTCCATTGGGGAAATAATTTGTTTCAAGCTTATAAATATAAACAACCACATAAAAGTATTTTATTGTCCTGCGTTATTGCCAAGAACAGGACATTTTGTTTTTCTTTTTTCAAGATCCTCTCGGTCTAACGAGTACTTCTCAACTGCTTCTCTCTCTACACCAGCCTTTTAGAATACTGGGTTGGGGTGGTGTGGGAGGTCCTTCTGTATATGTGTTGCTTTTATTGGTTAATGAATAAAGATGCTGCTTTGCCCTGTGATAGGGCAGAATAAAGCTAGACAGAAAAACTAAACTGAATGCTTGGAGAAAGAAGACAGAGTCAGGGAGAAGCCATGTAGCCGCCAGAGGAGAAAGACGTGAGTCACCAGCCAGAACCTTGCTGTAAAATATAAAATAATAGAAATGGGTTAATTTAAGATATATGAGGGAGCTAGCAATACATTTAAGTGATTGGTCAAGCAGTGATTTAATGAATATAGTTTCTGAGTGATTATTTCAGGTCGGAGTGGCCAGGAATGCACAAACAGCCTCCAACAACATTGGAGGAGGTGGGCTTGTTAGCTTCCTGGGACACAGTGAGTCCCAATCTCTGTGGGAAGGGAGGTGGGGATTGGTCTCAACAATTTTCTAGGGAATTGTTTCACATGTTCAAACTAAAGAATCTGCAAGCTAGGAACAGGCAGGCTGGCCTCTGCATTTTCTATTGGAGTTCAAGCTCTCACAGCACAGGCAACCAGTAGATGACCGAGGGAGAAGAGCAGTATTCAGAATGCAGAGTCCCGGGCCTAACAATAGAGCTCTGGCCTCAGAACCACAGGGAACAGGGTCTGGAATGTGTATCCTTAGCCTCTTCAAGCAAATTTGGTCAGCACCCAAATTCAAGAATCCCTGGATTGAAGCAGCTGGAAATGACGAGGACATATTCTTCTGAGGAGACATGACATCTTTGGGAACAACCCGCTCTGAAGGAATCAATTTCCAACTCATTCTTCCAAGGTCTCAGATTTTCTAAAGGTTCTGCTCAAGAAAACAAGTAACAATCAGAATTTCTCTCTCCTTCCCTTTTGTGATTTTTTTGTGATCTTCCCTGACAAAAGAAAATCATAGCTCTCAGCCATCCCCACAACTCGCTGTCTCTCTCTGTCTGTCTGTCTCTCTCTGTCTGCCTGTCTGTGTCTGTCTACCTGTCTGTCTCTGTCTGTCTGTTTCTCTCTGTCTGTTTCTCTCTGTCTCTGTCTGTCTGTCTGTCTCTGTCTGTCTCTCTGTCTCTCTCTGTCTCTGTGTCTGTCTGTGTGTCTCTCTCTGTCTATCTCTCTCTGTCTGTCTCTGTCTTTCTCTATCTCTCTGTCTGTCTCTGTCTCTCTCTGTCTGTCTCTCTCTGTCTATCTCTCTCTGTCTGTCTCTGTCTCTCTATGTCTGTCTCTCTCTGTCTATCTCTCTGTCTGTCTCTGTCTGTCTCTATCTCTGTCTGTCTCTCTCTCTCTCTGTCTCTCTCTGTTTCTCTCCATTTCTCTCTCTCTCTGTCTCTGTGTATGCGTGTGTCTGTGTGTGTGTGTGTGTCTGCCAGGCAGGTTTCTTTATTTATTGTTTTCAAACCTAATGATTTCTTTTTTTCTCTACTGTTTATGGGCCATTGTCTAATTGCAGTTCACTTCCACTAGAGGGCAGCCAGGGAAAGAAGAAGAGACTCAAACCAAATGCTTGTGTTCTTCGCTGTCAGTCTCAGAAAGGGGGAAAAGGAAGCAGAAGAAACTGATGTTACATGGAGGACAAAATGAAATTGAGATTTCTGATTTCTGTTAGTTTGTATTTGTATTAATCTATGAGCCTGTATTAACCAGAGAAAATATGAGGGACGTGTTTTACATACTTTTCTTTTTAATTAATGTATAAAAAGTGTGTGTGTGAATAATGTTTTCAACCAATAAATCCATAAGTCCAGTGTTTGGTAAGGCTTGACATCCATGTGGACTTCTCATTCTCTTTATTAGAATTTACAACTGTGAATTCCTAACATAAACTTCATGATTCCCCCGTGTGATCAGCTCAGAAATTTCTGGTACTCCGGACAACTTTCTAATCAACTTTGTTTTCCATTACTCTCTAGAAAAATACCTTGCATTTCCAGGAAAGCAGTTTTACACAAAAAGTGCTTGTAAGATTGATATTGAAAATAATTTTACCCAGTTATCTAATAAGGACTTAGAGCTAGCCAGATGGTGGTACACGCCTTTACTCCCAGCACCTGGGAGACAGAGGCAGGCAGATCTCTGGAGGCCAGTGTGGTTTATAGAGCAAGTTCCAGGACTGTCATGCTACACAAAGAAACCCTGTCTTAAAAACACAAGCAAGCAAGCAAGCAAGCAAACAAACAGAAACAAAAAGCAAAAATAATAAAAGAGAGAGAGAAAGAAAAGAAAAAAAAACCTTGTGCTGGAGCCCAAAGATGGTATGGCACCAAAAGTAACTAGCTGATTCCACTGCACGGTGATGTAGGCATACGGGGAACATATTGTTGGTCCAGAAATTACAAGGTGCACAGAGTAAGTGATGGGGTAAATTACAAGGGCATGAATCAGCTCGAAGGGGGTCATAGGCTAAAACATGGAACACACAGAACTAAAACCAAATGAAGTACAGCAATACACTGGGAAGTATTAAAATAGAAAATAGGAAGTGATGGAGGAAGGTCATTGGTTAAGTAATAAAGAAACTGCTTGGCCTCATAGGTTAAAACATAAGTGGGAGGAGTAAACAGAACAGAATGCTGGGAGAAAGAAGCTGAGTCAGGGAGTCGCCATGATTCTTCCACTCCAGGCAGACGCAGGTTAAGATCATTCCTGGTAAGCCAGCTCGTGAGCTACACAGATTATAAGAAATGGGCTAGTCCAGGTGCGAGAGTTAGCCGAGAAAAGGCTAGATATAATGGGCCAAGTGGTGTTTAAAAGAATACAGTTTTCATGTAATTATTTCGGGTAAAGCTAGCCATGTGGGCGGCCGGGTGCTGGGGACGCAGCCTCGCTGCTCCTAATTCAACAGAATGGCGCCCAGATGTGATGGACTAAATCCACTTAAAAACCTGAGACGGCTTAAAAATAAAGGAGAGAGAGTTTAACACAGATTTTTGCTGTTTGTTGGTGGCGTGCCGTAGAGAGGTTTCCTGATTCGGCATCAGCAGCAGAAAAACGCTGCATCATTTTAAAGCGCGGCTTCTTGGGGCTGTGCTGCCAGCGTGAACTCTGGCTTTAAAGCATTTCAATGGATTTTATGGGACTAGATGTTTGTGTTCTTGCTTGGAATTGGAAGGAGACTGCTCTGAGACCATGCTGATGGCTCAGTGCTCCCCGCCTGCACCTGGGCAGACTACAGAATCAGGCTTAGGCAGGCGGAAGAGCATGGCGGAAGAGATGTGTTTTCAGACTGCGCAGTGCTCTGCGTGTCAGATTTGGTTGTAACTTGGATAAAAAGAGTTTCTGTGCTGCACGCTCAGTCTCAAAATTAAACTGCTGAGTGTGGCTCCAATGTGGACTTGCTGTGTGCCTGTAACTGTGCTCAGCTCAGGGGCACCAAATGGCTCTAAGGCAGGAGCTGCTCAGCTCTGCCATGCTGAACTGTGCTGGTCTCAGGCAGGAACTACCGTAATTACCATAAAACAGCGCAGTTAAGGTTTAGACTTGGCAATAAACAGGCAGTACCGTATTACCCCTACATGGTGCAACTTGAGTTTTTAAGAACTGCTTAACATTTTAAGAAGTGCTCCTGGATAGTAAAAAAATTACAGATTCACAATAAAACAGATTCAGACAGACCACTAAATGAATCACAGTGTTGGATGAGTGTACGTAGGCTTGAGAGAGAGAAAAAAAATAGAGAGAGAGTAAAGTTAATGCCTTAAAAAAAGGTAAAGTCTTTAAAGAGACAGAGTACAGAAAGTTATAGATTAAGAGAAATAAAGTAAAAATAAGCCACGTAAAAATGGAAAATTCACAGAGAGTCTGGATTATGTACATTGTGTTTTCTTTAAAATTTTTGACTGTGAAGGAGCTAAGTACAGAGAGACATTTCATTACATGGGCTGCCAAGCTAAACCAGAATGGATATAAGGGTATTACGATTTCAAAATTCGGGTCTAAGGATATGATGCTTTGGAGAGGGTCTTCTTTTGTTTTCACAGAGGACCAGACCCTGTGGATTGCGTCTATCCCGATATGGTATGATAGACCACGACCTCCCGAAAAGTTCCTGTGAACACCCTCAAAAAATTACTTCACTCAACTGCCAACTGAGATGACCCTGGCACACAGGTTATACCATGAAAGACCTAATTAATGACGCCCCCATTCAGCAGGAAGCAGTTTGGAGAGAAAAAACTGCGCCCATGTTCCCAAATATGGTTTATAAATGTTCTTTTACATTTAAAGGGGGATATGATATAGATATGAACAATTTGCATTGGTGTGGATTTTAAGGTCAATTTTGTTATATGTATATGTATTTCTTGATCTTGATTAAGGTATTGTGATTGTGTAGTTCATTTAAAAATGTACTGTATAATTAAGAAATATAGGTTGTTAATGGATAATCATCGATAATAGTAAAGCTTATAGTCATGTTACTTAGATTTTCTATATATATCGAGATATATTTCAGTTAGATAGGCATTCTTCATATCTTTCAAAGACTGCAGAATATTGCATTTTAAATGTTTTAATGACTTAGGGTTTTTCATGACAATGAGACACTCTGCTCTTGGCAGCACCAATCTACTTCAAGAGGAAGATGGGCATCGAAGAGCCTCCTTATGGAGTTTGATAGCCATTTGGGCAAGAAACTGCTCTTGCCTGGACTGATGCATAAACTGGACACAGAACCTGCAGAGAGAGGACTGCTGAACTTGTCTAAAGGTGAGATGGTCTTTTGGGGTTCTTGACTCATGGAAGAGTCTGCGAGATATTCTGCAGGACACAGCAGACAGTGACTGAACTGCCTTTGAAATTTCCTGCTTCATGGAAATGTCTGCTGGATACTATGGGCCTGAAGGCTGAAGATGGATGCCCCAACAGTACAAAGGAACTTTGGGTGACTGTACAGGCAGCGAGATGTCTCTGTCATTTCTAGAGCTTTGGATTTCTTGTTTGCTTAGGTAATATTGTATTCTTCTGGATTCTTTGATGGAGTTGAAGAATAGATAGATAGTTATAGTTATAGTTTTCCATTGTTATGATAAAAGATAAAATAGATATAAATATTGTAACCGTAATTCTTGCTTAATAACTGTTTTGTTTTATGTAATTTTGCTATGTTAAAGTTAAAGCCTTTCCTTTTTGTTTAAACAGAAAAAGGGGAAATGATGGAGGAAGGTCATTGGTTAAGTAATAAAGAAACTGCTTGGCCTCATAGGTTAAAATATAGGTGGGAGGAGTAAACAGAACAGAATGCTGGGAGAAAGAAGCTGAGTCAGGGAGTCGCCATGATTCTCCCACTCCAGGCAGATGCAGGTTAAGATCATTCCTGGTAAGCCAGCTCGTGGGCTACACAGATTATTAGAAATGGGCTAGTCCAGGTGCGAGAGTTAGCCGAGAAAAGGCTATATATAATGAGCCAAGCGGTGTTTAAAAGAATACAGTTTCCATGTAATTATTTCAGGTAAAGCTAGCCGTGCGGGTGGCCGGGTGCTGGGGACGCAGCCTCGCTGCTCCTAATTCAACAAGGAAGCCATGATTCCATACTAATAATATCCAGATAATAGCTCAACAAATAAAATAAGCTAAGGGGGGAATCTTGCTTACCCGTGTTGAGTATGGAGGAAATGGTAGAACTGGGCAGCCAGAATTCTGTGACCATCGTGGTAAATACTGATTCAAAAAAGAACGATCTTCTTTATAACGATCCTACAACATGGGCTGGGGAGATTGATGAAGCGTACAGAGCACACGTGTCAGGAACTCTTGATTCCAGAGCCCAGATCCCATATAAAGCCAGGCTGAAGGGGCTAGCCCAGGTTGGCTCTGAACTCTGGGACTCACTCTGTTTGTTCCTGTCCAAGTGCCGCACCACTCTCTGTCTGGAAGACCAGTGCTTCACAGTTCTGTCAGGAATGCCCTGAAATCATTTTGTAGAACAGAGGTCACTGTGGAATTTAAGATGAAAATGTTACAAAAGTGTCAAAGCCAGTTTAAGAGACTTTTGAAAGGGGAACCGACAAGCTGGCATAGTTTCTGCGAGCACAGACTGTATCTGGAAAGCCTGGATAAGAAGGAACTTGAAAACTACATTTCATTTCTATCATCATCAAGTAAAGTCAAATACAAACATGTCTGTCCAAGATCTCCTGACAAAATTGAGAGCATGTTGATGGGGGAGAAGGGAAGGTGGAAGAAGAGGAGGAGAGAAGGGGAGGGGGAGGAGAACTTGGGGGAATGGGATAGCGGAGATGGAGGAAGGACAGAGATGGAGATCAAGGAAAGAAATATCTTGATTGAGGGAGCCATTGTGGGGCTAGCAAGAAACCTGGCACTAGAGAAATGCCCAGGAATCCACAATGATGACCCCAGCTAAGACTCTAAGCTATAGAGGGGAGGGTGCCTGAACTGGCTTTGCCCTGTACTTAGATCTTAACTTTCACCATAGAACCTTCATCCAACAACTGATGGAAACAGAGGCAGAGATCCACAGTGGAGCATTGGGCTGAGCTCCCAAAGTTCAATTGAAAAGTGTGAGGAGTGAGAATATGAGCAAAGAGATCAAAACCATGATGGGGGCACCCTCTGAGACAGTTTACCTGAGCTAATGGAAACTCACCAACTCCAGCTGGACTGGGAAGGAACAAGCATAGGACCAAACTAGATCCTCTGAATGTGTGTGACAGTTGCATGGCTGGGGCAGACTGAGGGGCCACTGGCAGTAACACCAGGATTTATCCCTACTGCTTCTACTGGCTTTTTGGGATCCTATTCTCTTTAGATGGATACCTTGCTCGGCCTAGATATAGTAGGGAGGGGCTCGGGCCTTCCCCAAAGCAATGTACCTTACTTTCTCTGAGGAGTGGATGGGGGTTTGGGGAATAGGTGGAGGGAATGGGAGAAGGGGGGAGAGGGAAATGGGATTGATATGTAAGTTGAAAAAAAATAGTTTGTTTTCTTTAAAAAAAAAAAAGAAAGAAACCCGTCTGTCTTTCACAAAAACTCCAGGATACCAACCAAGTAGGCAAGGGCGAAAAATCATTGCACAAGTTTTGAGGGGCATAAAGAAATCATGGCTGTTCATTTCCTTAGTTATACTGAATTAATCTTTTTTTTTTTTTTGGCTTTTTTTCAAAGTCAGGATTTCTCTGAATAGTGCTGGCTTTCCTGGAACTAGCTCTGTAGACCAGACTGGTCTCTAACTCACAGACATTCACCTGCCTCTGCCTCCTGAGTTCTGGGATTAAAGGTGTGCGCCACCACTGCTGCTGGGCTACTGAATGAATCTTAACTTGGTAAATAAAATGGCGCTCATTCTCGTTGAGCCTCTCAGGGACCCTAAGTAGTCACAGAGAGATGTTTCCATGAAGAAAACTGCTCCTATCCAGGAAGAAAATGAACGCCTGCCTAGGACTTCCCACAGAACTTCCTGAAGACAGATGTATGAGTTCTGCTGCAAACACAAAATTTGGTTGAAGTTTTATGTTTTATTTACAAAAACTATGCAATTTTTTTGTGTTCTCTTCCATTGCACAACCAAGTTTTGGTGGAATTTTGTTTGTTTGTATTTGTGATGATGAGGATTAAGCCCGGAGCATGACATGTGTTATAGTCAAGCATTCTATCATAGAGCCACACCCCAGTTTCCAAGTTTAATAAAAAAAATACTCCTTGAAATTAATTGCTTTCTCATAAAGTCAACAGTCCTGAAAGATGTCCCTTACATATGACTGTCTCCCTCCCATCCTGACAAGCCCTTTGCAGGCCTCATTTAGTCTCATTTCACAAGCAGACTTTATTTAAAATAACTGTGCTTTTGATATCAACTAGATTAGTGAATTTATATCTTCAAGGATATACCTCATATAAGAGGGTTTCCCAAAAAGGATGCCACAAAGGAACTGAAAGGTTCTTTGGCAAGTGGAAACCAAATGTTTACAGTCAATAAGAGCAACATTGCCCTAAGGGGCTTGGGGTACTCCTCTAAAACCTCATTTCCTTCTATATTTGCTTGTTTGTCTTGTGTGGGGCTGAGTGTACATGGCGTGCCTGTGGAAGTCAGGGGACACCTTGCAGGAGTCAGTTCCTTCCTTCAACCACGTGAGTCCTGGGCATTGAATTTAGGTCCTCAGACTTTGCAGCAGGTGTCTTTACTGCTGACCCATATCGCAAGCCAAAGAAATTCTTTCATGAAACAGAAAGGAGCGGAGAGCTATTCTGTCCCCCAGCCTAGTTGGAGAAATCGGAACAAATCGTGCTGTGCTTCTGTCATCGCTGTGTCTGGAGAAGTCACCAAGGGTTTGCACAATGGCAAAGTCTGCTGTGGTATAGGTCACTCTATGTGACTAGAGCAAAGGCTGTTTATTTTCTGGGTGGTGGTAGGAGGGTGTTTTTTTTTGTTTGTTTTTTTGTTTTGGTGGCTACAAGAGTAATTCTTATTCACTAACAAACATATTAGGAGGAAAAACAAGAAAATATAATCTGTCAGCCCAAAGCAACCTATTTTGTCAGATTTTCCTTTGATTTCATTTATGTAAGGGTTCACAAGACACAAATTATTGCCGTTTTATCACTTAACGTTATAGCGTTTATTCCATGTCCATAAAGAATCCTCTAATGATTCTGATTGATGAATACATCAGTGTCCCAGTATGTAAATGTACCCAAATTTATTCAACCTTCCCTTTAATGTCAGAGGTTTAAATTGCTGCTAATTGCTCAGCTTTCTAAATTGAAACTTAGGTGAACATCTTGCATACAAAATATTACCACAGTTATGAAGTACACATTACCATGATGGAGTCTTAGAACAGGAATCCAAAAGACTTACATGTTTTAAGGGTCCGATCCATAGTCGGTTTTTTTTTTAATTTTATGTGCGCTGGTATTTTGCCATGGGTATCGGGTCTCCTGAAGTCAGAGACAGTTGAGAGCTACCATATAGGTGCAGGAAATTGAATTCTAGTCCTCTGGAAGAGCAGTCAGTGCTCTTAACCACTGAGCCAACTCTCCAGTCCCCAGTCAGGGTTCTCAGGCACGAATAACAAGCCTGACTGGGGAACACCGAGCAGAGTAGTTTACTAAAAGATCCTGAGTCTTTCCCAGACTTATGGGGAGGGCTAAACTACCAGAAAGGATGTGCCAACCAAGCCAAAGAACTAGCATCTTGAGAAAGCTGTTCTAGCTGGCAAATACCTATAATCCCAGCAGCACTCGGGAGACAGTGACAGGAGGATTGTCAGAAGTTTATGGTCAGTCTTGTGGATGTATTGGTGAGTTCCATGCTAGCCAGGGCTACAAGGCTACATAGTGAGCCTTTGGGTCAAAACAAAAATGTAGGGGTGTGTCTGTCAAAGTCTATGTAAATGACATTCTGTAGACTTGTACCACTGGCGATCTTAAACCTCGTTACAAAAGAGGATCCTCCTGCACTGCTGCCAGCTTCATCTTGTGAACACCTGGATGAACACAACTGGAAGTCCACGTTGAAGCTGGTTTAACCGTCTGCCTCACTGTGCGGGCGTTCTGAAAGCTAAGCTAAAGTCAGCGCTTGCAGACTAACTCTAAAGGACCCTGAGAGTTTCAGAGGATGTCCATGATACCATACAGAGTGCTAAGTCAGCTGTGACGGCACAAGCCTTTAATTCCAGCACTCAGGAGGTGGAGGCAGATCACTGTGAGTTCCAGGTCAGCCTGGTCTCTATATAGTGATTTCCAGTCCAGTCAGAGCTATACAGTGAGTCCTTGTCTCCAAAATAAGGAAAGAAACATGATCCAGGATGCTTGGATTCCTGGAATAAAGTAAGAGAAAGCCTTTCTTCAGAGGGAGCAGCACTTTCCGAGGGATGGTCCAGAGAGAAAGAAGTCCAAGGATAAAGCTTCTTTGCACTCCCAACCTGGACTGAAGATCAGTGTGAGGCTACAGGAATCTTCTAAGCCTTCAGGATCAGAATGGGCCCAGCTTCATGGGCTGAGAAGCCACCAGGTTCTTGGCTTCTTCATGTATGCAGGTGACCATTTTTGGACTACCCAGTCTCTCTTGGGAAAACTCAACAAATACACACACACACACACACACACACACACACAATCAGTTATATTTTTCTAGAGAAATCTGCCTAACACACTTACCACAAACAAGGTCCTGACTTTGATTCTCAGCACTAAAAATAGAAAGGATACTTAGATAAATGTGAATTTTAGATAAATAAATCATTTTTAGACATAACCAGACCCCAAATATTTAGAAGCAATTATAATTTATCTATCTTTGTGTGTGTGTGTGTTGTGTGTATATGGGGAGGGACACATGTATGGAAGGCAGAGAAGACTTGTAGGAGTTGGTTTTCTCCATGTGTGTATGAGGATTTCAACTCAGATCATCAGGTTTTGCAGCAAGTGCCCTTATCCCATGAGCCATCTTGCTAGCCCATAGTTTCCTTTTTGGTGGTTTTTGTTTTGCTTTGCTTTGTTTTGTTTGTTTGAGGTTTTTTGTTTGTTTGTTTGTTTTTCACGGAGATTTTCCCCAAGGCTTTTCTCCCTGCCTTATCCTTAGAACAGTTTTCCCTGTCTAGAGATCATCTGATATTCATCCATATTTTTCTAGCTTTTTATATTTGATTTTTTCCCTAATGAAAAGGATAAAGATGATAAGGAATTTTTTTTTCTAAACCGTTAACCAATTATCCTGATAGTATTCATTGAACAACCAAAGAATTTCTTTTCTCAAAATATTTCTTGGTGTAGTTGCTTTTCCTCTTCCGTTATTTGACAGCCCAGAGTTCTTTCATTTCCTTCTTTTAGCATTTCAGTGTGCGACTTTAAAACAACATGTGACAATAAGAACGGGAATCTTGCTCTACACCCTTGGGTTTATAAGTCAAGAAGGTAAAATGTTCTCTCTTCAGGACGTGTGTAGCAGGGCATGCCTGTGATCTCCATAGACAGAAAGCTGAAACAGAACAGTGTCATGTTCAAAGCCACCGTGGGCTGGAGACTGATCACATAAACACACAAACAATTAACAGCAACAAACCTTCTCTGTACACACCAGAGAATCACACCTGATAAACCCAAACGACGATCAAGTTGTATTTTTTGGTATCAAATGGCCTTCCTGGTTGGTAGTCTGGGTCTGATTCGAGTGTTCCTGGACTCTTATTCTTTTTTTTTTTTTAATTTTTCGAGACAGGGTTTCTCCGTAGCTTTGGGTTCCTGTCCTGGATCTAGCTCTTGTAGACCAGACTGGCCTCGAACTCACAGAGATCCGCCTGCCTCTGCCTCCCGAGTGCTGGGATTAAAGGCGTGTGCCACCACCTCCTGGCTCCTGGGCTCTTACTAAAGAATGGAATAAAAACGCACACAGATTGCAAAGTTGCTAGGTTCCACCCCAGCAAAACAAACTGAAGATTGAAAAGATTCTAATGGGTAAGACGTGCTGTGAGAGAGAAGCTGGTAAAGCCAGCCTAGGAGTGGAGATACTGGAGGAGCCCAGTGCTCTGATTATTGCTTGTGATCCCTTTTATGGAGTTCAGAGGGAGGAACTTGGAAGCTAAAGGCTGTAGTGTGGTGGTTTTCTAGTCTGGTTAATAGATTTTGATTATGTAAGACTTTGGTCACCACACACATCCCTTCCCATAATGCATATCATTTTAATCATCCCCGTGCCTGGTTGGGCAGAGGCATAAGATGGCAAATGGGAGCTTCTCCCTAAAAGTACACCCAGAGGACACAGTTTGACTTACTGTGCATGCAAGTAAAACCAGTGCAGGCCAGATCGACTCTATGACACTAGCACCCCCTTAAATGAGCAATAAATTTGCGTAGAAACTGTCAAAGTGAAATAATCTGGTCTTTAAGGGAAAGAGGAACTTATTACATGGTTTAAAAAAATGTATACACATTCTGATTGCCTTGGTGAGGATTACTATGGCTTCAATGAAACATCATAAACATTGCTGTTCATGCCCGAAGGCTTTCAGGACAGGAACTCAAACAGGGCAGGAACCTGGAGGCAAGAGCTGATGCAGAGGCCATGGAGGAGCGCTGCTTACTGCCTTGCTCATCTGGTTTTCTCACACAACCTAGAACCACTAGCCCAGGGATGGCAACACCCACAGTGAGCTGAACCCTCCCTGCTGTGGTTTGGAAAAAAAGTCCCCCACAGGAAGTGGTGCTAATAGGAGATGTGCCTTTGTTGGAGAGGGGTGTGGCCTTGAGGGAGGAAATAGGTCAATGTGGAGGAAGGCTTTGAGGACAAGCCACACTCAATCCACATTCTGCTGCCTTCAACAGTCAATAGGTAGGACTCCTAACCCCAGCACCATGTCTGCCTGCGCTGCCGTGTCCCACCATGATGACAATGGACAAAGCCCCTGAAACTGTAAGCCACTCATTAAATGTTTTCCTTTCTAAGAGTTGCCACAGCCATGGTGTCTCTTTCCAGCAACAGAAACCCCAAGACACTCCCCCGCTCAACCACTAATTAGGAAAATGCACTACAGGCTTGCCTACGGACCAATCAAGTGGGGGCGTTTTCTCAGCCAAGGTTCCTTCTTTCCAAATGATTTTAAGTTATGTAAAGTTGACGTACAACTAGCATTACACTCCATATGCCAAATTTTAAGTCCTATTTAAATATTTTTGGAGGTATAAAAATGGTCTTCTCACTAGCTGTAATGGCATGTAATTATAATCCCAAGATTGGGGAAACTGAGGCAGGAAGCATTGAGGCTATGCTAGACCACAAAGTTACAAGTCAGTCCAGGATATGTAACCAAACTCTGCCTCAAAGGAAAAAAAATGAAAAGAATATATACTATTTGCTCACCATAAGGTAATTTACAACCTTTCTTCTGACGAAAGGTTTAAGGACCACTCATCTTGGCACATTCTCATCTGAACAAACTATATTTTTTTTAAGGTTTATTTACTTATAGTGTATACAAACATTCTGCCTCCATGTATGCCTGCAGGCCAGAAGAGGGCGCCAGATCTCATTACAGATGGTTGTGAGCCAGCATGGGGTTGCTGGGAATTGAACTCAGGACCTCTGGAAGAGCAGTCAGTGTTCTTAACCACTGAGTCATCTCTCCAGCCTCAAACTATAAATTTTTAATTTGGTTCCCTATCAACAAGGGACTGCTGTGCCTCATTTTATGTTGTCTCCGTCATTCTGGGAGTAAAAGTATTTGATTCCAGAAAGAGAAACTATTGATCAAGTTAATTGTCAACACTCATGCTGGGCAGAGACGGATCCTGTTACTGTCCATTGGTGTATGAATTGATTGCATAAATTAAGTGCCCATCTTTGACCAATCAGTAGCTACCATTAAGGCCACTTGTTTCAGCAGGGAATTGTGGGAATAGATGAGAACAGTAGTCATAACTGCTGCTGAGGTTCATATGTCTAGTAAAAGGGGCTAGAAATTTCTTTTCTCTATCATTGGATACTCTATGCCAGGACTCTTTCAATTTTTGTGCTTGCAATCAATTTGTGCCTTAGAAAATGTTTATGGAAGCCCAAATGGTAACTGATAATAAATTGTAAATAATTTTATCTTAAAAACAATTTTGGGATATAATATATGTATATATATAGGTATGTATATGTGTATATGTGCTATATATATAATTTGACCACTTATTAAAGATAAAAGTGGATTTACATACTGAGATAAATGTAATTGTTTATTTTTACATAAATAATAAATCTTGGCTGAACATTTGATTCTGTGGGAATATTTTTCAGAATTGAATGATAGTTTGATTTTATAATCGCCAATGCTGAAGACACTGCTTCACCTAAATATGTAGTGTAAGATGAAAGAAATGTATTTAGAACATTCAAAAATTATTGAAGATTCTATCCAAAAACCAAGCCAAAATTAATGATGATACTTTGATGAGATTCAAGTCAGTAATTTAAACAGCAATGTTTAAAATGCAATACTCTAACACAATGCAGTATAAAGATATGCTGATTTGATTTCAACATAATGAGGGATGGCGGTAGGAAAATATTGAAGGTCTTGGTTTTCTATAATAAAACTATGATGTTTCTTTAAGAGCAGAAAACCTTATGTGCACAGTAAAACGTCATATGCTTTAGTCCACAGCATACAATATTCCCAAATCCAAACCAAGACATTCCAAACTGTCCTCGCTGGTGATTTGTGTCTTGACAGCAGTAACAGCACAAACTGCATGGGTCTTATGTTCAGAACCTGGGCTGTAATGAAATCACTGGGTGTGAGGTGTTACCTGGCTGAGTGCGGCCCAAACCATCTTGGATTCATTGTCTGGATCCTGAATAAAATCTTCAGTCATTGCATTTTAGAAACCTTTTACCTTTGGCAGTTTTCCTTTGCAACACCACCATCCAGATGTGCAACCCCATAAGGTTCACAACTCACAGGTCAAGAAACTGTGTTGTACAGTAACTCTAAATAGACATGTGACTGTATGAATGCCATAGGCAGGAGTAAAGAAGTCTATCTGCTCTCACAGGGAGAAATTCCAATCTTAGTTTTATCAAATATATTCATTGTGCACATCTTGTGTTATATAAGGATATCTTGTTACAAGTATGTATTGAGCATATCTCTCCCATAATACCTCCCCCACTTCTCCCTGCTAACTCCCATTAATCTCCATTGTTCCCCTAGGGTCTAAGTCCTAGACAATTTCAATTCTACACACCCCGACCATTTTTATAGCCCCATGTCTGGGAGTTTTCCTCACTTCTTCCATCTTGATTCTGACATCCATTCTTCAACAAGTTTTGGCTGGCTTGTGGTAAATGTTAAAAATGCAGGAGACAGACCAGCGATATGGCTTAGAAGTGCCTGCCACCAAGCAAGATAAGTGAAGGTAGCAAAAGCGAATCAGTTCTAAAAATTTGTCCTCCAGCTTACACACACACACACACACACACACACACACACACACACACACACTTGCTTACTATTTAAAAAATTCAGTATGGCTCTATGTACCTATAGTAAGTTACCAAACAATTGAAAAAGATTATATTCACAGTAAGACATACATTATTAAATTATAAGTTTTAAAAGATTTATAAAACCTTTGTGGTATGTATGATTATAATATGATACTTCTAAAAAGAAAAACCAAATATCCAAGTACAGGATGTTCAGTGATAGAAGGAGTAGCATAATAAAAAGATCACGTCCCTTCCAACTGGCATATAAACTCCCATAATCAGACTAAAATTTCTACAAAGCTTTTGTAAAATTTGGTGAATTGATCTTCCAAAAATATGTAAGAGAAAAGGTGCCAATTCCAATCCATTTTCAAGACAACATGAGGATGTTTTCTTTATTATACAAGTATAGCAATGAAGACACGGTGGCATTGGCTTAGGGGTAGATCAGAGAAGCCAGGACAGACCTACCCCAAGGTGGAAACTTGCTATATGACAGAGGTGGCTTCAATGAGAAGAGAAGACAGGATGGATTTTTTAGGACTGGGGAGATGGCTTAGTTAGAAAGGCATGTACCTCATGGAAACCTCAACTTCAGAGTCTCAGAACCCATGTGGGGAAAAGCCATATGGTACACTCTGGAAATCCTGGCCCTGAGGGAATTGCTAGAACTCAATGGTCAACAGACCTAGCCTACTTGGAGACTTACCAAGAGGAAAAGACACTGTCTCAAAGGGAATAGAGCAATACTTGAGGAATGACAGCCAACATTGTCCTCTTGGTTTCCACATGCACCTACACACATGTGAATGCACACATGTGAACACACACGCATACACACACACACACACACACACACACAAACATGAAATGGTAGACTATGATCTGGTGCCAGAACAATTGGTTTTCAGAGGAGATTGATAAGTGAACCTAAGCATGTGCCGTGCGCGCACATACACCCCAGGTTAACTAAACACTTGGATATTTTAAAACGACTTCTAGAAGTCTGGAGACAGCACTCAGGAGAATGAGGATAGGGAGAAATTGGAAATGGAAAGTTTTCAAAATTACACGGTATACTGCCATATCAAGGAACAATTTGACAAGAGATGAGAAAGGTGAGAAAGGGCTACATTATACAAACCCAGAGAGACTCTCAGATATTGTGCACAAATATTTAGAGTTCTAGAGAGAGAGTGTATTTGTGGAATAGTCTAAATGACTTAGGTATCTTTGACTGTCAATTTGACACAGCCTCGAGTCACTGGGAGGGAAATTGCATAGATCAGATAGGCCTGTTGGCACGTTTGGCTGGATGAATCCTGTTCGATAATTGCTGTGGGAGGGGCCTAGCCCACTACGGGCAGCCACCATTCCCTGGGAAGGTGGCCCCAGGCTATATAAGGAAGCTAGCTAAACAGGAGCTGGGAGGAGAGAGCAAACAGCATTCCTCCATGGTTTCTGCTTCAAATTCCTGTCAGAGATTCTGGCCTGACTTCTCTCAGTGATGGACTGTGACCTATAAGCTGAAATAAACTTTCCTCCCGTAAATTACTTTTGTTCAAGTTTCTTATCACACCGACAGAAAGGTAACTAGAATGAAATTAAGTTCAATAGAACAAGCTAGATGTAAATGTATTAATTAATTATTTAAGATATTTCCTCTGGAATGAAACATTTCCCCCTGGGAGGGAGGACTAGAGGCTCATAAGACAGGATGCTTATGAAACTTAGGAGACAGGAGATATAAGACGCTTAGAGAGCTATATGATTCCCAAGGCCCTTCCCCAAGGTTATAAAAAGCAGTAAACAGTCTCTTCCAGGACCTGAGGATCTGGGCTCTGCTGGAGCTGCCTGCGGGTTAGGCAGTTATGTTTGAGTAATGAGTTTAACCCCAATAAGTAACCCCAATAAATTCACTGATTCACCAAGCTAACCTTAGAATAGAATCGTTTCTTTGTTCTGTCATTAGAGCCTCGTCTGTGAGAATAGGCATATTCTTTCTCTCTCCCCAGAATAAGGAACACCACGTTTTACAAAGCAGTAGAGACTCAGACTCCTTATGAACGGTATGGGCATAGTTCAGAGGAAGAGCTCCTGCACAGCATGCACAAGGCCATTTTTTCCACTGCCCAAACAAACTATAAGCACAGGTTATAGAATGCTATGCCCCAAAAGCTATGCAAAACGTAAATACACAGGGAGGGGCTGGAGAGATGGTTAAATGATTAAGAGCAGTTGTTGCTCTTGCAGAGGACCCAGGTTTGACTCCCAGCGCGCACGCCATGGCTCCCAACCATAGGTTTACTCCAGCTCCAGGGGATCTGATGCTGCCTTCTGACTTCCCTGGACAGCAGGCATAGAGGTGGTACACATTCTTACATACAAGTAGAACACTCACATGCATTAAATAAATCCTTAAATTTTTAAAAAATGCACACACAAAGCAATACTACATGTGCTATATGGATAAATGCACATACAGTTAAAGTATAAAATTTTGCTTGGAAAATATATGCACAGACATCAGATAGTGGTTTCTTCTGAGCCAGGCAATGTGGCATAAGCCAGCACTCAGAAGGTTGAAACAGGAGAAAAATCAAGTTTGGGGCCAACTGGGACTGAGGTGTCTCTTCAAAATAAAGAAAGGAAGGAACTAAAGGGAGAGAGGAGAGACGAAGAAAGGAAGGAAGAAAGGAAGGAAGAAAGGAAGGAAGGAAGGAAAAGGAGGCAGGGAGGAAGGAAGAAAGGAAGGATGTATGGGAAGGAGGGAGGGAGGGGAAGAGAAAAAGAAGAAAGAGGAGAAAAGAAAAAGAAGCTCGAAATTACTTCCAAAACAGTGGCAAAGAGAAGGGAATTGAGGGAGGCACGGTGAGGTCCGCACATGAACTGAAAATGCTTGTTATGAAAACTGAGTGCTGCTGTAACAGGTTTATTCCATCCTTGGTATGTTCATAATACGAAATAGTTCATAAATTCAAAACATTTTTTAAAAAGGAATCAACAATAGGAGATGATTGATAGAGTGTGGGTGTGAAGTCAGGAAGGGAGTCAGGGCTGACTCAGGTTGGATATCTGGTGCTGATGTCAGTGACACAGAGAGAGGCGCAGAAGCTGGCTTCATGAAGGATGCTGAGCTGGAATTCAGACAAGATAAGCGTCAAGAAATAATAGCGCTGAGATGCACGCCAAGGTGTGTCATGCTGGGGGTCGGCACAGGAAACCGCCTTGCAAAGATGGAATGACAAATCAGCTCATTCCCCCTGAGCGCCAGTGTCTCATGTGTCCCGAGGGCCAGGCCAGAGAGGAGGCATTTAACAGAAGAGAGATTCCAGAAGGAGAGGAGGAGGAACAGCGATGAGCTCAGACAAGGAGGACTGAGGAGCGATGGCTGATTAACAGTTCCAACAGGCCAGGTGACAGAATGCTCCAGGGCATGTGGCAGCAGGGGGAAGTGGTGGACCATTTGTTTGAGAAGGCGGACAATGAAGAGTAGGCATTGCTATATATTGCTTATGAATATGGATATATGTAGTAAAAGTGTAAAAATATTATAGTTTTGGGAAGCACAGACTATGTACAAGAATATACACATGTGTAAGCTACATGAATTGTATATATGCTTATACACACACACACACATTGTGGAATGTTTTCATTACTCACAATACTAATTAATACGCCCTCCCAAGTCTCTCACAGTGAACAAATACATACATATGCATGACTGTGTCATACACATGATGATAGAGGTCCACGTAGATGTTTTGCATTTGGGATGCCCTAAGGCCCTATGTTTGCATGCTAGAGACAGTTAGTCTTGGAAAGCTATTTTTAGAGGTACTGCAAAGAGGACTAGAAGGGAAAAAAGCATCGACTCCGAGGCCTGTCCAGTCATTTCAAGAGAAATAGGAAACTGAAGTCAATAGCCACGAGGAATCCGAATCCAAAGAAACAAGTCCTTCGAGAGGGAAAACTTGAAAATGGCACCCTAACAACGAAAGGAAAGGCCACACCTGGAGTGAGGCCGGCACCAACCAGAAGAACGTGTTGTTAAATGAAGTCCCTTGGGCTAGAGGGAAGAAAAAGGAAAAGGAGGGGTTGTCCCAGAACTTAGCAACAATTCTTATAGTTATGTAGCCAAGGGGCACTCCTTCACCTCCTCTCTTAAGATATTAATTTAATTTTTTATCTTTATGTATGTTTGTGACTGGTATATGTATGTACTCCAAGTGTGTACAGAGCTCCAAAGTTAGAAGAGACATCAGATCTCCACGCCACCCTCCCCTGCTGGGAACCAAACCCAGCAAAGGCAGTAAGCATTTTTTTTTGAGACAGGGTTTCTCTGTGGTTTTGGAACCTGTCCTGGAACTAGCTCTTGTAGACCAGGCTGGTCTCGAACTCACAGAGATTCGCCTGCCTATGCCTCCCAAGTGCTGGGATTAAAGGCGTGCGCCACCATCGCCCGGCGGCAGTAAGCATTTTGATTAATGCTACTCCCCCAATGTCAAGGGAAACTTAGTTGCTTTATTACCAATTTTCCTGTCTATTTATTTCTCTGAAGCTGAATGAATGCTGTGGAGGGCAGAGGACGGCAACTTGTAGGAGTTAGTTCTCTCCTTCCAACATGTGAGGTCCAGAAAATGAACTAGGGTCGTCAGCCTGGCAGGCACACACTCTTAGCCGAGGAGTTTTCCTGCCAGGCCTTGCCAGCCAATTGTTCTGATTGTCAGAGACAGGGACTTACAGTGTAGTCCAGGCTGGCCTACTACTCCCTTCTTATATCAAGTTTGCCTAGAACTTAGGATCTTCCTACTTCAGCCTCCACGCACGAGCTGCCACACTTGGCAAGGGACAGCCTTGAAGTTAATATGTACAGCTAGAATAACACCAGGAACTCAAGATATAATGCTCATTTGAATTATAGTAGACCAGCAAGCAGTGTTTAAATGAATACAGTTTATGCGTTGTTATTTCGGGTATAAAGCTAGCCATGCGGGGAGCCGGGTGGGACGAAAAGCAGGCCTGCCCGCAGATCCGTCAACAATTGAGAAATGAATTGTTCTTCAAAATTATTACAGTTTGATCCACTGGCTTTATAAGTTTCCTGAGACATCAAAATACACAAGGGAACATATGTAAAATATTGAATGATATTTATAATTTAAAAATGCATTAACTTCCACCATCTTGTGTTTTCAGATTTTTTAAATAAAATGTGATAGACAAGAAGAAATGTTTACAAATGGCACCAGAGGTTTTTGCATCTTCTCAGCACACGTTTTCTGAACATTTCTGAAATAATCGTACTGGGTAGGCATTTTCAGTCCCCCATGTCATCCGACACGTGTGCGTGGGGCATTGGCCGTGTGCCAGTACTGTCCCAGGTGCTGTAGCCACTTTAATGAAGCAGACGAAAGGTCCTGCTAACCCAGAGATTACACTATGCTGCAGGGAAATCAGTTTGCAAACCATTTAAGTAGTATGTGTTGTGAGGAGTGGAGAGAACAGGTTAAATGGAAAAAAAAATAGCAAGCCTCAGGGGAGGGAACGGGTTGCCATTCTAAATGAGGTGTTCAGGGAAAGCGCATTTGAGCACAGGAGAGTGGCCAGAGAACCTTGCAGCTGTCGATGGGTGTGGGATGGGGGTGGGGGTGAGGGTGGGGGTGTCAGCATTCCAGACCAAAGGGGCAATCAATGTAAAGGCCTGAGGCTGGAGCATTGCTCCACTGGTTGATGAAAGAGCAAGGAAGTCAGCAGGCCTGACACAATTTGGCCAAGAAGGGATTACTGGGGCAGGAGGCCACAGTGGCCACAGGAGGTGAGGGTACAGACTCATCCAAAGGATCTGGGGTTTTGCCGAGTGAGAGGAGAATCATGGCAGTTTCTGAAATGACTTGCATTTGGTCCTTGTTTTGTGGCCACTCCAAAGGGGGCTAGGGCTGCAAGCACAGAGGCCCTTGGGGCGGCTGGTATTTTCAGTGGGAGATAGGGCCATCTCCGAAGAGATAAGAGCTCTGGAGCCTAGCATTAGTGGTGGTGTGAGAACTGCTCTTTCGCTTTGAAGGTAGAGCTGCCAGGGTTTCTTGATAGATGAGATGCAACCTGAGGAAGATGAGTACAGAAAGGCCCAGATGGTGATGTAGGTCTCAGTAGCTGAGAAAAGTTTGTGGGCATAAACTGATGTGACCGGCCATGGGCATGTCCGTCTGCAATCCTGGCACTCAGCAGGCTGCAGCAGAAGGATTTCTGGGACTTTAAGTCCTGCCTGGGCTACATAGTGAGCCCCTGTCTCATAAACAAAACTGACAGAGGAAAGGGAGTTGAATTACTTCTCATATAGCTATTATCCGGCTTCAACAGCACATGCCTTTTACAAGATTTGTTTATTTTATATGCTCAAGTGTTTGGTTTGCAGACACTTACACATGCTACATCCATGCCTGATGACCACTGAGTTCAGAAGAGGCCTCAGATCCCTGGAAATGGAGTTACAGATGCTTGTGAGCCACCATCTGGGTGCGGGAACCAAACCTGGATCCTCTGCAAGAGCAATACATGCTTTTAACCGCCGAGGCATACCTCCAGCCCCACGCCTTTGGCTTTTTCAATGCAGTCCTTAAAGAAGTTCCTCCAGGTTCAGAATGAAGTTTGATCATATCCGCTTCCCACTCTCATTCCGTCCAGAGCCACCTCCCAACATGTCCCCTTCCCGATGTCATATGACCCTTTCTTTAATTGTTTTTCATTTTTAGTATTGTATGTGTCTAAGTTTTGCTTCAATATATTTCTGCCTATCACGTGTGTGCCTTGTGTCTGCGGAGGCCAGGAGTCACAGACTCCTGGGAGCTGCCATGTGGGTGCTGATTATTGAACCCAGGTCCTCTGGGAGAGCAGTCAGTGCTCTTAACCACTGAACCATCACTCCTGGTCCTCGCCCTTCTTTTTTTAAACATAATAACCCACGGAGTCTAGTTGGTGCTTCCCTCAGGTATGTGGGCGTAGGTTCATCCACTGGAACATGGACAACCTACCAGTGGCCACGCCCCCAAAGAAAAGAGGCCTTCTCTCAGCTGCCAATTGTTCCTCAAGTAAGGGTAAGGCTTTGGGAGGCCCTGTCTGATCCATGCTGGGATTCTGGCTAGCTTGATCTTGTTCAGGCAACCCCGGCTGCTGTGGCATTCTTAAGTACAACCTTGAAGTGTCCAGAAGACAGTATTTCAAAATAGCATTCCCCGTCCTCTGCCTCTTATGTTGTTCCAGCCCTCTCTTCCTCAATAATCCCTCCACCTTAGGGGAGGGGTTGATGCAACTGTCCCATTTAGGGCTGAGCGCTCAGTCACTTCTTAGCAGTCTGAGCAGTTCTGGGCCCCTGTACTAACTGCTGCCCGCTGCAGAAAGAGCCTCCCTGAGCAACGGCGAGAGCACCACAGGTCCATGGCTAGAAACATAAATATTTGGAAGGAGGTTTGAAGGTGTGACTACTTAGCAAAATAACATTAGTAGCTTCCTTTAGTGCCTGTGATCTCCCTTGCGAGCTTTTGACTGGCTTCCAACACCAGACATGAAATCCCTCCTCTGGAGTGAGCCTTATAGTCAAGAGAGAAACTGGTTGCCTTCATAAAGAGCTTTGCCACTATTTTTTTTCCCAGTAAGCACATCTGGCTTGGCAGGTTGGCATTGTAGTATTGTAGCCCTGGGTAAGATCATTGATGTCCCTGCCCCCAGCATCCCACAGAGCACCTTTTCGCACTATGGAAGGAAGTTAGCTGGCACGGAGGTGTTCCCAGTCCATTCCAGACTGATTTCCCTGTGTCTTGAGACCCAGGTGTGTGTTGTCTTAAAGCATCTTACAGTGGGCAAACAGTCCCAAAGCCTGAGTAATATACAAACCAAAGAAAAACTACCATGAGACATACATATGAACACTGCAAGCAAAATAACAGAACCAAAGCACCAAAACAAGACGGCTTCATAGATTGCTGGCACAGCTATGCTGAATTGAAAGATGAAGGTCTCAGACCCGTTCGCTGCCAGCAGGCTGCGTGTGGGGTGGTGTGGTAGGAGGGAGGGGTGAGCTGGTGATTGAGGCTGGAATTGGACACTTGCCAAAGCTGGGCATGCATTGCCTTCACCTCATGTCCTCACGGGGGCTCTCCTCGTGGGTAGTGTCACTCCCTGCATGGCAGACTCGGGAAGGTTAGCTGGGCTGTTTATGCGGCAGCCAAGGGCTCCATCAAAGGTACCCCAAAGAGCACCCAGATGCTAGCCCTCTTTTTCTGTTCTGGTATCAGAAGATATCTGTGTTGACTCAGACTCAGTCACAAGTAAACCAAGACTCAGAGATAACACAGACCCCTCCCTCTGTTATGGGGGTTACAGGTGTTGCCACCTGTGCCGTCCCATGGGGCTCCTCGCTCACACGATCTGTGCATTTGACTTAATGCTCTCTTACTGTTGTCATGAAATTTGAAATAAACTATGACCATGGGTCCCTTAAGCCTAGCAGATTTTATAACCGATTTTGCCAAGAAAGGAAAAGTGCCACAACCGCATTTTTAGCAGAGCCCACGAGATGGGAGGTACTGTTGCCCATATCTTTGGGAAAGACAATTTGCCACAGTTAATCCTTAGATGCTTAGTGCGAGCTAGGGTATTTTATCTTATTACGTTTCTATAACCATGTGAGCCAAGTCCTTGTAGTCTAGTAGCGGCTGGAGGAACAAGATGTTGTGACCCAGTACAGTGCGAGCCTAGCCCCTATTGCTTACCAGCGACATTGCCCTATTCATGTTGATTAACAGCAGCCTCAGTAGGCCCCAACCATGTGGGTTGTGTCTGTGCTTGGTCTTTAGAGTGACCGGACAACAGAAATTCTCATACTGCCTGGTGCAGAGTAGAGCTTCAGTAAACTCTTACCCCCCCCTTCCCCCCGCTTTCCTATGGTATAACCTTGCAGTCTGTGGGGGTCCTTATCTCTAGGGCTTCTCTGGGGTATCAGTTTTGGTCTTCATTAATGAAGGTTCTATACCTAATGAGAGTCAAGCTAGCCTTTTATCCTTGTCTGTTGGCTTGTGAGGTGATCCTGCCTTCTGAGTGGTTCATGTTCCTGTATCTAGATGAAACCTAGCTTTGGCTTCTGTACAAAAAAACACACTTTGTCCTACCAACTAGACACCGTATAATGTCTAAGATCTGTTCCAAGGTCTACAAATTTGCCTTCTCTGTCTTCTTTTTTTTGTTTTGTTTGTTTTTTGAGACAGGGTTTCTGTATGTAGTTTTGGAGCCTGTCCTAAAACTCACTTTGTAGACCAGGCTGGACTCGAACTCACAGACATTCTCTTGCTTCTACTTCCTAAGAGCTAGGATTAAAGGCATGTGCCACCACTGCCCAGCCCCTGTCCTCTTCTTGCTCTGATCGAGTTCCTGCAACTATCAGGGAACAATGCAACTGTTCCCAAAAGGTCCCTGGAAGTCCTCCTTGCTCTGGTCAGCTCTGCCCCAGGGTTAATGCTCTGATTTGTGGCTGTGGAAAACATGACAACTAAAAGCAGTTTTGGAAGGAAAGGGGTTTATTTTACTAACAGTTCCACGTCACAGTCCATCATGTGGGCAGTCAGGGCAGGAACTCAGGTAGGGCAGGAACCTGGAAGGAGGAAGTGAAGCAGAAGTTGCAGAGAAGTGCTGCTTACTGGTTTGCCTTCCATGGCTTGAGCTGTCATTTAGGAGTTTACATGTACTTTGGAAAAAGCACTCCCCAATGCTTTCTGTAACATTTGAAACACATAAGAAGCACACGTTGACATTTTCTTAGACCTATTACTGAATTCCTGGAAGAGAAAAGTTCATCTTTAAATCTAAAAGTACTATGTGTAGAGACTACCTTTATTTTTTTTTATGTTTTGGGTTGTGTGTGTGTGTCAGAGAGACAGAGAGAGAGAGAGAGAGAGAGAGAGAGAGAGAGAGAGAGAGAGAGAGAGAGAGAGACAGAGAGAGAGAGACAGAGAGAGAGAGAGACAGAGAGAGACAGAGAGAGACAGAGAGAGACAGAGAGAGACAGATAGGACAGGGGTATGTGTCAGTGTGAATGCATGAAGAGGCCAGAGGAATACCTTGAATGCCTTCTTCCTTTTTGCTCATAAAGAATATTCATTGCTTTAAGACAGGGTCTTGCTGTGTAACTGAGGGCAGTTCTCCAGCCGCAACCTCTGAGTGTTGGGGTAACTGTGGCCCACTGGAGTGTATCTTTACTATATCCTTTGAAGAAAGTGAATTTAGAAAACATTAAAACATTTGTAACTTTTTCTGAAAAAAAATCACCCATTATACCAAATCATACAACCATCCAATAGTAGATACTCAGTAAGGTTCCTATTACTTTAAAGGAATGCTATATGATTGCAATGGGGCTCTACATACACATCTCCATACAGTGCATATATTATTACATCCAGTCTGACACCTCAGTATAAATTAGTAACGATGAGCTCACAACGTCTAAAGTGTAATGGAATTGTTTTCCGGAACAGTTGGATTTCTGGACACTATATGGTATCTCTGCAAAAGACCTCAAAGGCCAACTACTGTGTGATTTATCTTTCTTGATTTCTTTATCTATAAAATGGGGGGAAAATGACCTCAAATCTCCCCACTTCTCACAATTGTTCTGAGGACTGAGAGAGATATGGACATATGGACCTCAGTGATTAAGAGCTCTTGTTGCTCTTGAGGGGGACCCAGGTCCAATTTCCAGCACTCACGCGGCGGCTCAAAGCCTTGCTAATCCCAGTTCCACGGGATCCAGTGCCCTCCTCTGCCCTCGGCAGGCATTGGCCATGCACATGCTACATACACATCCATTCAGACAGAATGCCCATATTTATTAGATAGATACATAAATCTAAAAAATGAAAAAGAAAGCGATATAGACATGAATGTGTTCTGGAGACTATTCGGCTTACCAGAAAGACCATTCACCATTCAGACCATGCTCAAGAGGTAGACACAGCATTATGATTGCTTATGCTGTTTTAGTTTTCTCATTCCATAACAATCGCTGTGTTTTCATTGGAAAAGGCCCACACAATTTTGTCCCTGAATAGCTTTTATGCTCTTCTAAGCGTGCCCTGCATTTGGCTGTTGAGCATGCGAAAGGTGGCTCATGTGAAGAAGGAATGGAATTTATAATGTAATCAAATGAAGATATACTTAAACATAAAGCCAGCTGGGTGGAGGTGCACACATTTGAAGTCTCAGCTGGATAATAAAATGTAAAGGCTCATTGGCTTTTACCAGTCTCTTAATTCACATATAAGGGCATAAGTATATGCATGAATTATTTTCCATAAGCAAATAGTTATTCAGCCTCTTCCCCCTCCACACTACCTCCTCCTCCGCTCGCTTCTGAGACTGACTCCTTTTATGCGTCCCAGGCTTGTCTCAAACTGCTATGCAGCTTAAAATTTCAAACTCAATCCTCCTGCCGCAGCTATCTGAGTTCTGAGATTGCAGGCATGCACCACCATGTCTGATTATTACAGAGTTCATGTGACATGTAAATTTGTAAGAGACCGCCAAAGCTGCTTAACAAATGTAGACACGAACTCACCAAATGAAATGCCCTCTTGCAGGCTGGAGAGGTGCCACTACAATTTCTTTTTATCACGTGAGTTAGTGAAGTCCTGCCCACATCTACTCATTCTTCAATGTCCAGCTCTAACAGCCCCTTCTTCAGAAGTGCTCCAGAGGCGGGATCTCTCCTAAAGGAAAAAAAAACAACCTGGACTGAGCTCCTTATCACAGCCTGCCTCAAATCACAAACAACACTCTCCAGAAACTTCAATTCTTCCCATGAAGGAATTGGACAGTGCCATTAATTTTCTCATGCTCTCAGCGGATAGCTCCACTCCCGATGTGTAAGTAATTAAACAGAAGTCCTAAGGCAGAAGATGTAAAGCCTACACCCTCATGAATGAGCGGGGAGACTGCACAATGGCCAGATGGTGTTTGTGCACCATCAGCATGACATATGCTTCCCATGGCTCGCGAGGCTCTGTAGAAACTGCTACTTCTCTGCCTCCACCTCTTAACTATTCGTCTCACTTCAGTCCTCCGGCCTCCTGGGCCTTTTTAACAAAATCTGATCTTCGAAGACATTAAGTCTCCCTTCATCTTCAGGATATTCCCTGCATTCTTGAGCCACTCGCAGGGCCCACCTCCCTGGGATTCAGCTCAAAGAGGTTGTTCTAGATCAAACTGTCTACACTAGGCGCCTAACTCCAATGACTCTGAAGCATATTGCTTTAAATCTCTGTATGGAATTTCTATTCCTGAAGTAAACATGCTCATTGTTTATAGTGGAATGCCAGCCCCATGAGAAGAGAGACTGTGTCTGTCATGTTCATTACTGTGTACCTTTTGTGGCTGCAAAGAGTCTTCGGTACTAAGGATGCTTTTGGCTAAAGCTAACAGACTACTTGACTACATAAAAGTAACACAAAGGGCTAGAGATATCACATGCACAGAGCATGCACAGAGCCCTAGGCGTGAGCCCCAGCCCTGCATCTACCAGGTGTGAGTTCAAGGCAAGCTGTAGCTACCTGGAGAGTGTCAAGGCAGCCTGGCAGAGAAAGGGGAAGAGGCACTGATTGACTCAAGGGTTTATTTTCTGTCCATACAAAGGAACTCAGAGCTATATAGTATGAAAGTAGATTTGATAGCTCATCGCCGCTGAATTCTGGCTTGGCTTCTTTAAGGCTGTCTTGGACTTCCCTCTTGGTTACAGTACAGCTGTCCAAGGCTGACCCTTCACACACAAAATTATATTGCTCTAGAGAAGAATAAGAGGCAGAGGGCTCTGTCTGTCTGTCTGTTTGTATTTTATGTGTGTTGTACGTGACTATCCATCAAGCTTAACTGTTGCTGTCTTCAGGAGTTCAGCGGGGCCTGTTCTCCAAATATCATCAAAACTGGGCGTGTTGACTTGTGGCTCTTGGAAGGAAGGGGTGTGGAAGGTCATAGGCCCTCACTCAAGTGTCCAGTACTCCCTCCCAGCCAGTTCTATCCTAATTGCACATGACCTCAGGGGCTCTGGGAAGAACTAGAGGATATGGGTAGGGAAGGATGAGTATGGGAAGGGACATCTGTCTACATTGCTGTGGCAGGGACGCTATAAGCTGGATGTGGACCCTTCATTGTGACTGCTTCCAGGTCACCCACACTCTTGCCACAACACCTCATCTCTTGCTTTGTAAAAAAGCCTAAACAACTCTTTGGTTCTCCAGGTGAACTTTGGTGGAACGGCACCTTTGATTGCCATGGGGACCTTAGTGGGAGGGTTAGATGTTTTTACATCTTGCCCAGGAAAGGACTTTTAGCAACAGCATGGATGTCTTTGGCCCGAATGTGTATGCATGTACCATGTGTGTGCTCGGTGGCCAAAGAGTTTAGGAGCACTGGATGCCCTGGAGCTGGAGTTGTGAGCTGCTGGGAACTGAGTCCATGTTCTCTGAAAGAGCAACCAGTGCTCTCAACCTCTAAGCTGTCTCTCCAGCCCCAGAGGGGACTAGACTCTGCATGATCTGAGAATTGAACCTATGGGGTGAGAAATGAACCCCCTTCTCTTTCTATCAAAAGGGAGAACTTCCCCAGCAGTCCTCCCAGTCTGCTGCCATACACCCCGTTGCTCCAAACTGAGCAGAGTCTAGGCCATCCTACTAGTAAAGGAAGGAGGTTAGCATGGGGTCAGTATACACCAATTATGATTCATCTGCACCTAGAGTGCAACCCCTCTTTCTTAAATCCTGTGCCTCTTCCTTGTCCCTAAAGCAGCAAATCTGGGCTCTCTTAGCAAGGAAAAATGCTGGAGCATTGTGGAGGTCACCAATCAGGAGTCAGGCATAAAACGTTCATCATTCATGGAAGACACAGCATGAATTTATGCGGATCCACTTGCAGGCAACAGTTACCACATCTCTCTCTCTCTCTCTCTCTCTCTCTCTCTCTCTCTCTCTCTCTCTCTCTCTCTCTCTCTCTCTCCCTCTCCCCCCCCCTCTCTCACACACACACATCATGCCACACCCTGTGAAGTCAACATTTGTGACCATGCCTGTCCCTTTAGAGGACTTCTACATCCCAGGTCCTGCAGGAACCTTCCGTCTGTGCTTTAATGAGGACCCATGTGAAAGTGGCTGAATGGGCTTTCTGCAAAGTCTTTTCTGGGTTCATGGAGTTTATTCCTATGCCCTTGTTTCTATAACAAAATCCTTCTGTAGATGTGACTGTCTGCTCTTTGAAGGCAGGAGAAGTGTGGACAGTGCCATGTGGGCACTGGTGAGAATCCTCTCAGATGGGCAGCTTGGGTCCCTGGTGATGGACCATTTTCAAACTTTTAAAAAATGAAATGGGCCCTTTCATTTCAGAGTTAAGTCTTGGCAGGGTCACTAGCTCTCCAAGATTCTTCTTGTTCGTGTTTTAAGTATGCACACTTTACACCTAGTCAGATGATCTTCGATTCTTTGGAAAAACAATTTCTTAGAAGCTGGAGAGAAGCTAAGGCAAGGGCGAGGAGGTTGCAGGACACAGGTAAAAGCTGAAAATTGATAGGTTCTCCAAAGCCAAGGCCATGGCCTTCCCAGCACCAGGGCCACCCATTTGTGGTGGATTCACTCCAGAACTCAACCTGCCACAGACTCTGGTATCCCCCACCACCCAGCTCTCCCTGCCTGGGCAAGTCACATTTTCAGAAGCCTGTTCCTTCCTTGGAGTTGCCCTGTGAAGTGGATGCCTGGGCAATGAAATGAAGTGTGTTGGGTGTGGGACCCAGGCAAGTCTGTCTTGCAGCAAACCTGCTCTTCCTTCCTTTGACATAGGCGAGACCCAAGCAGGCTGCATACACAATAGGCGGCATGCAGCTCCATGTTGTTTCCCAGCCTCTAGCCGCCTGGGACCTAGGGGCTTGCTGGGTGGGAGCAAGGTCCTGCAGTCTTTAGGGAGGCAGAGGAGCCTTGGGGCATGGCACACCCTAGTCTTGGAGACATTTCATCACCCACCTCTGACCTTCTCCCTCCCCGTACACAAGAAAAAGAAGCAGCCTCATCTCGCCTCCCGGATGCGGCTGCACCAGCAACATCAGCTGCGGGCGGAGCCCGGGTGCTTGCCACTTCCCCCCTCTTCCCGCGTGACCCTCGCCCCCACCTCCAGTACTCCCTCCCCCTCCAGCAGACACACCCTCCTTCTTAGGCTGGTGGCTCCTCCGGCGGGGCCCCGGGAGGAGCCGAGGGAGCGGCGGGTTGAGCTAGCAAAAGCTTGAGAGAAAAGGAGGGAAAGAGGGAGGAGCGGCGCGAGGGAGGAGGAGCCGCGGGAGCTGGGCGCGGGGTGGCGAGGCGAGCTGAGATGTGGCCGGCCGGCCGGCGTGTAAACACAAGCAGCGGCACAGGCAGCAGCAGCGGCCGCGGTCGCCCGGGCCCGGGGCACTGAGCGCGCCCGCCAAGACCTGCCCGCCGCCGCTGCCATGGCCGAAGTGCGCAAATTCACCAAGCGGCTGAGCAAGCCCGGCACGGCAGCCGAGCTCCGCCAGAGCGTGTCGGAGGCCGTGCGGGGATCCGTGGTGTTGGTAAGTGGCTGAGCGACTGGGGGTCCGTGTGTGGGGGGTGGGGGGGGCATGCGCTCGTGCCGAGAGCGGCGCGGTGGCTTCCCGCGCGCGCGCTGGGGACGGCGGGCCGGATGGACGCCTGGGCGGCAGCCCGGTGCACTAAGAACTCTCTTTCTCTCTCTGTGTTCTACTTAAGTTTTCTCTCTGGCGCCTGGCTGCCTTGGGGTGGGAGTCCCCGGCTCCAGGGGACAGCGCTCTGGTTGTCCCACCAGCATGCGCCGGGCTTGAAGCTGGAGAGAAAAGCGGGTCGCGGACAGCTGCGGATGGAGCGCGGGTTCCCACCCTGGGCGGGGGCGGCTAAGAGCTGCAGAGCGCACCTCCCACTCCCCCGGACCCCGCACAAAGAGCTGGGGGCGAGGACACGAGGAGATCTGGATCCTCTTGGGAGGGCACCTGGGGCAGCCTAGGCGGAAGGATGCAATGAGCCTCTTGCACAGACGCACTCGAGTGCGGATACACATTGAACACACACACACACACGCACGCACGCACACACACACACACACAACCCCACCCAAAAAGCCCGGGGCGCCCGAGCCCTGGCGGGTGGTGTGGACAGAGGAAGCACAGTGACTTCCTCCTGCTACTGGGGAGAGGGAGGGCGGTGGTGAATATTGAGGGGTACTGCCCAAAGACAGAGGGAGGGGATTAGAAACAACGGGGTTCTGCGCCTGAGTGGGCTTTGGGTCGATCGCCTCTGAGAGAGGATAGTCGCTGAGACTTGCTAGAGCTTGGAGGCAAGAGGATGGGGGAAAGGTGGGGTGTGCCTGTGTTAGGATGAAGAACCTAGAACCAGACGCCTACCGCAGAGGACTGGGGTTGTCTTGGCGGCGGGCAGGGCTGGGGGATGGGGATTGGAGTGCATTCTGACCCCCCTGGGAACCCTTCCAGCACACCCTCAGCCCTGTTCAGATTGTCTAAATCTGGAGGGAAGCCGTGGGTGGTAAAAGGGCACTTGCTCCTTCGATTTTAAAGACCCTCATTGCCATTTTTTTTTTTTGGACTAGGGATAAAACCTTTTAAATAAGCTGTGGACTGGTTCATTAGCGGGCGTTTTGTTACTCCGTTTTGCGGGAGATTTGCTGGCTTTTGTCTCATTCCACTCCTATATTATTTTGTGTCATTTGCTGTGTTTTAAATTTCGCCAGTTAAGAGAGGGCTTTTTTGTTAGCACAACTTATCCGGGGAAGGGAACCTCGCAGCTTTCCCTTGTAATTTTTTATGTTGATCTTGTAGAATCAGCAATAAAACCAACATTAAAGCAAGGCAAGGGGCCTGATCCTAGCAGTGGGGAAAGTTGACAGTAGTGGGAGTTCTGGAGGAGGATCAAAGGTAAAATATGTACCTTTGAGATAAAAATCGGATTTCTAATAGCTGCAACTGTGCAGAGCCAAGTGACTTTAAAGAAATCTCTTTGTCGTGGCTGGACCCTTGAAGTTTAATCCTGCTGTTTGGTGAAGCTAAACCCAGACCTTTAATGTTGTTTTAATGGATTTGGCTTATTGTATATTTCACTCGGATTTTGGAGCGAGAACCTGTTGAGGTCAGATGAGACCCTCACTTGTCATCACAGCCAGTTAGAGAGGACCACAAGCTGTGTGCAAGGCATTTATTTCTACCGGGCCATCTTCTCCAAAGCTTATTAGCAAATGATTCAGACAGCCTAGCACAAGGATGGCTTTTCTAAAATCGTAAAGAAAGAAAACCTTCCCGGAGCAGTGGTGTCTGGTCACAGACCACAGTACGTGAAAGGAGAGGGCAGATGGACAGATGGTAGCAAGAGAATAAATGGGACACAAGCAACCTCTGCTGGGATTTGACCAGCATTTGACTAGCTTCCTGCAACAGTAGAAAGTTAACATTCTTTCCCAGGTTTTATGCTTTAAAAAGAATTTCAGTTTTGAGACAGGGTGTCCCGACTGTAGCCCAGGCTGGCCTGGAAGTCTGGCCTTGAGCTTGGTGGTAGTTGTCCTGCTTCAGCTTACTGAGTACTAGGATTAGGGACGTGTGCCTCCAACAATTTTTGTGCAGCCCAGGTGCAGTGGTTTCGCCGTTCTTGACAAAGCTGGGGGGAGTAATTCTATAACAGAGAAAGACTCTTCTTGTTGCTACAGCCAGGGGCCAGAGTTTCCTGGTCAGCTGGCCTCACTTTTATGTCAGGGGGTGTAGAGGGGTGTGATCTATTCATTTCTGTAGCATATGTTTTGTATTAAGATTTGGGGACTTGGGAGAGCAGTTTCTAGTGATGTAGATCAACATCGATCGAGCCCTTACTCTGTGCAAGGCCTGGTGTTAGACACTTCATTGTTATAAATGAATAAACATGACCCGTTCTTCACTTATTTTCATTAGTTCCAGCTTAGGGTGTGTGTGTGTGTGTAAGATACTAAGCAGTCTTAGGGTTTCCTAGGGTTCTCAATAGTGCTCTTTGTTAATTAAGAAATAAATAGCTTTAAATAATCCACGCCCGTTCATGTATTCCTTCTCTTCCTGTGTTTCTTTTGTTTTGGTTTTGGTTGTTGTTGTTGTTTTTTACTTCACAGAACTGTTAGCCAGAGATAGGAAAACCATGGGTGATGGGAGAGGCAAACGGCCATGTCGCAGCTGCTGTCAACTTCTGGTTCAGTTCTGCTGTAAGCCCCAAGTGTTTATTGAGAGACAGCTGAGGTGGGATTTACACTTGCTGCCCTAAACCCAAGACAGCGGCAGGGTTTCAGCATAAGTTGGAGTCATTAGCACAGCGGGTCATGCTTTCCTCTCATGGAAGTCTTGACAGAACTTGGAAGCCCTACCAAGCTGAACAAATATACACTATTTCCTGTTTAGTTTTTTTTTTTTTTACAGTTACACCCTTGTTGGCATGTCCATAACATCATTGAGTTTTGCTCACTGTTCAAAAAATTCAGAAGGCTTGGGCCTTGGCTATATATAGCATGCTGTTATTAGTACTTCCATGAATCTATTAACTATGAAGTGAAACAGGCAGAGAAAGAGAGACTGTTTCATGGCTGCATGTTCCTGTGAGTTCAGCATTTTTATGAAGGTCAATTTTAAATCAGGGAAAGGGATAATTACTGAATTGCCATTGACCAGGATTTCTCAAGAGAGCTTTGGGAGGAGCGTCATGATATCCCGCCAGTGAGCACTGGGGCTATTGGACAATGGTCACATACATGCATGTTTAATGTGCTATGTTCCAATTGTCTTTTTGTTATACTTCAGGTTCTAGTCCGTGGTGCCTGGAAGGGACCAAAGACATTTCAGAAACCTGCTGTCTCCCTTAGGAGGTGTTTAAATGGTGCTTGCTACTTACCATCAGCAAAAGGTTGTTAGATATTACCAGTCGTAGCCCCTTGAGGCAAGGGAATTTGGGCAGGTCCTTTGACTGGTATCAAGGGATTTCGGGAGAGGAGCTCTCCAGAGTTGAGAAAGACTGACAAGGGTCGGCAGCTGTTGACTCCTCCACCCTGCCACTCAGCACTACCTTTGAGCAGAATGGTTGTCATGCTTGCCTTTAGGCAAGCCCTGAGAAACCCAGCAGCTCCTCTGTTCCCTCTTCCTGGGGAGGGTGGGAGGGGGGTGATTTGGAACGTACTTAATATAGGACAAAACTCACAGCTGCATCTGCAAGGAGGTGACAGCTTCCACTGTGGAATAAAGTCTATTTCAACTTGGGCTTTTCCCCTTAGATGCTGGGGACAGAAGTCAGCACCCTGGATCAGGCTAGGCATTATTCTACGGGTTGGCCACACTCCTAGTTCTGCTTGGGTGTTTGCTTGTTTCTTAAGACCTTAAGTCATGATGCTCCTGCCTCAGCTTCCTGGACGCTAGGATTTTATATACCTGGCCTCAATTTTGGCTTCTTGAGCATGCCTTTCCAGTTCTAGGCCTTAGCTCAGCTCCCACTGAGCCAAGAGTGAGAGAGGTGAGCTATACCCTTGGCTCCTGACCACACCCCTTCTCATTCTTCTTTCCGGTAGCTTCTCTTGGTTGGAAGGGTTCTGGGAGACCCATTCCTCTAAGGTTTGTTCAAAACACCAACTCAGTTTGTTATAAAACCAGAGGGGTCACCTCACTAAGCCCTCACTGGAGCAACTGATAGAATCTCCCTGCTCTTTTTGGTGTGTGTCTGTGTATACATGTGTACGCAGGCGTCCTCACCTCTGTGCACCCATGCGGAAACCAGAGAACTTGGGTGCCCTGTTCGAGAGGGGACTTGTCCCTTAATTCCCTCGAATCCAGGTCTCTCACTGACTGGAACTGGCCATTCTTTGGCCAGACTGATCTGCCTTCCTGTCTCTGCACCCTGTTCCCACCTACTATGCCCACGGCCACACCTGGCTTTTTGACGTGGTGCTGGGAAATCCAAACCCAGGTCCTCCTACTTGCCCAGAAAGCATTCGTACACTTCGCTGTCCCCCCAGGGCTGGCATTTGGTGTCTAAGCTTGACGTGTCAAACCCATTCTGCGGGTTGAGTCTTTCCCTGTCCTGATCATCAGCAATCTTTCCTTAAACTTTTATTGCTTTACCACTTGAACATGCATAGTCATTACAGAAAAATTTGAAAAGAAATAGATTGAAGTGTCACCATCTCATTGCTCAGAAGGAACTCTGTTAATAGTCTGCTGTATGTATTTTACTTCTATATATGAATTTTCAGTTTTGTTATCATGTGGTTACGCTGAGCCATCTCACCTGTCCCTAAATAACTCTTCCTTTACCCCTAGCTTATTAACATTCGCTCATGTCCGTCAACATCCCCTTAAGCATGCTTAATAAGATCGCCAACAATTATATTAGGAGTTTTTCGTAGATAAATCGATTTTAGATTTAATTTTATTGGAGTGTGTGTATTGTACATGCACGTGCATATGGGCATTTGCATCACAGTGCCTGCGTGGGGTGGGCTCAGAGGCCAGTTTTCAGGAGTTGCTTTTCTCTTGCTCTGTTAAGGGAGGGCCTCTTTTGTTTTTGCTGAGCTGTACACTCCAGGCTAGCTGGCCCAGGAGCTTCTAGGCAATTCCCTTGTCTCAGCCTCCCATCTCTCAGTGGAGGTGCTGGAATGACAGGTGAAGGCCCCTGCACCTGGCTTCTCTCCTGTGTGCGGTCCAGGGATAGGTCATCATGCTTCCTCTGCAGGCACGTTCACCTGCTCAGCTAGCTCCCTGGCCCGGTGCTTTCTAGTCTTCTGCAGCCATAATCATGAGCTGTCCTCCGCTGTCTTAGATACCTTTAGATTTTGACTTCTTTTTTTTTTGATAGTGTCTTTCTGTGTAGGCGAGGCTGGGCTTTTAATTTTAATCCATGTGCCTTAGCCTCCTGGGATGACAGGTGTGTGCTACTCTGCCTGACACGTCTAAATGTAACTGGGCGGTGGTGGCGCACGCCTTTAATCCCAGCACTCACGAGGCAGAGGCAGGTGGATCTCTGTGACTACGAGGTCAGCCTGGTACAGAGAGAGTTCCAGGCCAGCCAGGGCTAACACACAGAAAAACCCTTTCTGGAAACAACAATAATAATAATAATAATAATAATAATAAACAAATAAAAATAAAAAATAAATTATTAATTCCTAAATTGCCCTTGACACAGCTTCTTAGCAGCCACATCCACATGTGACTACCATATTAGACAGTGCTAAACATAGCATTTCCATCACTACAGTCGGTTAGCACTGGGCCAGACATCTTAGAGAGAATCGTCTCAAATGTGCTAGATTTTGCCCATAGATTAAATTTCTGGCTATCAAATTGCCTGTTCAAAGTCCATATGCATTTTTAGGGTTGAAAATTTCTCTTAGGGGTTGGGATGCCAGGCCTTGAGGTCCATCTTTAGCACCATAAACAATGCTTGGTAAATAAGCCGAACCAAACCAAACCAAACCAAACAGCGCTGTAAACGACACTGCAGAAAGTTGCTCCAGCTTCTCCTGCCATAGCCAGTGAGCCTACATTTCTCTGCTCCCATGTTGATGCTGCTTAAGGCTCTTCAGCTCGGTAATCTGATAAACTCTTAATTTGTGTATATCTTTCATTACTGTTGAAACTGAATAGAGTGTCTCCTATGTTGATGACCCATCCATATTTCTTCTGTTAAGGCCAGAGAAACTTGACACAGACTCTTTTCCTTCTTTGGATTCTTGAAATAACCATCTTCACCCTTCCCAGTTCTGTTTGGCTGCGGCAAAGGTGGGACCGCGCGGTCATATTCCTTTAGGTCTCCTCCCGGTGATTCTGATGCACCCAGAAATGCTAATCTAGGCCACTCATCTCTTCAAGGCAAGAATGTCCCTTAAATACATCTTTGACAAAGGCTTGTTTGGGTTCTCCTGAGCCCCCTCTTCACGTTAGAAGTCTGTGTTGGAAAACTTAAGCCGAAATTCACTCTTCTGAGTTCTATGCTGGTCTGCACCAAAATCCACTGTTTGGAGCAACATGGAATGTTTGCTTCCTCTTTCACACGACCTTTGACATGTGGGTACCACCACTATGCCATTTGAAACTGCACTCTTCTCAAGGCCGGAGAGCCTTCATTGCTTTCCTTCATTTCCCACACGACTTGGTTTCACGATTCTTCATATCGTGGTCATTCTCTTTGACTCTGATCCAAGTGTTCAGTGTCCTCCTGAATAGCAGCGGCAGAGCACCAGGACTAGAGGGAGGCCTGGGGCCTGGTCCCAAGTCTGCCTTCTGTTGCCACTTGCATTGTGAATGAAGGCAGGTAACCTTGTCTGTGAAATGGGGACAGACAAAAGTTAGCTCCCTTGTGAGGAGTAAAGAAATAATGTATGAAAATGGCTGGCGTATACACGTGGTTCGTAGGGTTTTAAAATGAAGGTCGAGGGAGAGGCAGTTTTCCTGGTAAGTTGACCACGTTCCAGTGGAAGACCACACATTCAAGAACATCTGGGCAGCCCAAAGTGGTCTTAAAGGGTTTAAAGTGAAAAGGACACAAAGTTGAGTGGGTAGGGACAGGAGTATACATCTGGGAAGAGTTGGGGGAGGGGATGAACATGGTCAAAGAACATTATATGAAACCCTCAAAGTACTAAAAAAAGAAAACTAAGACAAATTGAAAAATAAATAAAGAGAAGGTTGGGAGGGGGAATGCCTCAGTGTCTGCCACAGAATGTTCCCTACTTATTCTGGGTCTGAGTCCATCACATGGCGCCTGGAATGCAGTAGGCAGACAGTTTACATTTTGTGTATCTTGGGAGAAGAGCCCGGAGGCAGGAGACTAGTGAAAATATAGAGTCCAGGAGAGTGATAACAGCGGGTTTAACCAACAAAGGCCTTAGCTGAGGCAGTGAGGATGGAGATAGAGACAGTTCAGTGATAACATCTATAGCGTTAGGTGATTGTTGAAGGGAGCAAGGGGGAAGGGAAACAAAGGGGAGGAAGAGAGAGGTGGAGTCAAGCTAAAGTTGAGGTTTTTACAGCTCGGGGGAGCAGAAGGAAGGTGGTGGAGGAAGGGCAGAGAAAACAAGCAATCCCTGTTTGAGAAAACTGTGAGGGCAAGGCCAGGTTTGGTGAGAACATTCTAAGGGGAGGCTGAGCAAGGAGAGTTGTGTTTTGGCAGAAGCCTGGGGTTCTTGAGGGCAGAGAGGAAAGTGTTCCAAGTGGAATCAGGAAAGGGAGGAATAGCCAGGAAAGGACCAGGGCTCAGGGACAGAGATGAGATTGTAGGTGTGATTAGCTGATGGAAGAGGCTTGCCCCTCTGGGGATGATTAGGGAAGAGAAGGCAGGGTGGGGAAGAATAACCTGGAGGCTAGCTCTAAACTTCCCGTTAAATTGATAGTAGAAGTACACACACACACACACACACACACACACACACACACACACACACTGGTGGGGTGGTGAGAGCTTGTTTTAGTAGTTGGCTTTAGCAGGTCATGGGAACAAGGAACTAGTCAGATTTTTCTGGGTGCCCAGGGAGGCTAATGTACTAGTCTCCCCTTAAGGGACTCCTGATTCAGACATGAAGATAGGATACCCAGTAATAACTGATGTAGAGAAGAAAGAAAGCAGTGAGGATGCCTTCTAGTTTCACCTGATTCATCCTGTCCCCCTTGTCCCCCTCACCAGTACTTCGTGATTTGTTAAGACCTTAGTAGTAGTCCCTTCTGGTCTTAACAAGGCCAAAGAGGCTTTTCCTAATGACCACTGTTAATCTCTGTGGTTTTGTCTGTAGAGTTCCCTTCCCCTATGCTTTCTGGGAAAGAGTTAACAGTAAGAGTTAGTGGTGACTTGTAATGGTGAGAAATTTGCCGAGCTCACCTTGGCATTCCCTGGCTTGACCTCTGTGGCCCCACACAGTGGTTGTTACCACACAAAAATTCCACACACCTGCTTTTAAATTCATGAATTTAACATCTTAAAATTGTTATTGCGCTGTGTGTGCGTGCATGCAGACATGATGTGTCTGTGAAGGTCAGACAGCTTGCTGGAGTTGTTTCTTTCCTTCCACCGTGTGAGTTTCTGGGATTGAACTCAGGTCAGCAGGCTTTGGTGTAGTTTGCTTGACCTGCTGAGCCGTCTTGCTACCCTACTCTTGTTTTTAAAAAATATTTAACTTTGAAGTCGTTTTGAGAACTTCATACTTGAGCAGTGCATCGACGTAACTGCTATCCCTCTTAACTCTCCAACTCCTCCCATTTCCCCCAAATTCTTTACCTCTTCTGCAATTATTGCGCACAGACAGACAGACAGACACACACACAGACATACAACCTATGGAGTACATTTAGTGTTACAACTTATTACAGAGGATTGGTTCACCTGAGATACAGAATCATCAAGAAGATATGCTGAAAAATGTATTCATAGTCTCTAAATTTTATTTACCACTGAAACCGGAAACCACGGGAGGGAGGGAGCTCAAGCAGTTCCTCCTTTCTTATGGTTTTTGTTTAGTTTTATGCTTTGTCAGTCTTAAGGGGCCTTTTAGAATAAGTTTCTCCTTGGGATTTAGAGCTCATAATTTCCTATAGATTTTGCCAGGAGGGCGGAAGAATTCCAGGCTAATATTGGTCTGCTATTTGTATCAGCCTGGAGCCAGATGCCGTTTTGATTCTTTGCACAGCCCCACCCCGGAGGCTTCCTGAGCAGAGAGACTGGAGTGGGGCAAAGGGACCATCGTCTTGCTAAGCTGCTACTGCCTCTAAGCCCATGATTGTTAGAGCTCCGGGTGAGAGCCCGAATTTTGGCGTGCTCAGAGTTCAGCCCAACTGCTTGCTGGCGGGCTGACATTAGGCTAGTGCATGTAGAACACATCAGTGAGAACATATGATCTGCATGAGTGTTGTTTTGGGGAAGATAGCTTGGTCAGTAACATGCTTAGATGAGGACATGACCTTGATCCCCAGAACCCACGGGAGAAAAGTCAGATGTGGTGGTGCACCCTTGTCTCGACAGTTCCAGGGAGGTAGAGACAGGTGGCTCAGGGCCTAGTTAGTGAGCTCTAGGCCAGGAAGAGACAGTTGAGAGGGAGGGAGAGAGGGAGGGAGGGAGGGAGGGAGAGAAGGAGGAAAAGACAGACTATGAAAATGAACCCGAGAAACCACAACCCTGCCTGTTCTTTGGCCTCCATATGCATGTGCACACATGCGCATTCTCACCTCCCTGTATACACCTGTGCATATGCGCATACGCACAGATTAACACAAAGCGTGCCTTGTTGCTTCTCACACCATCCCAGGCTTTATGTCCTTTTCTGTGGTGTCAGAGAGAGAAAGGGCCTCACAGATGCTAAACTCGCGTGCTCCCTCTGAGCTCCAGCCATCACCCCAATGTCCTGTCCTAGTCTGCTGATGGAGGAAGGTCATTGGTTAATTAAATAAAGAAACTGCTTGCCCTGATAGGTTAGAACATAGGTGGGTGGAGTAAACAGAACAGAATGCTGGGAGGAAGAGGAAGTGAGCTCAGAGATACCATGCTTCCCTCTCCCGGGCAGACGCGATAGCTCTGCTCTCTGAGGCAGACGGCGATGCAGCCAGGCACCAGGTCAGACATGCTGAATCTTTCCTGGTAAGCGCACCTCGTGGTGCTACATAGATTATTAGAAATGGGTTAAGAGGCTGAAAATAATGGGCCAGGCAGTGTTTAAAAGAATACAGTTTGTGTGTTGTTATTTCGGGGCATAAGCTAGCCAGGTGGCCAGTGTGCCGGGGATGCAGCCCCACTGCCCCCAATACTACAGTCTGCTAGTCAGGTTTAGTAATAGCAGGCTGGCTTTGTTAAGGGGGGGCATATCCAGCTTCCCGGTCAAGTCAGCCTGGAAAACACGGCAATCATTCGAGCTCCACGTGGTTTCTCTATTGTTCGTCCACAACCTTGCACAATCACACCTAACTTTTGCTCTGAATGATTTCCTGTGATTCTTGGCTACTGGAGTTTTTATTGCCCATGGAGTTTATCATCGCCAGGAAGTTTCTCCCTGCTTTCCTGACAGCTCCTGTTGGACCATAAATGTTTCAAGGTGGTGAAAAGGGTTAGGAGGAGATGTTTAAGGTCTTCTGTGTCCCCGCCATATTGTTTTCTCTAGTGACTGGCCAGATTTTACTGGTCAAGATGCAGCTGGAGATATTCTGAAGTCCCTGGACAGAGTATCTTTATCTGAAGCATTTCAGTGCATTGTGACAGAAGTCCAGCAAGTTCTTTTGCATGGAATGTTTTTCAGATGATGGCCTTATATTTCCATAGCCCCATTAAAAGTACTGATTTGATTTTATGTGTATGGGTATTTTGCCTACATGTGCATGCATATACTCTGGAACTGGAGTTATGGACAGTTGTGAGCCACTATGTGGTTACTGGGACTCGAACCCAAGTCCCCTAGAGGAGCAGCCAGCGCTCTTAAGTGCTGAGTGATTGCTTCAGCCCCATTAGGGCCCCAGTTTTAAGAAGCGTTCAAAAGACTGTTATGTCTGTGATGTCATGAGGTTACAGGTCACTGTTAAACACATTCCATGTTGTCATCACTCTAAATGGAGAAACAGAGGCCTGGTTTCTGGTGAGACAGCCACAGGCCGTCTGTCATTTCCAAGTGACTGGGCAGGTAATGAACTCCAGGTTTCTCTGTGCAGCCATGTGAAAAAGCACCCGTGGCGTGCCTACCGGATTACACAAGCAAGCAGGGGAAAGAAACTTTTCTTGTGTGGCTTGCTGATGGCTTATGGGAAGCCATATTTATTTCCAAACAAGCTTGCTTTCTTTAGTGGGAAGGTAGAACTTAAGGGCAAGATTAATTTTTGAAATTTGGTGAACTGCTTTTAGTTTGCTGTTCTTCATTTCTTTCCTGTTTGAATAAATATACAGAAAAAGAACACTCTAGAACTTTATCCCTGCAAAGGTACCTGGGATTGTTTTCATGGAACTCCTTTTAGGTTACCACTATCCCAAAATAACATAATATATATTTCTTTCCATGCCTTTTCTATTAGTAGTTTAGTTTTCTCCCTTGAGAAATGGCCAGCTTTATACCTTACAAGGCCTGCTGTCGCAGTGTTCCCGAACACATGGCACACTTCTGTTGGCACGACCAGTTTTTTTTCATAGGCTAGCGAGTTCCCAGTGCACCAAATGACTACCCAGAGACCTGAAGGAAGGAATGCCACCTTCTGAGGTGTCTATCTGACTATCAAGACATGGCTGACATCCATGGAGACTCGGCATCAACTGTTGTGTAAACTGCACTGAATTGTTCTTTAAGATCTCACAGGGGCCAGTGGTTCTCATTTGGGCCCATTGGAGAGCTTATGACACACTCTACCGCTCTGGAAGCGAAGACTGCTCTCCTTTCAAACTTGCCCCCAGGAGACTTGTTCTGTCACTTCTAGTGACTGACCTGACTGTTCACAGAGGAAGTGGGCCACAGTCTGTCCTTCCAAATAAATACTCTGTCAGAATTCTCACTAATAGCGCCAAAGTCTCGCCAGAGTGAATTCGATAAGTTTTCTAATCTATACCCACACGAGCTTTCTCCTTGCTTCTCGCCCTCCTTCCTTTCTCTACTTAGAGTCCAGTCTTGCTCCAATACTAGAAGCATCAAGAGTTTCTCACATTCTGTGTTCAGGTCCTAGGTTTCAAGTTGTCTAAGCTGCTGGTTATACCCTGTATGTTTGTGTGTATTTGTTTGTTTGCTTCTATTTATTTCTCCATCCATTCACTTGAAGACAGGGTCTCATGTAGCCTAGGCTAACCTCAAACTTAAAAAGAAAATATTATCATTAGGTGGTGGTGGCACACACCTTTAATCCCAGTATTCAGGAGGCAGAGGCAGGTAGATCTTTATGAGTTTAAGGCCAATCTGGTCTGCAGAGTGAGTTCCAGGATAGCCAGGACTGAACAGTGAGGCTTTGTCTCAAAAACAAAACAAAGGTGTGTGTGTGTGTGTGTGTGTGTGTGTGTGTGTGTGAGAGAGAGAGAGAGAGAGAGAGAGAGAGAGAGAGAGACAGACAGACAGACAGACAGACAGACAGACAGACGGAGAGTGCATACCTGTTCTACAGTGCTCATAGCGGTCAGAGGACAACCTCCGTCTATCAACGCAGGTCTCAGGGGTTGAAATTAGATCATCAGGCTTGCAGCAATTCTTTTAACTCTGAGCCATCTCGCTGACCCTAGTCTCAAACTCGTAGCAGCTAAGGCGACCTTGAATTTCTAATCCTTTGCCTCAGCCTCCCAAGTGCAGAGGTTCCAGGTGGACACCGTCACAGCCAGCTCTATTTTAATAGTCATTTATTTTGCTGGTACTAATGACTGAATATAGGACCCAGGGTATTCTAGGGAAGTGTTCCCCCACTGGACTCCCCAGCTCTAGCTTTACTTTTAAGTTTTAGACAGGATCTTGATAAGTTGCCCAGGCTGGCCTTGAACTCATTCTTTCGTCCAGGCACATCTTGAACTAGCGGCCTTCCTGCTGTTAGCCCTTTGAGCAGCTGGGGTGACAGATCTGTGCTGCCAGACCCAACATCTACCCTGTCTTTAAAATTAACTTCTAGTAATCTAGTTGTTGGGTTCTGGTGTTACTTTTTGTCTACCTTGTGTGTGTGTGTGTGTGTATGTGTGTGTGTATGTGTGTGTGTGTGTGTGTTGCCAGATATGAAGCCAGCAGACTGCCATCTATTGAACAGGTCATCTACCCTGTACCAAATTTCCAGTTCCTCTGTCCCTAACCCGGTCCCCTTACCCACCCATATCTAATCCCCTACTTGGTTTCCTGGCAGGTTACCATGATGTTCCTCTACAAGTGACTTCTTGTCATACTGCTAGGTCTCCTGAGCAGGATGCTTTGCCTTTACCATGCTTCTGCAGCTGTGCAGCCGTAGCTCTGTACTTGAACTCTGTACAGTGGAACCGGACCGTGTGCTGAGGGAGGGAGGAGCTACTTAGCAAACTCAGAGGAGGCTGAGTGACCAGGGGAGGAGGTCCAGCAGATGGGCCTTATTGAGAGCTGGACAGTAGTCCACATGGTGGATCAGTCTCCCATTTCTGCTTTAGTATATTGTCACAATGTTAGTGTCTACAAAGTACAGAAATTTTATTTATTGTTTGTTTGTTTTTCTGAGACAGGGTTTCTCTGTGTAACCACCCTGGGGCTGTCCTGGAACTCACTCTGTAGATTAGGCTGACCTCAACCTCACTGAGATCCTCCTGTCTCTGCCTCCAGAGTTCTGGGATTGAAGGTGTGTGTCACCAGTGCTCAGCTTATTTATAATAAATTTATTTATTTTGAAAATAAATTTTGTCATGCAAACTTCTAACTCCTCCCACATCCTTCCTACTTTCCCACCCACCCAAATCCCAAATCCATATTCTTTCTTTCTCTCATTAGAAAAACAAACCTATGATGATGATGATAATAATAATAATAATAATAATAAATCAAAGCAGAATATGGCAATACAAACAAACAGGAAAGAAAGAGCCAAAGAAAAAGTACATAAGAAACTCATAGATGCAGACACACACACATTCACATACACAGAAAGTCCATAAAAATACAAAAGCAGAAACCATAATATGTAAGCAAAAGATCTATAAGGTAAAAAAGAAAATCCCCAGACAAAGTATTATGAGACAAAAAAAATCTCCAAAAATACCACTGAAGCTGGGAGATGGTGGCGCACACCTTTAATCCCAGCACTCAGGAAGCAGAAGCAAGCAGATCTCTTGAACTCTGTGAGTTCGAAGCCAGCCTGGTCTACAAGAGCTAGTTCCAGAACAGGCTCCAAAGCTACAGAGAAACCCTGTCTCAAACAAAACAAACAAAACAAAAATACCATTGAGTTTTGTGTTAGGCATCAAATTGCTTGGCATGAGGCCTACCCTTAAGTGTGGTTTGTATGCCCAAAGAGACTGTTGGTGAAAACAAATTTTTTCTTTGCGAGTGGTTGTCCATTGGAGATAGCTTCTGAGTTAGGGACAGGGGCTCGTGTCTACTTCCCCTCTCAAGGCTGGCTTCCCATTGGACTAGCAGCTGTGCAGGCCCTGTGCACGCTGCCTCAGGCTCTGGGTGTTCATAGTTGTGTCAGAAGGCCAAGGTTCCTCGGTGTCCTCCATCCCCTCTGGCGGAGCCCTGAGGGGAGGAAGTTGTTGGAGACAGCCCAGTTAGGACGGAGTGTTCCCAGGTCTGTCCCTCTGCCCGTTGTCTGGCTGTGGGTGTCTTTGTTTGTTCCTACCGCCCTTACTGTTTCTAATGCAGGGGAAGCTCCTGTGTGGAGGGCTGAGCACAGCACTTACCAATGAGTATAGCAGAATAGCATTCAGAGTCATTGTAGCTCTTCATTCATTTTATTGCTACCTTCCTTTAGCACTGTGCTTCTCAACCTTCCCAACGCTGGAACCCTTTAATACAGTTCCTCATGCTGTGATGAGCCCCCCTGCCATAAACTTACTTTGTTGCTACTTCATAATCGTCACGTTGCTACTGTTATGAATCAAATATCTGATTGGTAGGATATCTCCTATGGGACCCTAAGAGGGTTGTGACCCACAAGTTGAGAGCCGCTGCATAGTATTTGGTTTGCCCCTGGTCTGATGGCCTCTCTAGTCTTAGGAAGAGCACAGACTTTTTATAGTTCTGGATGTCGCAAGTCTGACACAGGATTCACTGGGATGAAACCAAGGTTTGGGAAATTGGCATGGCCTTCAGGAGCTCTAGAGGAGAGTTCCGTATGTTGCCTTCTTTTCCAGTTTCCAGAAGCTTCCTGCATTCTCTGGCACATGATCTCTGTGTCCATCTTCAACAGAGCAATGGCTGGCCACGTTCCACTCACAGCCCCCTGCCTCTGCATCTATCCGCACACTCTCTTCTCCGCCTCTGATTAGCCGGCCGCCCTCTTTCATCGTAAGGCCCCTTGCTTTGTTTTCGTGGTACTGGTGATTGGAAGCATGGCCTCGCATGTGCCATGCTGGACAACTATGCAACACTTCAAGCCACATAGAAGAACCTTTGGGAGGACTTTGGTCCCACCTGGATAACCCAGCATGGTCTTCCCGTCTCAAAATCCTCAACTTCATCACATCTCCAGTTTAAAGAGGAAAGTCAGTATTCCCCGATTTGAGGGACTGAGATGCAGCCACGTTTGTGGTTCTTCAACTTCATGAACTGTTGCTCTAGGTTGATGAATCGGTGGGCTACTGATGAGTTGGTGAGGTCAGGTAGGTTCCTGACTTTATGATGGGATCGAAAACCGGACATGGATCCGAGAGACTAGTGAACAGTGAACTAGGTGCAGATGCCTTCCCAGCATCCTACTGAAGGAGCATGATCCCTTTCGAGGATCTTCGCTGAAGGAAAGCAATACAGGTTTGTCATCTGTGATTTCCATTCGCATGTTTTCTGAAATTCTTCCTGACTAACTGTTTTCCCCACAGAGGACTCCATTAGTCTGGAGTTCTTATAGAGGGCACTGCTTTCAGACTTGAGGTGTTTCGGGATACAAGTTGGCCAGACACATGCAGGCACTTAGCCAGTTGAGGCCTATGGAATTTTCCACTCTCGGCTAAGGAAAAGAGGAAAGCAGTAGGGGTATGGAGGTGTGCGGGGAGGGGGTGTAGACGTGTGTGCAGGAGACATGCTGAAGAGAGAAAGGGATGGTTTCACATCACAGTGAGTAACTGGCTGGCAAGTCCCAAGATGCTTCTCGTATGTCCTCTGTAAGAGATACTTCACCTAGGCTGAAGGTCACCTTAGATGGAGCCACATACCCCTGAATTCTCAAGGTAACCACAGGACCCCTTGCAGACAGGTCGGAGAAGGCGGAGGAAAAGACCGGGAAATCTCTGAGTTCCTTCTTGACTTCACGGGGATTTTGACTGAGACATAAATCGAAACTTCCTCTCCCCGCGTAATTCAGTCCCTGCCATTTTAGAGAGCCGCACCACAAAAGCTTCCTGGCTGCTTTGGTTTTAGCCTCCTCGCGCTGCACAGCGCAGTATAATATCCGTGATGGTCTGATGGCGCAGAGCCTTGCAGCTCTGGGGGAGCACTCTGTCATAGACGGGGGTTGTGCTTGCCGTTTTTACAGCAGCTCCAGTTGGCCACGGCTGTATTTCTCCCTGGCTCAACCGATCCTTTTACAGGTCCTTGGGTAATGGAACTGGCTGTGCGTTGAAAAGCCTTATGAGAAGGTCCAGGAAAATCACAGATTTTGTTTCAAAATCTGGAGCAATGAAATGTCCAGAAACTCTCTTCACTTTTTTCTATTCCATGTTTTTTTTTGGGGGGGGCTCTGCCATGGGAAAATAATTTCCATTCTTTTTTCTAGACAACTTATGATAAATCTTCAGGTATTTTCAGTGGGTTTGTATTAAGTGGTCCACTATTCTGTAAGAGTAATCTACCAATTTTTAAATGTGCGGGTGTATTAACTATAGCCCTATTGGGGACTTATTTAGAAAGACTTTTAATACGGTATGCATTTTATCTAAGATATGGGTCCTTTCCCTTCGTATTGGACTTGAATTTTTGGTTTGTTTTCCTGATATACTGGTCTCTGTTGTGGGGGTCTCCCCTTTTCTGCTTGTCTTCCACGGAACTCCATGACTTACAGGTAGTGTCCACTACATCAATGAATTTCAGGATAGGCTTGATGCCTTAGACACCTGGAACTTCTTGGCCTGTGGTAGATAGCAGAAGGAAGTCAAAAGCCACGTATTGATGGAGAGTGTGCTGACTGGTGAAAAAGATACGTTGTGAGGTTGTAGATAGCTGCATTGGCTGCTGGTCAATATGGATGCTTTCATTCACTATCTGATGCTAAAGTCCCAAGGGGCGTGCTTTTAGAGCGGTTGCCTGAACTGTACAGAAGCAGAGGTTCTATTTCCACTGGTTTCTTTATAATGGACTAAGTCTATTTAGAGCGAAGGTGTGGACATGAGAGAAGGCAAGAGGAATAATCCGAGGGAACTAAATGATCTTTGGGCACCACAGTAGAGCAAAAGTCCAGAGATTCAAATAGTAGTGCTCTTCGATGGGGGTAGCAGCCTAGTTTTAGAGAGGCAGACAGGAAGGAGTGAGAAGCTCTAAAGCTAGGTAGGAGGAATGGCTTGGGGAGTAGGCAGGTGGCCAAGCCTAAAGATGCTGCATGCTGTCAGCCAGCAGAATTCAAGACCCCAAATCAGTTAGCCGAGGGACTTCAAAAGTCCTTGTTCTTGTTCTCCATTGTATATTACAAGTGGAGACCAACTGTCCAGGTCCGATAGAGGTCAGAGTTTACGGACCGGCAGATGCCTCCCTGTGCAAGACTTCTTCTGGGAGCCAAGGGTGGAAGGACTCTGGCGCAAGGCATGCCTGCCTCTCTTCCTTCATCCTAGCTTTCCTTAGCCTCGACTGGCAACCTCTCACACCTATTCCAAACCTGTATTTCTTGAGGCAGCAAACCCTGCTGGACAGGAATGGCAACAGGTAGAGATGGAACCTCCAAGCCATTGGAACTCTGCAAGAGCAGCCCTGCTGGGACTGACTTCCTTTTTACTGTTTTCTTTCTCTCCTAAACCACTTTCTTCTCTTTTCTGACTTCTACTTCATGCTCACTGCTCTCCTGTTCTCTCCTCATTACCCCACTCCCCTCACCTCAGGTGTTGGCAGCTTGTGTGCGCAGAAAGCATTCCACCACTGAGTTACATTCCCCGCCCTTTCTCATGTGCACACTCTCCTATTGATGGTCCCCGTATTCCCCTCTCTGCACTGCAAATCTGGATCCTCTCGGCTCCCCCATGGCCTCCCTTCTTTACCGCCTATCAAGATGTCGTTATTCTAGCGTGGGCATATTCCTGCTTTATTTCCTTCTCTCTTCCCCCCTCTCTCCCCCCCTCCTTCCTCTCTCCTTCCCTAATTCTAGGAGGACAGGTAGGCACCACCACATGCAGATCCCACTTTCCCCTGCCCCATCTTCTCTCTCTCTCTCTCTCTCCTTTGACTTGACTACAAAGTGTTCACCATGGGGCAGAGACATCACTTTGTTTATTTTTTTCTTTAACCTTTTTTTTTTAAAGCCAAGGGTGGAAAATTCCAAAGGCCTGAGTTAGTGATGGCTAGGTGCCTTTTCTGGAGCTCCAGTAGCTGGAGTGCCAAGGGAATGTCGTGGGGTTGCACATCTGGAGAAGTCGTTCTCTAAAATGTCCTGGATTTGAATTTAGGTCCATGCGAAAGAAGAGGAGCTTTTAGCTGTGTAATGATGAAATCAATACAGCAACTAAACATCCCAGATCCCAGTTTACATCACTTGCTTTTTTTTTTCTGCTGGGCTCAATTGGGAAGGCATAGTCTTTGGCTTCTTAGGCTTTTCTAGAGTCCAACCTTTTGCATAAGAAACAAATGCAGCTCTCACAGCCCAACTTAATTGAGGATTTCACTTTGTTGGAGTCATTCTTTGGCAGAGGCCCGCTCCATTTCAGAACAACCCGAGTGGGTCTCCTGGGGCACGGGAGCATCCTCCCAAATGTTACGAGGTGGAGTTGAGTAGATGAACCCCACCCTCATGTGTCTTGCTGCTTCTCTGGAGAAATAACCTGGGCAGGGTTTTGCTTGCAGAGCCCCTAGGGCTGTAACAAATTAGAGGTGACTAGTTTGACAATTCTCCAAAAAGCAATCTTCTTGAAACGCATAGAGAAGTAGTCTGCCATTCTGCTGCTTCTCGTGAAGGTGGGAGAGATGAAAATTCCCAAGACCAGAGAAATACCAACTCCTTTTGCTTTGGTTTCACGTGACTATAAGTAAGACCTTTAACTCAACCACTTCTCTGTAGGCCTTTTTTGCCATGCAGTCACATTAGAAGGTTCCAGGCTTTAGAGAGGGGTATGTGTGTCAGAGGTCTTTTTTTTCCCAGTTTGCCCTGCTAACTGAACAATGCAGCCAAGTTCTTAGGTTTTAGAGCACATCGATTTCCTT